>NW_026291792.1:600000-900000 GCF_023091745.1 Budorcas taxicolor
AGGGGCAGCCCCAACTTCCTGCACACGTCTCTGCAGGGGAGGAGAGAACTCGGGAAATGACGACGGTCAGGCACCTTCTGGGCGCTCACGGAGTCAGCATCCGGGTGTGTGGGGCTGCAGACCCCAGCCAGGGGCGCTGGGAGCCTGGTGCTCTCTGTGCTGTGCTTAGTCTGGAAGGCCGAGCAACCGCTGTAAGAGCCCTGCAGTTGCCATTCCCTGCCCTATGACAGAGCTCTCACTGCTGGAGCCCTTGGCAGTGTGCAACACACCGGCCTCTAAAGCCACTGCAAGGATGCCTGGGGACTAGGTGCAAAGGCAAGGCAGGAGTGGAGCCGAGGCCAGGAAGGCGCCAGTAGCGTCTCCCAGTCTCGCGCAGCCTGCTCCTTCCTGGTCAGGAAGCCTAGACGCGAGGCAAGTCTGGGCAAGGCTCGCCCAGGGCAGAGCAGACCCACGCCAGCAACTCTGCCAGATCTGGCCTCTGAGCAGAGCTGGAGCTCTGCCGTACTGGAGGAGCACTGGGCTCCGGTCAAGAAGTGATCTCAGCCGCACGCAGCTGGGCTGCCTCCTCTTCCCCCAAGGAGGCTCGCTTCCCGCATGCTGTGCACTAGGCTTCCAGGCGGGGGCGCCCCGCGCTTCCTGCAGGTCTCGGCTCAGGGGCTGCTTCCCCTGAGCTGGGGCTGTGGGCGGGAGCCCAGACACGCAGGGGCAGGCCCCAACCACCTGCACACGTCTCTGCTGGGGAGGAGAGCCCCAGGGAAATGACGTCTGTCAGGCAAATTCCGGGTGCCCACGGAGTCAGCCTCCGGGTGTGTGGGGCTGCAGACCACAGCCAGGGGACCTGGGAGCCTTGTGCTCTCGGTGCGGCGCTGAGTCTGGGCGGCCAAGCAACCGCTGGAGGAGCCCTGCACTTGCCCTCCCCTTCCTCTAATAGAGCCCTCACAGCTGGAGCGCTGGCTGGGTGCAAGCCACCGACCCCAAAGCCGTCCCCAAGGACGCCTGGGGCCTGGCTGCAAAGGCAAGGCAGGAGCGGAGCTGAGGCCAGGAAGGCGCCAGTGGCCTCTCCCAGCATCGCACAGCCTGCTCCTTCCTGGGCAGGAAGGCTAGCAGCGAGGCAAGCCTGGGCGACTCTCGCCCACGGCAGAGCTGCCTCGCGCAAGCCACTTGACTAGATCCGGCCTCTGAGAAGAGCTGGAGCTCTGCGGTACTGGACGCGCACTCGGCTCCGCCCAAGCAGGGATTGCAGCTGCAAGCGGCTTGGCTCCCTCGACTCTTCCCAAGGAGGCTCGCGTCCCCGCGAACTGTGCACGTGGCATCCTGGCACGGACGCCCCGCGCCTCCTGCAGGTCTTGGCTCAGGGGCTGCTTCCCCTGAGCTGGGGCTGTGGGCGGGAGCCCAGACACGCAGGGGCAGCCCCAACCTCCTGCACACGTCTCTGCAGGGGAGGAGAGCACTCGGGAAATGACGTCTGTCAGGCACCTTCTGGGCGCTCACGGAGTCAGCATCCGGGTGTGTGGGGCTGCAGACCCCAGCCAGGGGCGCTGGGAGCCTGGTGCTCTCTGTGCTGTGCTTAGTCTGGAAGGCCGAGCAACCGCTGTAAGAGCCCTGCAGTTGCCATTCCCTGCCCTATGACAGAGCTCTCACTGCTGGAGCCCTTGTCAGTGTGCAACACACCGGCCTCTAAAGCCACTGCAAGGATGCCTGGGGACTAGGTGCAAAGGCAAGGCAGGAGTGGAGCCGAGGCCAGGAAGGCGCCAGTAGCGTCTCCCAGTCTCGCGCAGCCTGCTCCTTCCTGGTCAGGAAGCCTAGACGCGAGGCAAGTCTGGCAAGGCTCATCCAGGGCAGAGCAGCCCCACGCCAGCAACTCTGCCAGATCTGGCCTCTGAGCAGAGCTGGAGCTCTGCCGTCCTGGAGGCGCACTGGGCTCCGGCCAAGAAGTGATCGCAGCCGCACGCAGCTGGGCTGCTCCTCTTCCCCCGAGGAGGCTCGCTTCCCGCATGCTGTGCACTAGGCTTCCAGGCGGGGGCGCCCCGCGCTTCCTGCAGGTCTCGGCTCAGGGGCTGCTTCCCCTGAGCTGGGGCTGTGGGCGGGAGCCCAGACACGCAGGGGCAGGCCCCAACCACCTGCACACGTCTCTGCTGGGGAGGAGAGCCCCAGGGAAATGACGTCTGTCAGGCAAATTCCGGGTGCCCACGGAGTCAGCCTCCGGGTGTGTGGGGCTGCAGACCACAGCCAGGGGACCTGGGAGCCT
The DNA here is from genome assembly GCF_023091745.1 of Budorcas taxicolor. Lineage (NCBI taxonomy): Eukaryota > Metazoa > Chordata > Mammalia > Artiodactyla > Bovidae > Budorcas > Budorcas taxicolor. The sequence continues at coordinate 602,249 of NW_026291792.1, forward strand.
TGTGCTCTCGGTGCGGCGCTGAGTCTGGGCGGCCAAGCAACCGCTGGAGGAGCCCTGCACTTGCCCTCCCCTTCCTCTAATAGAGCCCTCACAGCTGGAGCGCTGGCAGGGTGCAAGCCACCGACCCCAAAGCCGTCCCCAAGGACGCCTGGGGCCTGGCTGCAAAGGCAAGGCAGGAGCGGAGCTGAGGCCAGGAAGGCGCCAGTGGCCTCTCCCAGCATCGCACAGCCTGCTCCTTCCTGGGCAGGAAGGCTAGCAGCGAGGCAAGCCTGGGCGACTCTCGCCCACGACAGAGCTGCCTCGCTCAAGCAACTTGACTAGATCCGGCCTCTGAGAAGAGCTGGAGCTCTGCGGTACTGGACGCGCACTCGGCTCCGCCCAAGCAGGGATTGCAGCTGCAAGCGGCTTGGCTCCCTCGACTCTTCCCAAGGAGGCTCGCGTCCCCGCGAACTGTGCACGTGGCTTCCAGGCAGGGACGCCCCGCGCCTCCTGCAGGTCTTGACTCAGGGGCTGCTTCCCCTGAGCTGGGGCTGTGGGCGGGAGCCCAGACACGCAGGGGCAGCCCCAACCTCCTGCACACGTCTCTGCAGGGGAGGAGAGCACTCGGGAAATGACGTCTGTCAGGCACCTTCTGGGCGCTCACGAGGTCAGCATCCGGGTGTGTGGGGCTGCAGACCCCAGCCCGGGGCCCTGGGAGCCTGGTGCTCTCCGTGCTGTGCTTAGTCTGGAAGGCCGAGCAGCCGCTGTAAGAGCCCTGCAGTTGCCATTCCCTGCCCTATGACAGAGCTCTCACTGCTGGAGCCCTTGGCAGTGTGCAACACACCGGCCCCTAAATCCAGTGCAAGACGCCTGGGGACTAGGTGCAAAGGCAAGGCAGGAGTGGAGCCGAGGCCAGGAAGGCGCCAGTAGGGTCTCCCAGTCTCTCGCAGCCTGCTCCTTCCTGGTCAGGAAGCCTAGACGCGAGGCAAGTCTGGGCAAGGCTCGCCCAGGGCAGAGCAGCCCCACGCCAGCAACTCTGCCAGATCTGGCCTCTGAGCAGAGCTGTAGCTCTGCCGTCCTGGAGGCGCACTGGGCTCCGGCCAAGAAGTGATCGCAGCCGCACGCAGCTGGGCTGCCTCCTCTTCCCTCGAGGAGGCTCGCTTCCCGCATGCTGTGCACTAGGCTTCCAGGCGGGGGCGCCCCGCGCTTCCTGCAGGTCTCGGCTCAGGGGCTGCTTCCCCTGAGCTGGGGCTGTGGGCGGGAGCCCAGACACGCAGGGGCAGGCCCCAACCACCTGCACACGTCTCTGCTGGGGAGGAGAGCCCCAGGGAAATGACGTCTGTCAGGCAAATTCCGGGTGCCCACGGAGTCAGCCTCCGGGTGTGTGGGGCTGCAGACCACAGCCAGGGGACCTGGGAGCCTTGTGCTCTCGGTGCGGCGCTGAGTCTGGGCGGCCAAGCAACCGCTGGAGGAGCCCTGCACTTGCCCTCCCCTTCCTCTAATAGAGCCCTCACAGCTGGAGCGCTGGCAGGGTGCAAGCTACCGACCCCAAAGCCGTCCCCAAGGACGCCTGGGGCCTGGCTGCAAAGGCAAGGCAGGAGCGGAGCTGAGGCCAGGAAGGCGCCAGTGGCCTCTCCCAGCATCGCACAGCCTGCTCCTTCCTGGGCAGGAAGGCTAGCAGCGAGGCAAGCCTGGGCGACTCTCGCCCACGGCAGAGCTGCCTCGCGCAAGCCACTTGACTAGATCCGGCCTCTGAGAAGAGCTGGAGCTCTGCGGTACTGGACGCGCACTCGGCTCCGCCCAAGCAGGGATTGCAGCTGCAAGCGGCTTGGCTCCCTCGACTCTTCCCAAGGAGGCTCGCGTCCCCGCGAACTGTGCACGTGGCTTCCAGGCAGGGACGCCCCGCGCCTCCTGCAGGTCTTGGCTCAGGGGCTGCTTCCCCTGAGCTGGGGCTGTGGGCGGGAGCCCAGACACGCAGGGGCAGCCCCAACCTCCTGCACACGTCTCTGCAAGGGAGGAGAGCACTCGGGAAATGACGTCTGTCAGGCACCTTTTGGGCGCTCACGGAGTCAGCATCCGGGTGTGTGGGGCTGCAGACCCCAGCCAGGGGCCCTGGGAGCCTGGTGCTCTCCGTGCTGTGCTTAGTCTGGAAGGCCGAGCAAACCGCTGTAAGAGCCCTGCAGTTGCCATTCCCTGCCCTATGACAGAGCTCTCACTGCTGGAGCCCTTGGCAGTGTGCAACACACCGGCCTCTAAAGCCACTGCAAGGATGCCCGGGGACTAGGTGCAAAGGCAAGGCAGGAGTGGAGCCGAGGCCAGGAAGGCGCCAGTAGCGTCTCCCAGTCTCGCGCAGCCTGCTCCTTCCTGGTCAGGAAGCCTAGACGCGAGGCAAGTCTGGGCAAGGCTCGCCCAGGGCAGAGCAGCCCCACGCCAGCAACTCTGCCAGATCTGGCCTCTGAGCAGAGCTGGAGCTCTGCCGTCCTGGAGGCGCACTGGGCTCCGGCCAAGAAGTGATCGCAGCCGCACGCAGCTGGGCTGCCTCCTCTTCCCCCGAGGAGGCTCGCTTCCCGCATGCTGTGCACTAGGCTTCCAGGCGGGGGCGCCCCGCGCTTCCTGCAGGTCTCGGCTCAGGGGCTGCTTCCCCTGAGCTGGGGCTGTGGGCGGGAGCCCAGACACGCAGGGGCAGGCCCCAACCACCTGCACACGTCTCTGCTGGGGAGGAGAGCCCCAGGGAAATGACGTCTGTCAGGCAAATTCCGGGTGCCCACGGAGTCAGCCTCCGGGTGTGTGGGGCTGCAGACCACAGCCAGGGGACCTGGGAGCCTTGTGCTCTCGGTGCGGCGCTGAGTCTGGGCGGCCAAGCAACCGCTGGAGGAGCCCTGCACTTGCCCTCCCCCTTCCTCTAATAGAGCCCTCACAGCTGGAGCGCTGGCAGGGTGCAAGCCACCGACCCCAAAGCCGTCCCCAAGGACGCCTGGGGCCTGGCTGCAAAGGCAAGGCAGGAGCGGAGCTGAGGACAGGAAGGCGCCAGTGGCCTCTCCCAGCATCGCACAGCCTGCTCCTTCCTGGGCAGGAAGGCTAGCAGCGAGGCAAGCCTGGGCAACTCTCGCCCACGGCAGAGCTGCCTCGCGCAAGCAACTTGACAGATCCGGCCTCTGAGAAGAGCTGGAGCTCTGCGGTACTGGACGCGCACTCGGCTCCGCCCAAGCAGGGATTGCAGCTGCAAGCGGCTTGGCTCCCTCGACTCTTCCCAAGGAGGCTCGCGTCCCCGCGAACTGTGCACGTGGCTTCCAGGCAGGGACGCCCCGCGCCTCCTGCAGGTCTTGGCTCAGGGGCTGCTTCCCCTGAGCTGGGGCTGTGGGCGGGAGCCCAGACACGAAGGGGCAGCCCCAACCTCCTGCACACGTCTCTGCAGGGTAGAAGAGCACTCGGGAAATGACGACGGTCAGGCACCTTCTGGGCGCTCACGGAGTCAGCATCCGGGTGTGTGGGGCTGCAGACCCCAGCCAGGGGCCCTGGGAGCCTGGCGATCTCCGTGCTATGCTTAGTCTGGAAGGCGGAGCAACCGCTGGAGGAGCCCTGCAGTTGCCATTCCCTGCCCTATGACAGAGCTCTCACTGCTGGAGCCCTTGGCAGTGTGCAACACACCGGCCCCTAAATCCAGTGCAAGACGCCTGGGGACTAGGTGCAAAGGCAAGGCAGGAGTGGAGCCGAGGCCAGGAAGGCGCCAGTAGCGTCTCCCAGTCTCGCGCAGCCTGCTCCTTCCTGGTCAGGAAGCCTAGACGCGAGGCAAGTCTGGGCCAGGCTCTCCCTGGGCAGAGCAGCCTCACGCCAGCAACTCTGCCACATCGGGCCTCTGAGCAAAGCTGGAGCTCTGCCGTACTGGAGGCGCACAGGGCTCCGCCCAAGAAGGGATTGCAGCCACACGCAGCAGGGCTGCCTCCTCTTCCCCCGAGGAGACTAGCTGCCAGTATGCTGTGCACTAGGCTTCCAGGCGGGGGCGCCCCGCTCTTCCTGCAGGTCTTGGCTCAGGGGCTGCTTCCCCTGAGCTGGGGCTGTGGGCGGGAACCCAGAAATGAAGGGGCAGTCCCCAACCTCCTGCACACGTCTCTGCTGGGGAGGAGAGCGCTAGGGAAATGACATCTGTCAGGCAACTTCTGGGTGCCCACGGATTCAGCCTCCGGGTGTGTGGGGCTGCAGACCCCAGCCAGGGGCCCTGGGAGCCTGGTGCTCTCCGTGCTGTGCTGAGTCTGGGCGGCCAAGCAACCGCTGTAAGAGCCCTGCAGTTGCCATTCCCTGCCCTATGACAGAGCTCTCACTGCTGGAGCCCTTGGCAGTGTGCAACACACCGGCCTCTAAAGCCACTGCAAGGATGCCTGGGGACTAGGTGCAAAGGCAAGGCAGGAGTGGAGCCGAGGCCAGGAAGGCGCCAGTAGCGTCTCCCAGTCTCGCGCAGCCTGCTCCTTCCTGGTCAGGAAGCCTAGACGCGAGGCAAGTCTGGCAAGGCTCATCCAGGGCAGAGCAGCCCCACGCCAGCAACTCTGCCAGATCTGGCCTCTGAGCAGAGCTGGAGCTCTGCCGTCCTGGAGGCGCACTGGGCTCCGGCCAAGAAGTGATCGCAGCCGCACGCAGCTGGGCTGCTCCTCTTCCCCCGAGGAGGCTCGCTTCCCGCATGCTGTGCACTAGGCTTCCAGGCGGGGGCGCCCCGCGCTTCCTGCAGGTCTCGGCTCAGGGGCTGCTTCCCCTGAGCTGGGGCTGTGGGCGGGAGCCCAGACACGCAGGGGCAGGCCCCAACCACCTGCACACGTCTCTGCTGGGGAGGAGAGCCCCAGGGAAATGACGTCTGTCAGGCAAATTCCGGGTGCCCACGGAGTCAGCCTCCGGGTGTGTGGGGCTGCAGACCACAGCCAGGGGACCTGGGAGCCTTGTGCTCTCGGTGCGGCGCTGAGTCTGGGCGGCCAAGCAACCGCTGGAGGAGCCCTGCACTTGCCCTCCCCTTCCTCTAATAGAGCCCTCACAGCTGGAGCGCTGGCAGGGTGCAAGCCACCGACCCCAAAGCCGTCCCCAAGGACGCCTGGGGCCTGGCTGCAAAGGCAAGCCAGGAGCGGAGCTGAGGCCAGGAAGGCACCAGTGGCCTCTCCCAGCATCGCACAGCCTGCTCCTTCCTGGGCAGGAAGGCTAGCAGCGAGGCAAGCCTGGGCGACTCTCGCCCACGACAGAGCTGCCTCGCTCAAGCAACTTGACTAGATCCGGCCTCTGAGAAGAGCTGGAGCTCTGCGGTACTGGACGCGCACTTGGCTCCGCCCAAGCAGGGATTGCAGCTGTAAGCGGCTTGGCTCCCTCGACTCTTCCCAAGGAGGCTCGCGTCCCCGCGAACTGTGCACGTGGCTTCCAGGCAGGGACGCCCCTCGCCTCCTGCAGGTCTTGGCTCAGGGGCTGCTTCCACTGAGCTGGGGCTGTGGGCGGGAGCCCAGACACACAGGGGCAGCCCCAACCTCCTGCACACGTCTCTGCAGGGGAGAAGAGCACTCGGGAAATGACGACGGTCAGGCACCTTCTGGGCGCTCACGGAGTCAGCATCCGGGTGTGTGGGGCTGCAGACCCCAGCCAGGGGCCCTGGGAGCCTGGCGATCTCCGTGCTGTGCTTAGTCTGGAAGGCGGAGCAACCGCTGGAGGAGCCCTGCAGTTGCCATTCCCTGCCCTATGACAGAGCTCTCACTCCTGGAGCCCTTGGCAGTGTGCAACACACCGGCCCCTAAATCCAGTGCAAGACGCCTGGGGACTAGGTGCAAAGGCAAGGCAGGAGTGGAGCCGAGGCCAGGAAGGCGCCAGTAGCGTCTCCCAGTCTCGCGCAGCCTGCTCCTTCCTGGTCAGGAAGCCTAGACGCGAGGCAAGTCTGGGCCAGGCTCTCCCTGGGCAGAGCAGCCTCACGCCAGCAACTCTGCCACATCGGGCCTCTGAGGAAAGCTGGAGCTCTGCCGTACTGGAGGCGCACAGGGCTCCGCCCAAGAAGGGATTGCAGCCACACGCAGCAGGGCTGCCTCCTCTTCCCCCAGGAGACTAGCTGCCAGTATGCTGTGCACTAGGCTTCCAGGCGGGGGCGCCCCGCTCTTCCTGCAGGTCTTGGCTCAGGGGCTGCTTCCCCTGAGCTGGGGCTGTGGGCGGGAACCCAGAAATGAAGGGGCAGGCCCCAACCTCCTGCACACGTCTCTGCTGGGGAGGAGAGCGCTAGGGAAATGACATCTGTCAGGCAACTTCTGGGTGCCCACGGATTCAGCCTCCGGGTGTGTGGGGCTGCAGACCCCAGCCAGGGGCCCTGGGAGCCTGGTGCTCTCCGTGCTGTGCTGAGGCTGGGCGGCCAAGCAACCGCTGTAAGAGCCCTGCAGTTGCCATTCCCTGCCCTATGACAGAGCTCTCACTGCTGGAGCCCTTGGCAGTGTGCAACACACCGGCCTCTAAAGCCACTGCAAGGATGCCTGGGGACTAGGTGCAAAGGCAAGGCAGGAGTGGAGCCGAGGCCAGGAAGGCGCCAGTAGCGTCTCCCAGTCTCGCGCAGCCTGCTCCTTCCTGGTCAGGAAGCCTAGACGCGACGCAAGTCTGGCAAGGCTCATCCAGGGCAGAGCAGCCCCACGCCAGCAACTCTGCCAGATCTGGCCTCTGAGCAGAGCTGGAGCTCTGCCGTCCTGGAGGCGCACTGGGCTCCGGCCAAGAAGTGATCGCAGCCGCACGCAGCTGGGCTGCTCCTCTTCCCCCGAGGAGGCTCGCTTCCCGCATGCTGTGCACTAGGCTTCCAGGCGGGGGCGCCCCGCGCTTCCTGCAGGTCTCGGCTCAGGGGCTGCTTCCCCTGAGCTGGGGCTGTGGGCGGGAGCCCAGACACGCAGGGGCAGGCCCCAACCACCTGCACACGTCTCTGCTGGGGAGGAGAGCCCCAGAGAAATGACGTCTGTCAGGCAAATTCCGGGTGCCCACGGAGTCAGCCTCCGGGTGTGTGGGGCTGCAGACCACAGCCAGGGGACCTGGGAGCCTTGTGCTCTCGGTGCGGCGCTGAGTCTGGGCGGCCAAGCAACCGCTGGAGGAGCCCTGCACTTGCCCTCCCCTTCCTCTAATAGAGCCCTCACAGCTGGAGCGCTGGCAGGGTGCAAGCCACCGACCCCAAAGCCGTCCCCAAGGACGCCTGGGGCCTGGCTGCAAAGGCAAGGCAGGAGCGGAGCTGAGGACAGGAAGGCGCCAGTGGCCTCTCCCAGCATCGCACAGCCTGCTCCTTCCTGGGCAGGAAGGCTAGCAGCGAGGCAAGCCTGGGCGACTCTCGCCCACGGCAGAGCTGCCTCGCGCAAGCAACTTGACAGATCCGGCCTCTGAGAAGAGCTGGAGCTCTGCGGTACTGGACGCGCACTCGGCTCCGCCCAAGCAGGGATTGCAGCTGCAAGCGGCTTGGCTCCCTCGACTCTTCCCAAGGAGGCTCGCGTCCCCGCGAACTGTGCACGTGGCTTCCAGGCAGGGACGCCCCGCGCCTCCTGCAGGTCTTGGCTCAGGGGCTGCTTCCCCTGAGCTGGGGCTGTGGGCGGGAGCCCAGACACGAAGGGGCAGCCCCAACCTCCTGCACACGTCTCTGCAGGGGAGGAGAGCACTCGGGAAATGACGTCTGTCAGGCACCTTCTGGGCGCTCACGGAGTCAGCATCCGGGTGTGTGGGGCTGCAGACCCCAGCCAGGGGCCCTGGGAGCCTGGTGCTCTCCGTGCTGTGCTTAGTCTGGAAGGCCGAGCAGCCGCTGTAAGAGCCCTGCAGTTGCCATTCCCTGCCCTATGACAGAGCTCTCACTGCTGGAGCCCTTGGCAGTGTTCAACACACCGGCCTCTAAAGCCACTGCAAGGATGCCCGGGGACTAGGTGCAAAGGCAAGGCAGGAGTGGAGCCGAGGCCAGAAAGGCGCCAGTAGCGTCTCCCAGTCTCGCGCAGCCTGCTCCTGCCTGGTCAGGAAGCCTAGACGCGAGGCAAGTCTGGGCAAGGCTCGCCCAGGGCAGAGCAGCCCCACGCCAGCAACTCTGCCAGATCTGGCCTCTGAGCAGAGCTGGAGCTCTGCCGTCCTGGAGGCGCACTGGGCTCCGGCCAAGAAGTGATCGCAGCCGCACGCAGCTGGGCTGCCTCCTCTTCCCCCAAGGAGGCTCGCTTCCCGCATGCTGTGCACTAGGCTTCCAGGCGGGGGCGCCCCGCGCTTCCTGCAGGTCTCGGCTCAGGGGCTGCTTCCCCTGAGCTGGGGCTGTGGGCGGGAGCCCAGACACGCAGGGGCAGGCCCCAACCACCTGCACAGGTCTCTGCTGGGGAGGAGAGCCCCAGGGAAATGACGTCTGTCAGGCAAATTCCGGGTGCCCACGGAGTCAGCCTCCAGGTGTGTGGGGCTGCAGACCACAGCCAGGGGACCTGGGAGCCTTGTGCTCTCGGTGCGGCGCTGAGTCTGGGCGGCCAAGCAACCGCTGGAGGAGCCCTGCACTTGCCCTCCCCTTCCTCTAATAGAGCCCTCACAGCTGGAGCGCTGGCAGGGTGCAAGCCACCGACCCCAAAGCCGTCCCCAAGGACGCCTGGGGCCTGGCTGCAAAGGCAAGGCAGGAGCGGAGCTGAGGCCAGGAAGGCGCCAGTGGCCTCTCCCAGCATCGCACAGCCTGCTCCTTCCTGGGCAGGAAGGCTAGCAGCGAGGCAAGCCTGGGCGACTCTCGCCCACGACAGAGCTGCCTCGCTCAAGCAACTTGACTAGATCCGGCCTCTGAGAAGAGCTGGAGCTCTGCGGTACTGGACGCGCACTCGGCTCCGCCCAAGCAGGGATTGCAGCTGCAAGCGGCTTGGCTCCCTCGACTCTTCCCAAGGAGGCTCGCGTCCCCGCGAACTGTGCACGTGGCTTCCAGGCAGGGACGCCCCGCGCCTCCTGCAGGTCTTGACTCAGGGGCTGCTTCCCCTGAGCTGGGGCTGTGGGCGGGAGCCCAGACACGCAGGGGCAGCCCCAACCTCCTGCACACGTCTCTGCAGGGGAGGAGAGCACTCGGGAAATGACGTCTGTCAGGCACCTTCTGGGCGCTCACGAGGTCAGCATCCGGGTGTGTGGGGCTGCAGACCCCAGCCCGGGGCCCTGGGAGCCTGGTGCTCTCCGTGCTGTGCTTAGTCTGGAAGGCCGAGCAGCCGCTGTAAGAGCCCTGCAGTTGCCATTCCCTGCCCTATGACAGAGCTCTCACTGCTGGAGCCCTTGGCAGTGTGCAACACACCGGCCCCTAAATCCAGTGCAAGACGCCTGGGGACTAGGTGCAAAGGCAAGGCAGGAGTGGAGCCGAGGCCAGGAAGGCGCCAGTAGCGTCTCCCAGTCTCTCGCAGCCTGCTCCTTCCTGGTCAGGAAGCCTAGACGCGAGGCAAGTCTGGGCAAGGCTCGCCCAGGGCAGAGCAGCCCCACGCCAGCAACTCTGCCAGATCTGGCCTCTGAGCAGAGCTGGAGCTCTGCCGTCCTGGAGGCGCACTGGGCTCCGGCCAAGAAGTGATCGCAGCCGCACGCAGCTGGGCTGCCTCCTCTTCCCCCGAGGAGGCTCGCTTCCTGCATGCTGTGCACTAGGCTTCCAGGCGGGGGCGCCCCGCGCTTCCTGCAGGTCTCGGCTCAGGGGCTGCTTCCCCTGAGCTGGGGCTGTGGGCGGGAGCCCAGACACGCAGGGGCAGGCCCCAACCACCTGCACACGTCTCTGCTGGGGAGGAGAGCCCCAGGGAAATGACGTCTGTCAGGCAAATTCCGGGTGCCCACGGAGTCAGCCTCCGGGTGTGTGGGGCTGCAGACCACAGCCAGGGGACCTGGGAGCCTTGTGCTCTCGGTGCGGCGCTGAGTCTGGGCGGCCAAGCAACCGCTGGAGGAGCCCTGCACTTGCCCTCCCCTTCCTCTAATAGAGCCCTCACAGCTGGAGCGCTGGCAGGGTCGAAGCTACCGACCCCAAAGCCGTCCCCAAGGACGCCTGGGGCCTGGCTGCAAAGGCAAGGCAGGAGCGGAGCTGAGGCCAGGAAGGCGCCAGTGGCCTCTCCCAGCATCGCACAGCCTGCTCCTTCCTGGGCAGGAAGGCTAGCAGCGAGGCAAGCCTGGGCGACTCTCGCCCACGGCAGAGCTGCCTCGCGCAAGCAACTTGACTAGATCCGGCCTCTGAGAAGAGCTGGAATTCTGCGGTACTGGACGCGCACTCGGCTCCGCCCAAGCAGGGATTACAGCTGCAAGCGGCTTGGCTCCCTCGACTCTTCCCAAGGAGGCTCGCGTCCCCACGAACTGTGCACGTGGCTTCCAGGCAGGGACGCCCCGCGCCTCCTGCAGGTCTTGGCTCAGGGGCTGCTTCCACTGAGCTGGGGCTGTGGGCGGGAGCCCAGACACACAGGGGCAGCCCCAACCTCCTGCACACGTCTCTGCAAGGGAGGAGAGCACTCAGGAAATGACGTCTGTCAGGCACCTTCTGGGCGCTCACGGAGTCAGCATCCGGGTGTGTGGGGCTGCAGACCCCAGCCAGGGGCCCTGGGAGCCTGGTGCTCTCCGTGCTGTGCTTAGTCTGGAAGGCCGAGCAACCGCTGTAAGAGCCCTGCAGTTGCCATTCCCTGCCCTATGACAGAGCTCTCACTGCTGGAGCCCTTGGCAGTGTGCAACACACCGGCCTCTAAAGCCACTGCAAGGATGCCCGGGGACTAGGTGCAAAGGCAAGGCAGGAGTGGAGCCGAGGCCAGGAAGGCGCCAGTAGCGTCTCCCAGTCTCGCGCAGCCTGCTCCTTCCTGGTCAGGAAGCCTAGACGCGAGGCAAGTCTGGGCAAGGCTCGCCCAGGGCAGAGCAGCCCCACGCCAGCAACTCTGCCAGATCTGGCCTCTGAGCAGAGCTGGAGCTCTGCCGTCCTGGAGGCGCACTGGGCTCCGGCCAAGAAGTGATCGCAGCCGCACGCAGCTGGGCTGCCTCCTCTTCCCCCGAGGAGGCTCGCTTCCCGCATGCTGTGCACTAGGCTTCCAGGCGGGGGCGCCCCGCGCTTCCTGCAGGTCTCGGCTCAGGGGCTGCTTCCCCTGAGCTGGGGCTGTGGGCGGGAGCCCAGACACGCAGGGGCAGGCCCCAACCACCTGCACACGTCTCTGCTGGGGAGGAGAGCCCCAGGGAAATGACGTCTGTCAGGCAAATTCCGGGTGCCCACGGAGTCAGCCTCCGGGTGTGTGGGGCTGCAGACCACAGCCAGGGGACCTGGGAGCCTTGTGCTCTCGGTGCGGCGCTGAGTCTGGGCGGCCAAGCAACCGCTGGAGGAGCCCTGCACTTGCCCTCCCCTTCCTCTAATAGAGCCCTCACAGCTGGAGCGCTGGCAGGGTGCAAGCCACCGACCCCAAAGCCGTCCCCAAGGACGCCTGGGGCCTGGCTGCAAAGGCAAGCCAGGAGCGGAGCTGAGGCCAGGAAGGCACCAGTGGCCTCTCCCAGCATCGCACAGCCTGCTCCTTCCTGGGCAGGAAGGCTAGCAGCGAGGCAAGCCTGGGCGACTCTCGCCCACGACAGAGCTGCCTCGCTCAAGCAACTTGACTAGATCCGGCCTCTGAGAAGAGCTGGAGCTCTGCGGTACTGGACGCGCACTTGGCTCCGCCCAAGCAGGGATTGCAGCTGTAAGCGGCTTGGCTCCCTCGACTCTTCCCAAGGAGGCTCGCGTCCCCGCGAACTGTGCACGTGGCTTCCAGGCAGGGACGCCCCTCGCCTCCTGCAGGTCTTGGCTCAGGGGCTGCTTCCACTGAGCTGGGGCTGTGGGCGGGAGCCCAGACACACAGGGGCAGCCCCAACCTCCTGCACACGTCTCTGCAGGGGAGAAGAGCACTCGGGAAATGACGACGGTCAGGCACCTTCTGGGCGCTCACGGAGTCAGCATCCGGGTGTGTGGGGCTGCAGACCCCAGCCAGGGGCCCTGGGAGCCTGGCGATCTCCGTGCTGTGCTTAGTCTGGAAGGCGGAGCAACCGCTGGAGGAGCCCTGCAGTTGCCATTCCCTGCCCTATGACAGAGCTCTCACTCCTGGAGCCCTTGGCAGTGTGCAACACACCGGCCCCTAAATCCAGTGCAAGACGCCTGGGGACTAGGTGCAAAGGCAAGGCAGGAGTGGAGCCGAGGCCAGGAAGGCGCCAGTAGCGTCTCCCAGTCTCGCGCAGCCTGCTCCTTCCTGGTCAGGAAGCCTAGACGCGAGGCAAGTCTGGGCCAGGCTCTCCCTGGGCAGAGCAGCCTCACGCCAGCAACTCTGCCACATCGGGCCTCTGAGGAAAGCTGGAGCTCTGCTGTACTGGAGGCGCACAGGGCTCCGCCCAAGAAGGGATTGCAGCCACACGCAGCAGGGCTGCCTCCTCTTCCCCCAGGAGACTAGCTGCCAGTATGCTGTGCACTAGGCTTCCAGGCGGGGGCGCCCCGCTCTTCCTGCAGGTCTTGGCTCAGGGGCTGCTTCCCCTGAGCTGGGGCTGTGGGCGGGAACCCAGAAATGAAGGGGCAGGCCCCAACCTCCTGCACACGTCTCTGCTGGGGAGGAGAGCGCTAGGGAAATGACATCTGTCAGGCAACTTCTGGGTGCCCACGGATTCAGCCTCCGGGTGTGTGGGGCTGCAGACCCCAGCCAGGGGCCCTGGGAGCCTGGTGCTCTCCGTGCTGTGCTGAGGCTGGGCGGCCAAGCAACCGCTGTAAGAGCCCTGCAGTTGCCATTCCCTGCCCTATGACAGAGCTCTCACTGCTGGAGCCCTTGGCAGTGTGCAACACACCGGCCTCTAAAGCCACTGCAAGGATGCCTGGGGACTAGGTGCAAAGGCAAGGCAGGAGTGGAGCCGAGGCCAGGAAGGCGCCAGTAGCGTCTCCCAGTCTCGCGCAGCCTGCTCCTTCCTGGTCAGGAAGCCTAGACGCGACGCAAGTCTGGCAAGGCTCATCCAGGGCAGAGCAGCCCCACGCCAGCAACTCTGCCAGATCTGGCCTCTGAGCAGAGCTGGAGCTCTGCCGTCCTGGAGGCGCACTGGGCTCCGGCCAAGAAGTGATCGCAGCCGCACGCAGCTGGGCTGCTCCTCTTCCCCCGAGGAGGCTCGCTTCCCGCATGCTGTGCACTAGGCTTCCAGGCGGGGGCGCCCCGCGCTTCCTGCAGGTCTCGGCTCAGGGGCTGCTTCCCCTGAGCTGGGGCTGTGGGCGGGAGCCCAGACACGCAGGGGCAGGCCCCAACCACCTGCACACGTCTCTGCTGGGGAGGAGAGCCCCAGGGAAATGACGTCTGTCAGGCAAATTCCGGGTGCCCACGGAGTCAGCCTCCGGGTGTGTGGGGCTGCAGACCACAGCCAGGGGACCTGGGAGCCTTGTGCTCTCGGTGCGGCGCTGAGTCTGGGCGGCCAAGCAACCGCTGGAGGAGCCCTGCACTTGCCCTCCCCTTCCTCTAATAGAGCCCTCACAGCTGGAGCGCTGGCAGGGTGCAAGCCACCGACCCCAAAGCCGTCCCCAAGGACGCCTGGGGCCTGGCTGCAAAGGCAAGGCAGGAGCGGAGCTGAGGACAGGAAGGCGCCAGTGGCCTCTCCCAGCATCGCACAGCCTGCTCCTTCCTGGGCAGGAAGGCTAGCAGCGAGGCAAGCCTGGGCGACTCTCGCCCACGGCAGAGCTGCCTCGCGCAAGCAACTTGACAGATCCGGCCTCTGAGAAGAGCTGGAGCTCTGCGGTACTGGACGCGCACTCGGCTCCGCCCAAGCAGGGATTGCAGCTGCAAGCGGCTTGGCTCCCTCGACTCTTCCCAAGGAGGCTCGCGTCCCCGCGAACTGTGCACGTGGCTTCCAGGCAGGGACGCCCCGCGCCTCCTGCAGGTCTTGGCTCAGGGGCTGCTTCCCCTGAGCTGGGGCTGTGGGCGGGAGCCCAGACACGAAGGGGCAGCCCCAACCTCCTGCACACGTCTCTGCAGGGGAGGAGAGCACTCGGGAAATGACGTCTGTCAGGCACCTTCTGGGCGCTCACGGAGTCAGCATCCGGGTGTGTGGGGCTGCAGACCCCAGCCAGGGGCCCTGGGAGCCTGGTGCTCTCCGTGCTGTGCTTAGTCTGGAAGGCCGAGCAGCCGCTGTAAGAGCCCTGCAGTTGCCATTCCCTGCCCTATGACAGAGCTCTCACTGCTGGAGCCCTTGGCAGTGTTCAACACACCGGCCTCTAAAGCCACTGCAAGGATGCCCGGGGACTAGGTGCAAAGGCAAGGCAGGAGTGGAGCCGAGGCCAGAAAGGCGCCAGTAGCGTCTCCCAGTCTCGCGCAGCCTGCTCCTGCCTGGTCAGGAAGCCTAGACGCGAGGCAAGTCTGGGCAAGGCTCGCCCAGGGCAGAGCAGCCCCACGCCAGCAACTCTGCCAGATCTGGCCTCTGAGCAGAGCTGGAGCTCTGCCGTCCTGGAGGCGCACTGGGCTCCGGCCAAGAAGTGATCGCAGCCGCACGCAGCTGGGCTGCCTCCTCTTCCCCCAAGGAGGCTCGCTTCCCGCATGCTGTGCACTAGGCTTCCAGGCGGGGGCGCCCCGCGCTTCCTGCAGGTCTCGGCTCAGGGGCTGCTTCCCCTGAGCTGGGGCTGTGGGCGGGAGCCCAGACACGCAGGGGCAGGCCCCAACCACCTGCACAGGTCTCTGCTGGGGAGGAGAGCCCCAGGGAAATGACGTCTGTCAGGCAAATTCCGGGTGCCCACGGAGTCAGCCTCCAGGTGTGTGGGGCTGCAGACCACAGCCAGGGGACCTGGGAGCCTTGTGCTCTCGGTGCGGCGCTGAGTCTGGGCGGCCAAGCAACCGCTGGAGGAGCCCTGCACTTGCCCTCCCCTTCCTCTAATAGAGCCCTCACAGCTGGAGCGCTGGCAGGGTGCAAGCCACCGACCCCAAAGCCGTCCCCAAGGACGCCTGGGGCCTGGCTGCAAAGGCAAGGCAGGAGCGGAGCTGAGGCCAGGAAGGCGCCAGTGGCCTCTCCCAGCATCGCACAGCCTGCTCCTTCCTGGGCAGGAAGGCTAGCAGCGAGGCAAGCCTGGGCGACTCTCGCCCACGACAGAGCTGCCTCGCTCAAGCAACTTGACTAGATCCGGCCTCTGAGAAGAGCTGGAGCTCTGCGGTACTGGACGCGCACTCGGCTCCGCCCAAGCAGGGATTGCAGCTGCAAGCGGCTTGGCTCCCTCGACTCTTCCCAAGGAGGCTCGCGTCCCCGCGAACTGTGCACGTGGCTTCCAGGCAGGGACGCCCCGCGCCTCCTGCAGGTCTTGACTCAGGGGCTGCTTCCCCTGAGCTGGGGCTGTGGGCGGGAGCCCAGACACGCAGGGGCAGCCCCAACCTCCTGCACACGTCTCTGCAGGGGAGGAGAGCACTCGGGAAATGACGTCTGTCAGGCACCTTCTGGGCGCTCACGAGGTCAGCATCCGGGTGTGTGGGGCTGCAGACCCCAGCCCGGGGCCCTGGGAGCCTGGTGCTCTCCGTGCTGTGCTTAGTCTGGAAGGCCGAGCAGCCGCTGTAAGAGCCCTGCAGTTGCCATTCCCTGCCCTATGACAGAGCTCTCACTGCTGGAGCCCTTGGCAGTGTGCAACACACCGGCCCCTAAATCCAGTGCAAGACGCCTGGGGACTAGGTGCAAAGGCAAGGCAGGAGTGGAGCCGAGGCCAGGAAGGCGCCAGTAGCGTCTCCCAGTCTCTCGCAGCCTGCTCCTTCCTGGTCAGGAAGCCTAGACGCGAGGCAAGTCTGGGCAAGGCTCGCCCAGGGCAGAGCAGCCTCACGCCAGCAACTCTGCCAGATCTGGCCTCTGAGCAGAGCTGGAGCTCTGCCGTCCTGGAGGCGCACTGGGCTCCGGCCAAGAAGTGATCGCAGCCGCACGCAGCTGGGCTGCCTCCTCTTCCCCCGAGGAGGCTCGCTTCCTGCATGCTGTGCACTAGGCTTCCAGGCGGGGGCGCCCCGCGCTTCCTGCAGGTCTCGGCTCAGGGGCTGCTTCCCCTGAGCTGGGGCTGTGGGCGGGAGCCCAGACACGCAGGGGCAGGCCCCAACCACCTGCACACGTCTCTGCTGGGGAGGAGAGCCCCAGGGAAATGACGTCTGTCAGGCAAATTCCGGGTGCCCACGGAGTCAGCCTCCGGGTGTGTGGGGCTGCAGACCACAGCCAGGGGACCTGGGAGCCTTGTGCTCTCGGTGCGGCGCTGAGTCTGGGCGGCCAAGCAACCGCTGGAGGAGCCCTGCACTTGCCCTCCCCTTCCTCTAATAGAGCCCTCACAGCTGGAGCGCTGGCAGGGTGCAAGCTACCGACCCCAAAGCCGTCCCCAAGGACGCCTGGGGCCTGGCTGCAAAGGCAAGGCAGGAGCGGAGCTGAGGCCAGGAAGGCGCCAGTGGCCTCTCCCAGCATCGCACAGCCTGCTCCTTCCTGGGCAGGAAGGCTAGCAGCGAGGCAAGCCTGGGCGACTCTCGCCCACGGCAGAGCTGCCTCGCGCAAGCAACTTGACTAGATCCGGCCTCTGAGAAGAGCTGGAATTCTGCGGTACTGGACGCGCACTCGGCTCCGCCCAAGCAGGGATTACAGCTGCAAGCGGCTTGGCTCCCTCGACTCTTCCCAAGGAGGCTCGCGTCCCCACGAACTGTGCACGTGGCTTCCAGGCAGGGACGCCCCGCGCCTCCTGCAGGTCTTGGCTCAGGGGCTGCTTCCACTGAGCTGGGGCTGTGGGCGGGAGCCCAGACACACAGGGGCAGCCCCAACCTCCTGCACACGTCTCTGCAAGGGAGGAGAGCACTCAGGAAATGACGTCTGTCAGGCACCTTCTGGGCGCTCACGGAGTCAGCATCCAGGTGTGTGGGGCTGCAGACCCCAGCCAGGGGCCCTGGGAGCCTGGTGCTCTCCGTGCTGTGCTTAGTCTGGAAGGCCGAGCAACCGCTGTAAGAGCCCTGCAGTTGCCATTCCCTGCCCTATGACAGAGCTCTCACTGCTGGAGCCCTTGGCAGTGTGCAACACACCGGCCTCTAAAGCCACTGCAAGGATGCCCGGGGACTAGGTGCAAAGGCAAGGCAGGAGTGGAGCCGAGGCCAGGAAGGCGCCAGTAGCGTCTCCCAGTCTCGCGCAGCCTGCTCCTTCCTGGTCAGGAAGCCTAGACGCGAGGCAAGTCTGGGCAAGGCTCGCCCAGGGCAGAGCAGCCCCACGCCAGCAACTCTGCCAGATCTGGCCTCTGAGCAGAGCTGGAGCTCTGCCGTCCTGGAGGCGCACTGGGCTCCGGCCAAGAAGTGATCGCAGCCGCACGCAGCTGGGCTGCCTCCTCTTCCCCCGAGGAGGCTCGCTTCCCGCATGCTGTGCACTAGGCTTCCAGGCGGGGGCGCCCCGCGCTTCCTGCAGGTCTCGGCTCAGGGGCTGCTTCCCCTGAGCTGGGGCTGTGGGCGGGAGCCCAGACACGCAGGGGCAGGCCCCAACCACCTGCACACGTCTCTGCTGGGGAGGAGAGCCCCAGGGAAATGACGTCTGTCAGGCAAATTCCGGGTGCCCACGGAGTCAGCCTCCGGGTGTGTGGGGCTGCAGACCACAGCCAGGGGACCTGGGAGCCTTGTGCTCTCGGTGCGGCGCTGAGTCTGGGCGGCCAAGCAACCGCTGGAGGAGCCCTGCACTTGCCCTCCCCTTCCTCTAATAGAGCCCTCACAGCTGGAGTGCTGGCAGGGTGCAAGCCACCGACCCCAAAGCCGTCCCCAAGGACGCCTGGGGCCTGGCTGCAAAGGCAAGGCAGGAGCGGAGCTGAGGCCAGGAAGGCGCCAGTGGCCTCTCCCAGCATCGCACAGCCTGCTCCTTCCTGGGCAGGAAGGCTAGCAGCGAGGCAAACCTGGGCGACTCTCGCCCACGGCAGAACTGCCTCGCGCAAGCAACTTGACAGATCCGGCCTCTGAGAAGAGCTGGAGCTCTGCGGTACTGGACGCGCACTCGGCTCCGCCCAAGCAGGGATTGCAGCTGCAAGCGGCTTGGCTCCCTCGACTCTTCCCAAGGAGGCTCGCGTCCCCGCGAACTGTGCACGTGGCTTCCAGGCAGGGACGCCCCTCGCCTCCTGCAGGTCTTGACTCAGGGGCTGCTTCCACTGAGCTGGGGCTGTGGGCGGGAGCCCAGACACGCAGGGGCAGCCCCAACCTCCTGCACACGTCTCTGTAGGGGAGGAGAGCACTCGGGAAATGACGTCTGTCAGGCACCTTCTGGGCGCTCACGGAGTCAGCATCCGGGTGTGTGGGGCTGCAGACCCCAGCCAGGGGCCCTGGGAGCCTGGTGCTCTCCGTGCTGTGCTTAGTCTGGAAGGCCGAGCAGCCGCTGTAAGAGCCCTGCAGTTGCCATTCCCTGCCCTACGACAGAGCTCTCACTGCTGGAGCCCTTGGCAGTGTGCAACACACCGGCCTCTAAAGCCACTGCAAGGATGCCCGGGGACTAGGTGCAAAGGCAAGGCAGGAGTGGAGCCGAGGCCAGAAAGGCGCCAGTAGTATCTCCCAGTCTCGCGCAGCCTGCTCCTGCCTGGTCAGGAAGCCTAGACGCGAGGCAAGTCTGGGCAAGGCTCGCCCAGGGCAGAGCAGCCCCATGCCAGCAACTCTGCCAGATCTGGCCTCTGAGCAGAGCTGGAGCTCTGCCGTCCTGGAGGCGCACTGGGCTCCGGCCAAGAAGTGATCGCAGCCGCACGCAGCTGGGCTGCCTCCTCTTCCCCCGAGGAGGCTCGCTTCCCGCATGCTGTGCACTAGGCTTCCAGGCGGGGGCGCCCCGCGCTTCCTGCAGGTCTCGGCTCAGGGGCTGCTTCCCCTGAGCTGGGGCTGTGGGCGGGAGCCCAGACACGCAGGGGCAGGCCCCAACCACCTGCACACGTCTCTGCTGGGGAGGAGAGCCCCAGGGAAATGACGTCTGTCAGGCAAATTCCGGGTGCCCACGGAGTCAGCCTCCGGGTGTGTGGGGCTGCAGACCACAGCCAGGGGACCTGGGAGCCTTGTGCTCTCGGTGCGGCGCTGAGTCTGGGCGGCCAAGCAACCGCTGGAGGAGCCCTGCACTTGCCCTCCCCTTCCTCTAATAGAGCCCTCACAGCTGGAGCGCTGGCAGGGTGCAAGCCACCGACCCCAAAGCCGTCCCCAAGGACGCCTGGGGCCTGGCTGCAAAGGCAAGCAAGGAGCGGAGCTGAGGCCAGGTAGGTGCCAGTGGCCTCTCCCAGCATCGCACAGCCTGCTCCTTCCTGGGCAGGAAGGCTAGCAGCGAGGCAAGCCTGGGCGACTCTCGCCCACGACAGAGCTGCCTCGCTCAAGCAACTTGACTAGATCCGGCCTCTGAGAAGAGCTGGAGCTCTGCGGTACTGGACGCGCACTCGGCTCCGCCCAAGCAGGGATTGCAGCTGCAAGCGGCTTGGCTCCCTCGACTCTTCCCAAGGAGGCTCGCGTCCCCGCGAACTGTGCACGTGGCTTCCAGGCAGGGACGCCCCTCGCCTCCCGCAGGTCTTGGCTCAGGGGCTGCTTCCACTGAGCTGGGGCTGTGGGCGGGAGCTCAGACACACAGGGGCAGCCCCAACCTCCTGCACACGTCTCTGCAGGGTAGAAGAGCACTCGGGAAATGACGACGGTCAGGCACCTTCTGGGCGCTCACGGAGTCAGCATCCGGGTGTGTGGGGCTGCAGACCCCAGCCAGGGGCCCTGGGAGCCTGGCGATCTCCGTGCTGTGCTTAGTCTGGAAGGCGGAGCAACCGCTGGAGGAGCCCTGCAGTTGCCATTCCCTGCCCTATGACAGAGCTCTCACTGCTGGAGCCCTTGGCAGTGTGCAACACACCGGCCCCTAAATCCAGTGCAAGACGCCTGGGGACTAGGTGCAAAGGCAAGGCAGGAGTGGAGCCGAGGCCAGGAAGGCGCCAGTAGCGTCTCCCAGTCTCGCGCAGCCTGCTCCTTCCTGGTCAGGAAGCCTAGACGCGAGGCAAGTCTGGGCCAGGCTCTCCCTGGGCAGAGCAGCCTCACGCCAGCAACTCTGCCACATCGGGCCTCTGAGCAAAGCTGGAGCTCTGCCGTACTGGAGGCGCACAGGGCTCCGCCCAAGAAGGGATTGCAGCCACACGCAGCAGGGCTGCCTCCTCTTCCCCCGAGGAGACTAGCTGCCAGTATGCTGTGCACTAGGCTTCCAGGCGGGGGCGCCCCGCTCTTCCTGCAGGTCTTGGCTCAGGGGCTGCTTCCCCTGAGCTGGGGCTGTGGGCGGGAACCCAGAAATGAAGGGGCAGGCCCCAACCTCCTGCACACGTCTCTGCTGGGGAGGAGAGCGCTAGGGAAATGACATCTGTCAGGCAACTTCTGGGTGCCCACGGATTCAGCCTCCGGGTGTGTGGGGCTGCAGACCCTAGCCAGGGGCCCTGGGAGCCTGGTGCTCTCCGTGCTGTGCTGAGTCTGGGCGGCCAAGCAACCGCTGTAAGAGCCCTGCAGTTGCCATTCCCTGCCCTATGACAGAGCTCTCACTGCTGGAGCCCTTGGCAGTGTGCAACACACCGGCCTCTAAAGCCACTGCAAGGATGCCCGGGGACTAGGTGCAAAGGCAAGGCAGGAGTGGAGCCGAGGCCAGGAAGGCGCCAGTAGCGTCTCCCAGTCTCGCGCAGCCTGCTCCTTCCTGGTCAGGAAGCCTAGACGCGAGGCAAGTCTGGCAAGGCTCATCCAGGGCAGAGCAGCCCCACGCCAGCAACTCTGCCAGATCTGGCCTCTGAGCAGAGCTGGAGCTCTGCCGTCCTGGAGGCGCACTGGGCTCCGGCCAAGAAGTGATCGCAGCCGCACGCAGCTGGGCTGCTCCTCTTCCCCCGAGGAGGCTCGCTTCCCGCATGCTGTGCACTAGGCTTCCAGGCGGGGGCGCCCCGCGCTTCCTGCAGGTCTCGGCTCAGGGGCTGCTTCCCCTGAGCTGGGGCTGTGGGCGGGAGCCCAGACACGCAGGGGCAGGCCCCAACCACCTGCACACGTCTCTGCTGGGGAGGAGAGCCCCAGGGAAATGACGTCTGTCAGGCAAATTCCGGGTGCCCACGGAGTCAGCCTCCGGGTGTGTGGGGCTGCAGACCACAGCCAGGGGACCTGGGAGCCTTGTGCTCTCGGTGCGGCGCTGAGTCTGGGCGGCCAAGCAACCGCTGGAGGAGCCCTGCACTTGCCCTCCCCTTCCTCTAATAGAGCCCTCACAGCTGGAGCGCTGGCAGGGTGCAAGCCACCGACCCCAAAGCCGTCCCCAAGGACGCCTGGGGCCTGGCTGCAAAGGCAAGGCAGGAGCGGAGCTGAGGCCAGGAAGGCGCCAGTGGCCTCTCCCAGCATCGCACAGCCTGCTCCTTCCTGGGCAGGAAGGCTAGCAGCGAGGCAAGCCTGGGCGACTCTCGCCCACGACAGAGCTGCCTCGCTCAAGCAACTTGACTAGATCCGGCCTCTGAGAAGAGCTGGAGCTCTGCGGTACTGGACGCGCACTTGGCTCCGCCCAAGCAGGGATTGCAGCTGCAAGCAGCTTGGCTCCCTCGACTCTTCCCAAGGAGGCTCGCGTCCCCGCGAACTGTGCACGTGGCTTCCAAGCAGGGACGCCCCTCGCCTCCTGCAGGTCTTGGCTCAGGGGCTGCTTCCACTGAGCTGGGGCTGTGGGCGGGAGCCCAGACACACAGGGGCAGCCCCAACCTCCTGCACACGTCTCTGCAGGGGAGAAGAGCACTCGGGAAATGACGACGGTCAGGCACCTTCTGGGCGCTCACGGAGTCAGCATCCGGGTGTGTGGGGCTGCAGACCCCAGCCAGGGGCCCTGGGAGCCTGGCGATCTCCGTGCTGTGCTTAGTCTGGAAGGCGGAGCAACCGCTGGAGGAGCCCTGCAGTTGCCATTCCCTGCCCTATGACAGAGCTCTCACTGCTGGAGCCCTTGGCAGTGTGCAACACACCGGCCCCTAAATCCAGTGCAAGACGCCTGGGGACTAGGTGCAAAGGCAAGGCAGGAGTGGAGCCGAGGCCAGGAAGGCGCCAGTAGCGTCTCCCAGTCTCGCGCAGCCTGCTCCTTCCTGGTCAGGAAGCCTAGACGCGAGGCAAGTCTGGGCCAGGCTCTCCCTGGGCAGAGCAGCCTCACGCCAGCAACTCTGCCACATCGGGCCTCTGAGGAAAGCTGGAGCTCTGCCGTACTGGAGGCGCACAGGGCTCTGCCCAAGAAGGGATTGCAGCCACACGCAGCAGGGCTGCCTCCTCTTCCCCCAGGAGACTAGCTGCCAGTATGCTGTGCACTAGGCTTCCAGGCGGGGGCGCCCCGCTCTTCCTGCAGGTCTTGGCTCAGGGGCTGCTTCCCCTGAGCTGGGGCTGTGGGCGGGAGCCCAGACACACAGGGGCAGCCCCAACCTCCTGCACACGTCTCTGCAGGGGAGGAGAGCACTCGGGAAATGACGTCTGTCAGGCACCTTCTGGGCGCTCACGGAGTCAGCATCCGTGTGTGTGGGGCTGCAGACCCCAGCCAGGGGCCCTGGGAGCCTGGTGCTCTCCGTGCTGTGCTTAGTCTGGAAGGCCGAGCAACCGCTGTAAGAGCCCTGCAGTTGCCATTCCCTGCCCTATGACAGAGCTCTCACTGCTGGAGCCCTTGGCAGTGTGCAACACACCGGCCTCTAAAGCCACTGCAAGGATGCCCGGGGACTAGGTGCAAAGGCAAGGCAGGAGTGGAGCCGAGGCCAGGAAGGCGCCAGTAGCGTCTCCCAGTCTCGCGCAGCCTGCTCCTTCCTGGTCAGGAAGCCTAGACGCGAGGCAAGTCTGGGCAAGGCTCGCCCAGGGCAGAGCAGCCCCACGCCAGCAACTCTGCCAGATCTGGCCTCTGAGCAGAGCTGGAGCTCTGCCGTACTGGAGGCGCACTGGGCTCCGGCCAAGAAGTGATCGCAGCCGCACGCAGCTGGGCTGCCTCCTCTTCCCCCGAGGAGGCTCGCTTCCTGCATGCTGTGCACTAGGCTTCCAGGCGGGGGCGCCCCGCGCTTCCTGCAGGTCTCGGCTCAGGGGCTGCTTCCCCTGAGCTGGGGCTGTGGGCGGGAGCCCAGACACGCAGGGGCAGGCCCCAACCACCTGCACACGTCTCTGCTGGGGAGGAGAGCCCCAGGGAAATGACGTCTGTCAGGCAAATTCCGGGTGCCCACGGAGTCAGCCTCCGGGTGTGTGGGGCTGCAGACCACAGCCAGGGGACCTGGGAGCCTTGTGCTCTCGGTGCGGCGCTGAGTCTGGGCGGCCAAGCAACCGCTGGAGGAGCCCTGCACTTGCCCTCCCCTTCCTCTAATAGAGCCCTCACAGCTGGAGCGCTGGCTGGGTGCAAGCCACCGACCCCAAAGCCGTCCCCAAGGACGCCTGGGGCCTGGCTGCAAAGGCAAGGCAGGAGCGGAGCTGAGGCCAGGAAGGCGCCAGTGGCCTCTCCCAGCATCGCACAGCCTGCTCCTTCCTGGGCAGGAAGGCTAGCAGCGAGGCAAGCCTGGGCGACTCTCGCCCACGGCAGAGCTGCCTCGCGCAAGCCACTTGACTAGATCCGGCCTCTGAGAAGAGCTGGAGCTCTGCGGTACTGGACGCGCACTCGGCTCCGCCCAAGCAGGGATTGCAGCTGCAAGCGGCTTGGCTCCCTCGACTCTTCCCAAGGAGGCTCGCGTCCCCGCGAACTGTGCACGTGGCTTCCAGGCAGGGACGCCCCGCGCCTCCTGCAGGTCTTGGCTCAGGGGCTGCTTCCCCTGAGCTGGGGCTGT
This sequence comes from Budorcas taxicolor, assembly GCF_023091745.1. Lineage (NCBI taxonomy): Eukaryota > Metazoa > Chordata > Mammalia > Artiodactyla > Bovidae > Budorcas > Budorcas taxicolor. Next base: position 625,899 of record NW_026291792.1, read on the forward strand.
GGGCGGGAGCCCAGACACGCAGGGGCAGCCCCAACCTCCTGCACACGTCTCTGCAGGGGAGGAGAGAACTCGGGAAATGACGACGGTCAGGCACCTTCTGGGCGCTCACGGAGTCAGCATCCGGGTGTGTGGGGCTGCAGACCCCAGCCAGGGGCGCTGGGAGCCTGGTGCTCTCCGTGCTGTGCTTAGTCTGGAAGGCCGAGCAACCGCTGTAAGAGCCCTGCAGTTGCCATTCCCTGCCCTATGACAGAGCTCTCACTGCTGGAGCCCTTGGCAGTGTGCAACACACCAGCCTCTAAAGCCACTGCAAGGATGCCTGGGGACTAGGTGCAAAGGCAAGGCAGGAGTGGAGCCGAGGCCAGGAAGGCGCCAGTAGCGTCTCCCAGTCTCGCGCAGCCTGCTCCTTCCTGGTCAGGAAGCCTAGACGCGAGGCAAGTCTGGCAAGGCTCATCCAGGGCAGAGCAGCCCCACGCCAGCAACTCTGCCAGATCTGGCCTCTGAGCAGAGCTGGAGCTCTGCCGTCCTGGAGGCACACTGGGCTCCGGCCAAGAAGTGATCGCAGCCGCACGCAGCTGGGCTGCTCCTCTTCCCCCGAGGAGGCTCGCTTCCCGCATGCTGTGCACTAGGCTTCCAGGCGGGGGCGCCCCGCGCTTCCTGCAGGTCTCGGCTCAGGGGCTGCTTCCCCTGAGCTGGGGCTGTGGGCGGGAGCCCAGACACGCAGGGGCAGGCCCCAACCACCTGCACACGTCTCTGCTGGGGAGGAGAGCCCCAGGGAAATGACGTCTGTCAGGCAAATTCCGGGTGCCCACGGAGTCAGCCTCCGGGTGTGTGGGGCTGCAGACCACAGCCAGGGGACCTGGGAGCCTTGTGCTCTCGGTGCGGCGCTGAGTCTGGGCGGCCAAGCAACCGCTGGAGGAGCCCTGCACTTGCCCTCCCCTTCCTCTAATAGAGCCCTCACAGCTGGAGCGCTGGCAGGGTGCAAGCTACCGACCCCAAAGCCGTCCCCAAGGACGCCTGGGGCCTGGCTGCAAAGGCAAGGCAGGAGCGGAGCTGAGGCCCGGAAGGCGCCAGTGGCCTCTCCCAGCATCGCACAGCCTGCTCCTTCCTGGGCAGGAAGGCTAGCAGCGAGGCAAGCCTGGGCGACTCTCGCCCACAGCAGAGCTGCCTCGCGCAAGCCACTTGACTAGATCCGGCCTCTGAGAAGAGCTGGAGCTCTGCGGTACTGGACGCGCACTCGGCTCCGCCCAAGCAGGGATTGCAGCTGCAAGCGGCTTGGCTCCCTCGACTCTTCCCAAGGAGGCTCGCGTCCCCGCGAACTGTGCACGTGGCTTCCAGGCAGGGACGCCCCGCGCCTCCTGCAGGTCTTGGCTCAGGGGCTGCTTCCCCTGAGCTGGGGCTGTGGGCGGGAGCCCAGACACGCAAGGGCAGCCCCAACCTCCTGCACACGTCTCTGCAGGGGAGGAGAGAACTCGGGAAATGACGTCTGTCAGGCACCTTCTGGGCGCTCACGGAGTCAGCATCCGGGTGTGTGGGGCTGCAGACCCCAGCCAGGGGCGCTGGGAGCCTGGTGCTCTCCGTGCTGTGCTTAGTCTGGAAGGCCGAGCAACCGCTGTAAGAGCCCTGCAGTTGCCATTCCCTGCCCTATGACAGAGCTCTCACTGCTGGAGCCCTTGGCAGTGTGCAACACACCGGCCTCTAAAGCCACTGCAAGGATGCCCGGGGACTAGGTGCAAAGGCAAGGCAGGAGTGGAGCCGAGGCCAGGAAGGCGCCAGTAGCGTCTCCCAGTCTCGCGCAGCCTGCTCCTTCCTGGTCAGGAAGCCTAGACGCGAGGCAAGTCTGGCAAGGCTCATCCAGGGCAGAGCAGCCCCACGCCAGCAACTCTGCCAGATCTGGCCTCTGAGCAGAGCTGGAGCTCTGCCGTCCTGGAGGCGCACTGGGCTCCGGCCAAGAAGTGATCGCAGCTGCACGCAGCTGGGCTGCTCCTCTTCCCCCGAGGAGGCTCGCTTCCCGCATGCTGTGCACTAGGCTTCCAGGCGGGGGCGCCCCGCGCTTCCTGCAGGTCTCGGCTCAGGGGCTGCTTCCCCTGAGCTGGGGCTGTGGGCGGGAGCCCAGACACGCAGGGGCAGGCCCCAACCACCTGCACACGTCTCTGCTGGGGAGGAGAGCCCCAGGGAAATGACGTCTGTCAGGCAAATTCCGGGTGCCCACGGAGTCAGCCTCCAGGTGTGTGGGGCTGCAGACCACAGCCAGGGGACCTGGGAGCCTTGTGCTCTCGGTGCGGCGCTGAGTCTGGGCGGCCAAACAACCGCTGGAGGAGCCCTGCACTTGCCCTCCCCTTCCTCTAATAGAGCCCTCACATCTGGAGCGCTGGCTGGGTGCAAGCCACCGACCCCAAAGCCGTCCCCAAGGACGCCTGGGGCCTGGCTGCAAAGGCAAGGCAGGAGCGGAGCTGAGGCCAGGAAGGCGCCAGTGGCCTCTCCCAGCATCGCACAGCCTGCTCCTTCCTGGGCAGGAAGGCTAGCAGCGAGGCAAGCCTGGGCGACTCTCGCCCACGGCAGAGCTGCCTCGGGCAAGCCACTTGACTAGATCCGGCCTCTGAGAAGAGCTGGAGCTCTGCGGTACTGGACGCGCACTCGGCTCCGCCCAAGCAGGGATTGCAGCTGCAAGCGGCTTGGCTCCCTCGACTCTTCCCAAGGAGGCTCGCGTCCCCGCGAACTGTGCACGTGGCTTCCAGGCAGGGACGCCCCGCGCCTCCTGCAGGTCTTGGCTCAGGGGCTGCTTCCCCTGAGCTGGGGCTGTGGGCGGGAGCCCAGACACGCAGGGGCAGCCCCAACCTCCTGCACACGTCTCTGCAGGGGAGGAGAGAACTCGGGAAATGACGACGGTCAGGCACCTTCTGGGCGCTCACGGAGTCAGCATCCGGGTGTGTGGGGCTGCAGACCCCAGCCAGGGGCGCTGGGAGCCTGGTGCTCTCTGTGCTGTGCTTAGTCTGGAAGGCCGAGCAACCGCTGTAAGAGCCCTGCAGTTGCCATTCCCTGCCCTATGACAGAGCTCTCACTGCTGGAGCCCTTGGCAGTGTGCAACACACCGGCCTCTAAAGCCACTGCAAGGATGCCTGGGGACTAGGTGCAAAGGCAAGGCAGGAGTGGAGCCGAGGCCAGGAAGGCGCCAGTAGCGTCTCCCAGTCTCGCGCAGCCTGCTCCTTCCTGGTCAGGAAGCCTAGACGCGACGCAAGTCTGGCAAGGCTCATCCAGGGCAGAGCAGCCCCACGCCAGCAACTCTGCCAGATCTGGCCTCTGAGCAGAGCTGGAGCTCTGCCGTCCTGGAGGCGCACTGGGCTCCGGCCAAGAAGTGATCGCAGCCGCACGCAGTTGGGCTGCTCCTCTTCCCCCGAGGAGGCTCGCTTCCCGCATGCTGTGCACTAGGCTTCCAGGCGGGGGCGCCCCGCGCTTCCTGCAGGTCTCGGCTCAGGGGCTGCTTCCCCTGAGCTGGGGCTGTGGGCGGGAGCCCAGACACGCAGGGGCAGGCCCCAACCACCTGCACACGTCTCTGCTGGGGAGGAGAGCCCCAGGGAAATGACGTCTGTCAGGCAAATTCCGGGTGCCCACGGAGTCAGCCTCCGGGTGTGTGGGGCTGCAGACCACAGCCAGGGGACCTGGGAGCCTTGTGCTCTCGGTGCGGCGCTGAGTCTGGGCGGCCAAGCAACCGCTGGAGGAGCCCTGCACTTGCCCTCCCCTTCCTCTAATAGAGCCCTCACAGCTGGAGCGCTGGCTGGGTGCAAGCCACCGACCCCAAAGCCGTCCCCAAGGACGCCTGGGGCCTGGCTGCAAAGGCAAGGCAGGAGCGGAGCTGAGGCCAGGAAGGCGCCAGTGGCCTCTCCCAGCATCGCACAGCCTGCTCCTTCCTGGGCAGGAAGGCTAGCAGCGAGGCAAGCCTGGGCGACTCTCGCCCACGGCAGAGCTGCCTCGCGCAAGCCACTTGACTAGATCCGGCCTCTGAGAAGAGCTGGAGCTCTGCGGTACTGGACGCGCACTCGGCTCCGCCCAAGCAGGGATTGCAGCTGCAAGCGGCTTGGCTCCCTCGACTCTTCCCAAGGAGGCTCGCGTCCCCGCGAACTGTGCACGTGGCTTCCAGGCAGGGACGCCCCGCGCCTCCTGCAGGTCTTGGCTCAGGGGCTGCTTCCCCTGAGCTGGGGCTGTGGGCGGGAGCCCAGACACGCAGGGGCAGCCCCAACCTCCTGCACACGTCTCTGCAGGGGAGGAGAGAACTCGGGAAATGACGACGGTCAGGCACCTTCTGGGCGCTCACGGAGTCAGCATCCGGGTGTGTGGGGCTGCAGACCCCAGCCAGGGGCGCTGGGAGCCTGGTGCTCTCTGTGCTGTGCTTAGTCTGGAAGGCCGAGCAACCGCTGTAAGAGCCCTGCAGTTGCCATTCCCTGCCCTATGACAGAGCTCTCACTGCTGGAGCCCTTGGCAGTGTGCAACACACCGGCCTCTAAAGCCACTGCAAGGATGCCCGGGGACTAGGTGCAAAGGCAAGGCAGGAGTGGAGCCGAGGCCAGGAAGGCGCCAGTAGCGTCTCCCAGTCTCGCGCAGCCTGCTCCTTCCTGGTCAGGAAGCCTAGACGCGAGGCAAGTCTGGCAAGGCTCATCCAGGGCAGAGCAGCCCCACGCCAGCAACTCTGCCAGATCTGGCCTCTGAGCAGAGCTGGAGCTCTGCCGTCCTGGAGGCGCACTGGGCTCCGGCCAAGAAGTGATCGCAGCTGCACGCAGCTGGGCTGCTCCTCTTCCCCCGAGGAGGCTCGCTTCCCGCATGCTGTGCACTAGGCTTCCAGGCGGGGGCGCCCCGCGCTTCCTGCAGGTCTCGGCTCAGGGGCTGCTTCCCCTGAGCTGGGGCTGTGGGCGGGAGCCCAGACACGCAGGGGCAGGCCCCAACCACCTGCACACGTCTCTGCTGGGGAGGAGAGCCCCAGGGAAATGACGTCTGTCAGGCAAATTCCGGGTGCCCACGGAGTCAGCCTCCAGGTGTGTGGGGCTGCAGACCACAGCCAGGGGACCTGGGAGCCTTGTGCTCTCGGTGCGGCGCTGAGTCTGGGCGGCCAAACAACCGCTGGAGGAGCCCTGCACTTGCCCTCCCCTTCCTCTAATAGAGCCCTCACAGCTGGAGCGCTGGCTGGGTGCAAGCCACCGACCCCAAAGCCGTCCCCAAGGACGCCTGGGGCCTGGCTGCAAAGGCAAGGCAGGAGCGGAGCTGAGGCCAGGAAGGCGCCAGTGGCCTCTCCCAGCATCGCACAGCCTGCTCCTTCCTGGGCAGGAAGGCTAGCAGCGAGGTAAGCCTGGGCGACTCTCGCCCACGGCAGAGCTGCCTCGCGCAAGCCACTTGACTAGATCCGGCCTCTGAGAAGAGCTGGAGCTCTGCGGTACTGGACGCGCACTCGGCTCCGCCCAAGCAGGGATTGCAGCTGCAAGCGGCTTGGCTCCCTCGACTCTTCCCAAGGAGGCTCGCGTCCCCGCGAACTGTGCACGTGGCTTCCAGGCAGGGACGCCCCGCGCCTCCTGCAGGTCTTGGCTCAGGGGCTGCTTCCCCTGAGCTGGGGCTGTGGGCGGGAGCCCAGACACGCAGGGGCAGCCCCAACCTCCTGCACACGTCTCTGCAGGGGAGGAGAGAACTCGGGAAATGACGACGGTCAGGCACCTTCTGGGCGCTCACGGAGTCAGCATCCGGGTGTGTGGGGCTGCAGACCCCAGCCAGGGGCGCTGGGAGCCTGGTGCTCTCTGTGCTGTGCTTAGTCTGGAAGGCCGAGCAACCGCTGTAAGAGCCCTGCAGTTGCCATTCCCTGCCCTATGACAGAGCTCTCACTGCTGGAGCCCTTGGCAGTGTGCAACACACCGGCCTCTAAAGCCACTGCAAGGATGCCTGGGGACTAGGTGCAAAGGCAAGGCAGGAGTGGAGCCGAGGCCAGGAAGGCGCCAGTAGCGTCTCCCAGTCTCGCGCAGCCTGCTCCTTCCTGGTCAGGAAGCCTAGACGCGACGCAAGTCTGGCAAGGCTCATCCAGGGCAGAGCAGCCCCACGCCAGCAACTCTGCCAGATCTGGCCTCTGAGCAGAGCTGGAGCTCTGCCGTCCTGGAGGCGCACTGGGCTCCGGCCAAGAAGTGATCTCAGCCGCACGCAGTTGGGCTGCCTCCTCTTCCCCCGAGGAGGCTCGCTTCCCGCATGCTGTGCACTAGGCTTCCAGGCGGGGGCGCCCCGCGCTTCCTGCAGGTCTCGGCTCAGGGGCTGCTTCCCCTGAGCTGGGGCTGTGGGCGGGAGCCCAGACACGCAGGGGCAGGCCCCAACCACCTGCACACGTCTCTGCTGGGGAGGAGAGCCCCAGGGAAATGACGTCTGTCAGGCAAATTCCGGGTGCCCACGGAGTCAGCCTCCGGGTGTGTGGGGCTGCAGACCACAGCCAGGGGACCTGGGAGCCTTGTGCTCTCGGTGCGGCGCTGAGTCTGGGCGGCCAAGCAACCGCTGGAGGAGCCCTGCACTTGCCCTCCCCTTCCTCTAATAGAGCCCTCACAGCTGGAGCGCTGGCTGGGTGCAAGCCACCGACCCCAAAGCCGTCCCCAAGGACGCCTGGGGCCTGGCTGCAAAGGCAAGGCAGGAGCGGAGCTGAGGCCAGGAAGGCGCCAGTGGCCTCTCCCAGCATCGCACAGCCTGCTCCTTCCTGGGCAGGAAGGCTAGCAGCGAGGCAAGCCTGGGCGACTCTCGCCCACGGCAGAGCTGCCTCGCGCAAGCCACTTGACTAGATCCGGCCTCTGAGAAGAGCTGGAGCTCTGCGGTACTGGACGCGCACTCGGCTCCGCCCAAGCAGGGATTGCAGCTGCAAGCGGCTTGGCTCCCTCGACTCTTCCCAAGGAGGCTCGCGTCCCCGCGAACTGTGCACGTGGCTTCCAGGCAGGGACGCCCCGCGCCTCCTGCAGGTCTTGGCTCAGGGGCTGCTTCCCCTGAGCTGGGGCTGTGGGCGGGAGCCCAGACACGCAGGGGCAGCCCCAACCTCCTGCACACGTCTCTGCAGGGGAGGAGAGAACTCGGGAAATGACGACGGTCAGGCACCTTCTGGGCGCTCACGGAGTCAGCATCCGGGTGTGTGGGGCTGCAGACCCCAGCCAGGGGCGCTGGGAGCCTGGTGCTCTCTGTGCTGTGCCTAGTCTGGAAGGCCGAGCAACCGCTGTAAGAGCCCTGCAGTTGCCATTCCCTGCCCTATGACAGAGCTCTCACTGCTGGAGCCCTTGGCAGTGTGCAACACACCGGCCTCTAAAGCCACTGCAAGGATGCCCGGGGACTAGGTGCAAAGGCAAGGCAGGAGTGGAGCCGAGGCCAGGAAGGCGCCAGTAGCGTCTCCCAGTCTCGCGCAGCCTGCTCCTTCCTGGTCAGGAAGCCTAGACGCGAGGCAAGTCTGGCAAGGCTCATCCAGGGCAGAGCAGCCCCACGCCAGCAACTCTGCCAGATCTGGCCTCTGAGCAGAGCTGGAGCTCTGCCGTCCTGGAGGCGCACTGGGCTCCGGCCAAGAAGTGATCGCAGCTGCACGCAGCTGGGCTGCTCCTCTTCCCCCGAGGAGGCTCGCTTCCCGCATGCTGTGCACTAGGCTTCCAGGCGGGGGCGCCCCGCGCTTCCTGCAGGTCTCGGCTCAGGGGCTGCTTCCCCTGAGCTGGGGCTGTGGGCGGGAGCCCAGACACGCAGGGGCAGGCCCCAACCACCTGCACACGTCTCTGCTGGGGAGGAGAGCCCCAGGGAAATGACGTCTGTCAGGCAAATTCCGGGTGCCCACGGAGTCAGCCTCCAGGTGTGTGGGGCTGCAGACCACAGCCAGGGGACCTGGGAGCCTTGTGCTCTCGGTGCGGCGCTGAGTCTGGGCGGCCAAACAACCGCTGGAGGAGCCCTGCACTTGCCCTCCCCTTCCTCTAATAGAGCCCTCACAGCTGGAGCGCTGGCTGGGTGCAAGCCACCGACCCCAAAGCCGTCCCCAAGGACGCCTGGGGCCTGGCTGCAAAGGCAAGGCAGGAGCGGAGCTGAGGCCAGGAAGGCGCCAGTGGCCTCTCCCAGCATCGCACAGCCTGCTCCTTCCTGGGCAGGAAGGCTAGCAGCGAGGCAAGCCTGGGCGACTCTCGCCCACGGCAGAGCTGCCTCGCGCAAGCCACTTGACTAGATCCGGCCTCTGAGAAGAGCTGGAGCTCTGCGGTACTGGACGCGCACTCGGCTCCGCCCAAGCAGGGATTGCAGCTGCAAGCGGCTTGGCTCCCTCGACTCTTCCCAAGGAGGCTCGCGTCCCCGCGAACTGTGCACGTGGCTTCCAGGCAGGGACGCCCCGCGCCTCCTGCAGGTCTTGGCTCAGGGGCTGCTTCCCCTGAGCTGGGGCTGTGGGCGGGAGCCCAGACACGCAGGGGCAGCCCCAACCTCCTGCACACGTCTCTGCAGGGGAGGAGAGAACTCGGGAAATGACGACGGTCAGGCACCTTCTGGGCGCTCACGGAGTCAGCATCCGGGTGTGTGGGGCTGCAGACCCCAGCCAGGGGCGCTGGGAGCCTGGTGCTCTCTGTGCTGTGCCTAGTCTGGAAGGCCGAGCAACCGCTGTAAGAGCCCTGCAGTTGCCATTCCCTGCCCTATGACAGAGCTCTCACTGCTGGAGCCCTTGGCAGTGTGCAACACACCGGCCTCTAAAGCCACTGCAAGGATGCCCGGGGACTAGGTGCAAAGGCAAGGCAGGAGTGGAGCCGAGGCCAGGAAGGCGCCAGTAGCGTCTCCCAGTCTCGCGCAGCCTGCTCCTTCCTGGTCAGGAAGCCTAGACGCGAGGCAAGTCTGGCAAGGCTCATCCAGGGCAGAGCAGCCCCACGCCAGCAACTCTGCCAGATCTGGCCTCTGAGCAGAGCTGGAGGTCTGCCGTCCTGGAGGCGCACTGGGCTCCGGCCAAGAAGTGATCGCAGCTGCACGCAGCTGGGCTGCTCCTCTTCCCCCGAGGAGGCTCGCTTCCCGCATGCTGTGCACTAGGCTTCCAGGCGGGGGCGCCCCGCGCTTCCTGCAGGTCTCGGCTCAGGGGCTGCTTCCCCTGAGCTGGGGCTGTGGGCGGGAGCCCAGACACGCAGGGGCAGGCCCCAACCACCTGCACACGTCTCTGCTGGGGAGGAGAGCCCCAGGGAAATGACGTCTGTCAGGCAAATTCCGGGTGCCCACGGAGTCAGCCTCCAGGTGTGTGGGGCTGCAGACCACAGCCAGGGGACCTGGGAGCCTTGTGCTCTCGGTGCGGCGCTGAGTCTGGGCGGCCAAACAACCGCTGGAGGAGCCCTGCACTTGCCCTCCCCTTCCTCTAATAGAGCCCTCACAGCTGGAGCGCTGGCTGGGTGCAAGCCACCGACCCCAAAGCCGTCCCCAAGGACGCCTGGGGCCTGGCTGCAAAGGCAAGGCAGGAGCGGAGCTGAGGCCAGGAAGGCGCCAGTGGCCTCTCCCAGCATCGCACAGCCTGATCCTTCCTGGGCAGGAAGGCTAGCAGCGAGGCAAGCCTGGGCGACTCTCGCCCACGGCAGAGCTGCCTCGCGCAAGCCACTTGACTAGATCCGGCCTCTGAGAAGAGCTGGAGCTCTGCGGTACTGGACGCGCACTCGGCTCCGCCCAAGCAGGGATTGCAGCTGCAAGCGGCTTGGCTCCCTCGACTCTTCCCAAGGAGGCTCGCGTCCCCGCGAACTGTGCACGTGGCTTCCAGGCAGGGACGCCCCGCGCCTCCTGCAGGTCTTGGCTCAGGGGCTGCTTCCCCTGAGCTGGGGCTGTGGGCGGGAGCCCAGACACGCAGGGGCAGCCCCAACCTCCTGCACACGTCTCTGCAGGGGAGGAGAGAACTCGGGAAATGACGACGGTCAGGCACCTTCTGGGCGCTCACGGAGTCAGCATCCGGGTGTGTGGGGCTGCAGACCCCAGCCAGGGGCGCTGGGAGCCTGGTGCTCTCTGTGCTGTGCTTAGTCTGGAAGGCCGAGCAACCGCTGTAAGAGCCCTGCAGTTGCCATTCCCTGCCCTATGACAGAGCTCTCACTGCTGGAGCCCTTGGCAGTGTGCAACACACCGGCCTCTAAAGCCACTGCAAGGATGCCTGGGGACTAGGTGCAAAGGCAAGGCAGGAGTGGAGCCGAGGCCAGGAAGGCGCCAGTAGCGTCTCCCAGTCTCGCGCAGCCTGCTCCTTCCTGGTCAGGAAGCCTAGACGCGAGGCAAGTCTGGCAAGGCTCATCCAGGGCAGAGCAGCCCCACGCCAGCAACTCTGCCAGATCTGGCCTCTGAGCAGAGCTGGAGCTCTGCCGTCCTGGAGGCGCACTGGGCTCCGGCCAAGAAGTGATCGCAGCCGCACGCAGCTGGGCTGCTCCTCTTCCCCCGAGGAGGCTCGCTTCCCGCATGCTGTGCACTAGGCTTCCAGGCGGGGGCGCCCCGCGCTTCCTGCAGGTCTCGGCTCAGGGGCTGCTTCCCCTGAGCTGGGGCTGTGGGCGGGAGCCCAGACACGCAGGGGCAGGCCCCAACCACCTGCACACGTCTCTGCTGGGGAGGAGAGCCCCAGGGAAATGACGTCTGTCAGGCAAATTCCGGGTGCCCACGGAGTCAGCCTCCGGGTGTGTGGGGCTGCAGACCACAGCCAGGGGACCTGGGAGCCTTGTGCTCTCGGTGCGGCGCTGAGTCTGGGCGGCCAAACAACCGCTGGAGGAGCCCTGCACTTGCCCTCCCCTTCCTCTAATAGAGCCCTCACAGCTGGAGCGCTGGCTGGGTGCAAGCCACCGACCCCAAAGCCGTCCCCAAGGACGCCTGGGGCCTGGCTGCAAAGGCAAGGCAGGAGCGGAGCTGAGGCCAGGAAGGCGCCAGTGGCCTCTCCCAGCATCGCACAGCCTGCTCCTTCCTGGGCAGGAAGGCTAGCAGCGAGGCAAGCCTGGGCGACTCTCGCCCACGGCAGAGCTGCCTCGCGCAAGCCACTTGACTAGATCCGGCCTCTGAGAAGAGCTGGAGCTCTGCGGTACTGGACGCGCACTCGGCTCCGCCCAAGCAGGGATTGCAGCTGCAAGCGGCTTGGCTCCCTCGACTCTTCCCAAGGAGGCTCGCGTCCCCGCGAACTGTGCACGTGGCTTCCAGGCAGGGACGCCCCGCGCCTCCTGCAGGTCTTGGCTCAGGGGCTGCTTCCCCTGAGCTGGGGCTGTGGGCGGGAGCCCAGACACGCAGGGGCAGCCCCAACCTCCTGCACACGTCTCTGCAGGGGAGGAGAGAACTCGGGAAATGACGACGGTCAGGCACCTTCTGGGCGCTCACGGAGTCAGCATCCGGGTGTGTGGGGCTGCAGACCCCAGCCAGGGGCGCTGGGAGCCTGGTGCTCTCTGTGCTGTGCTTAGTCTGGAAGGCCGAGCAACCGCTGTAAGAGCCCTGCAGTTGCCATTCCCTGCCCTATGACAGAGCTCTCACTGCTGGAGCCCTTGGCAGTGTGCAACACACCGGCCTCTAAAGCCACTGCAAGGATGCCTGGGGACTAGGTGCAAAGGCAAGGCAGGAGTGGAGCCGAGGCCAGGAAGGCGCCAGTAGCGTCTCCCAGTCTCGCGCAGCCTGCTCCTTCCTGGTCAGGAAGCCTAGACGCGAGGCAAGTCTGGCAAGGCTCATCCAGGGCAGAGCAGCCCCACGCCAGCAACTCTGCCAGATCTGGCCTCTGAGCAGAGCTGGAGCTCTGCCGTCCTGGAGGCGCACTGGGCTCCGGCCAAGAAGTGATCGCAGCCGCACGCAGCTGGGCTGCTCCTCTTCCCCCGAGGAGGCTCGCTTCCCGCATGCTGTGCCCTAGGCTTCCAGGCGGGGGCGCCCCGCGCTTCCTGCAGGTCTCGGCTCAGGGGCTGCTTCCCCTGAGCTGGGGCTGTGGGCGGGAGCCCAGACACGCAGGGGCAGGCCCCAACCACCTGCACACGTCTCTGCTGGGGAGGAGAGCCCCAGGGAAATGACGTCTGTCAGGCAAATTCCGGGTGCCCACGGAGTCAGCCTCCGGGTGTGTGGGGCTGCAGACCACAGCCAGGGGACCTGGGAGCCTTGTGCTCTCGGTGCGGCGCTGAGTCTGGGCGGCCAAGCAACCGCTGGAGGAGCCCTGCACTTGCCCTCCCCTTCCTCTAATAGAGCCCTCACAGCTGGAGCGCTGGCTGGGTGCAAGCCACCGACCCCAAAGCCGTCCCCAAGGACGCCTGGGGCCTGGCTGCAAAGGCAAGGCAGGAGCGGAGCTGAGGCCAGGAAGGCGCCAGTGGCCTCTCCCAGCATCGCACAGCCTGCTCCTTCCTGGGCAGGAAGGCTAGCAGCGAGGCAAGCCTGGGCGACTCTCGCCCACGGCAGAGCTGCCTCGCGCAAGCCACTTGACTAGATCCGGCCTCTGAGAAGAGCTGGAGCTCTGCGGTACTGGACGCGCACTCGGCTCCGCCCAAGCAGGGATTGCAGCTGCAAGCGGCTTGGCTCCCTCGACTCTTCCCAAGGAGGCTCGCGTCCCCGCGAACTGTGCACGTGCCTTCCAGGCAGGGACGCCCCGCGCCTCCTGCAGGTCTTGGCTCAGGGGCTGCTTCCCCTGAGCTGGGGCTGTGGGCGGGAGCCCAGACACACAGGGGCAGCCCCAAACTCCTGCACACGTCTCTGCAGGGGAGGAGAGCACTCGGGAAATGACGTCTGTCAGGCACCTTCTGGGCGCTCACGGAGTCAGCATCCGTGTGTGTGGGGCTGCAGACCCCAGCCAGGGGCCCTGGGAGCCTGGTGCTCTCCGTGCTGTGCTTAGTCTGGAAGGCCGAGCAACCGCTGTAAGAGCCCTGCAGTTGCCATTCCCTGCCCTATGACAGAGCTCTCACTGCTGGAGCCCTTGGCAGTGTGCAACACACCGGCCTCTAAAGCCACTGCAAGGATGCCTGGGGACTAGGTGCAAAGGCAAGGCAGGAGTGGAGCCGAGGCCAGGAAGGCGCCAGTAGCGTCTCCCAGTCTCGCGCAGCCTGCTCCTTCCTGGTCAGGAAGCCTAGACGCGAGGCAAGTCTGGCAAGGCTCATCCAGGGCAGAGCAGCCCCACGCCAGCAACTCTGCCAGATCTGGCCTCTGAGCAGAGCTGGAGCTCTGCCGTCCTGGAGGCGCACTGGGCTCCGGCCAAGAAGTGATCGCAGCCGCACGCAGCTGGGCTGCTCCTCTTCCCCCGAGGAGGCTCGCTTCCCGCATGCTGTGCACTAGGCTTCCAGGCGGGGGCGCCCCGCGCTTCCTGCAGGTCTCGGCTCAGGGGCTGCTTCCCCTGAGCTGGGGCTGTGGGCGGGAGCCCAGACACGCAGGGGCAGGCCCCAACCACCTGCACACGTCTCTGCTGGGGAGGAGAGCCCCAGGGAAATGACGTCTGTCAGGCAAATTCCGGGTGCCCACGGAGTCAGCCTCCGGGTGTGTGGGGCTGCAGACCACAGCCAGGGGACCTGGGAGCCTTGTGCTCTCGGTGCGGCGCTGAGTCTGGGCGGCCAAACAACCGCTGGAGGAGCCCTGCACTTGCCCTCCCCTTCCTCTAATAGAGCCCTCACAGCTGGAGCGCTGGCTGGGTGCAAGCCACCGACCCCAAAGCCGTCCCCAAGGACGCCTGGGGCCTGGCTGCAAAGGCAAGGCAGGAGCGGAGCTGAGGCCAGGAAGGCGCCAGAGGCCTCTCCCAGCATCGCACAGCCTGCTCCTTCCTGGGCAGGAAGGCTAGCAGCGAGGCAAGCCTGGGCGACTCTCGCCCACGGCAGAGCTGCCTCGCGCAAGCCACTTGACTAGATCTGGCCTCTGAGAAGAGCTGGAGCTCTGTGGTACTGGACGCGCACTCGGCTCCGCCCAAGCAGGGATTGCAGCTGCAAGCGGCTTGGCTCCCTCGACTCTTCCCAAGGAGGCTCGTGTCCCAGCGAACTGTGCACGTGCCTTCCAGGCAGGGACGCCCCGCGCCTCCTGCAGGTCTTGGCTCAGGGGCTGCTTCCCCTGAGCTGGGGCTGTGGGCGGGAGCCCAGACACGCAGGGGCAGCCCCAACCTCCTGCACACGTCTCTGCAGGGGAGGAGAGAACTCGGGAAATGACGACGGTCAGGCACCTTCTGGGCGCTCACAGAGTCAGCATCCGGGTTTGTGGGGCTGCAGACCCCAGCCAGGGGCGCTGGGAGCCTGGTGCTCTCTGTGCTGTGCTTAGTCTGGAAGGCCGAGCAACCGCTGTAAGAGCCCTGCAGTTGCCATTCCCTGCCCTATGACAGAGCTCTCACTGCTGGAGCCCTTGGCAGTGTGCAACACACCGGCCTCTAAAGCCACTGCAAGGATGCCTGGGGACTAGGTGCAAAGGCAAGGCAGGAGTGGAGCCGAGGCCAGGAAGGCGCCAGTAGCGTCTCCCAGTCTCGCGCAGCCTGCTCCTTCCTGGTCAGGAAGCCTAGACGCGAGGCAAGTCTGGCAAGGCTCATCCAGGGCAGAGCAGCCCCACGCCAGCAACTCTGCCAGATCTGGCCTCTGAGCAGAGCTGGAGCTCTGCCGTCCTGGAGGCGCACTGGGCTCCGGCCAAGAAGTGATCGCAGCCGCACGCAGCTGGGCTGCTCCTCTTCCCCCGAGGAGGCTCGCTTCCCGCATGCTGTGCACTAGGCTTCCAGGCGGGGGCGCCCCGCGCTTCCTGCAGGTCTCGGCTCAGGGGCTACTTCCCCTGAGCTGGGGCTGTGGGCGGGAGCCCAGACACGCAGGGGCAGGCCCCAACCACCTGCACACGTCTCTGCTGGGGAGGAGAGCCCCAGGGAAATGACGTCTGTCAGGCAAATTCCGGGTGCCCACGGAGTCAGCCTCCGGGTGTGTGGGGCTGCAGACCACAGCCAGGGGACCTGGGAGCCTTGTGCTCTCGGTGCGGCGCTGAGTCTGGGCGGCCAAGCAACCGCTGGAGGAGCCCTGCACTTGCCCTCCCCTTCCTCTAATAGAGCCCTCACAGCTGGAGCGCTGGCTGGGTGCAAGCCACCGACCCCAAAGCCGTCCCCAAGGACGCCTGGGGCCTGGCTGCAAAGGCAAGGCAGGAGCGGAGCTGAGGCCAGGAAGGCGCCAGTGGCCTCTCCCAGCATCGCACAGCCTGCTCCTTCCTGGGCAGGAAGGCTAGCAGCGAGGCAAGCCTGGGCGACTCTCGCCCACGGCAGAGCTGCCTCGCGCAAGCCACTTGACTAGATCCGGCCTCTGAGAAGAGCTGGAGCTCTGCGGTACTGGACGCGCACTCGGCTCCGCCCAAGCAGGGATTGCAGCTGCAAGCGGCTTGGCTCCCTCGACTCTTCCCAAGGAGGCTCGCGTCCCCGCGAACTGTGCACGTGGCTTCCAGGCAGGGACGCCCCGCGCCTCCTGCAGGTCTTGGCTCAGGGGCTGCTTCCCCTGAGCTGGGGCTGTGGGCGGGAGCCCAGACACGCAGGGGCAGCCCCAACCTCCTGCACACGTCTCTGCAGGGGAGGAGAGAACTCGGGAAATGACGACGGTCAGGCACCTTCTGGGCGCTCACGGAGTCAGCATCCGGGTGTGTGGGGCTGCAGACCCCAGCCAGGGGCGCTGGGAGCCTGGTGCTCTCTGTGCTGTGCTTAGTCTGGAAGGCCGAGCAACCGCTGTAAGAGCCCTGCAGTTGCCATTCCCTGCCCTATGACAGAGCTCTCACTGCTGGAGCCCTTGGCAGTGTGCAACACACCGGCCTCTAAAGCCACTGCAAGGATGCCTGGGGACTAGGTGCAAAGGCAAGGCAGGAGTGGAGCCGAGGCCAGGAAGGCGCCAGTAGCGTCTCCCAGTCTCGCGCAGCCTGCTCCTTCCTGGTCAGGAAGCCTAGACGCGAGGCAAGTCTGGCAAGGCTCATCCAGGGCAGAGCAGCCCCACGCCAGCAACTCTGCCAGATCTGGCCTCTGAGCAGAGCTGGAGCTCTGCCGTCCTGGAGGCGCACTGGGCTCCGGCCAAGAAGTGATCGCAGCCGCACGCAGCTGGGCTGCTCCTCTTCCCCCGAGGAGGCTCGCTTCCCGCATGCTGTGCACTAGGCTTCCAGGCGGGGGCGCCCCGCGCTTCCTGCAGGTCTCGGCTCAGGGGCTGCTTCCCCTGAGCTGGGGCTGTGGGCGGGAGCCCAGACACGCAGGGGCAGGCCCCAACCACCTGCACACGTCTCTGCTGGGGAGGAGAGCCCCAGGGAAATGACGTCTGTCAGGCAAATTCCGGGTGCCCACGGAGTCAGCCTCCGGGTGTGTGGGGCTGCAGACCACAGCCAGGGGACCTGGGAGCCTTGTGCTCTCGGTGCGGCGCTGAGACTGGGCGGCCAAACAACCGCTGGAGGAGCCCTGCACTTGCCCTCCCCTTCCTCTAATAGAGCCCTCACAGCTGGAGCGCTGGCTGGGTGCAAGCCACCGACCCCAAAGCCGTCCCCAAGGACGCCTGGGGCCTGGCTGCAAAGGCAAGGCAGGAGCGGAGCTGAGGCCAGGAAGGCGCCAGTGGCCTCTCCCAGCATCGCACAGCCTGCTCCTTCCTGGGCAGGAAGGCTAGCAGCGAGGCAAGCCTGGGCGACTCTCGCCCACGGCAGAGCTGCCTCGCGCAAGCCACTTGACTAGATCCGGCCTCTGAGAAGAGCTGGAGCTCTGCGGTACTGGACGCGCACTCGGCTCCGCCCAAGCAGGGATTGCAGCTGCAAGCGGCTTGGCTCCCTCGACTCTTCCCAAGGAGGCTCGCGTCCCCGCGAACTGTGCACGTGGCTTCCAGGCGGGGGCGCCCCGCGCTTCCTGCAGGTCTCGGCTCAGGGGCTGCTTCCCCTGAGCTGGGGCTGTGGGCGGGAGCCCAGACACGCAGGGGCAGCCCCAACCTCCTGCACACGTCTCTGCAGGGGAGGAGAGAACTCGGGAAATGACGACAGTCAGGCACCTTCTGGGCGCTCACGGAGTCAGCATCCGGGTGTGTGGGGCTGCAGACCCCAGCCAGGGGCGCTGGGAGCCTGGTGCTCTCTGTGCTGTGCTTAGTCTGGAAGGCCGAGCAACCGCTGTAAGAGCCCTGCAGTTGCCATTCCCTGCCCTATGACAGAGCTCTCACTGCTGGAGCCCTTGGCAGTGTGCAACACACCGGCCTCTAAAGCCACTGCAAGGATGCCTGGGGACTAGGTGCAAAGGCAAGGCAGGAGTGGAGCCGAGGCCAGGAAGGCGCCAGTAGCGTCTCCCAGTCTCGCGCAGCCTGCTCCTTCCTGGTCAGGAAGCCTAGACGCGAGGCAAGTCTGGCAAGGCTCATCCAGGGCAGAGCAGCCCCACGCCAGCAACTCTGCCAGATCTGGCCTCTGAGCAGAGCTGGAGCTCTGCCGTCCTGGAGGCGCACTGGGCTCCGGCCAAGAAGTGATCGCAGCCGCACGCAGCTGGGCTGCTCCTCTTCCCCCGAGGAGGCTCGCTTCCCGCATGCTGTGCCCTAGGCTTCCAGGCGGGGGCGCCCCGCGCTTCCTGCAGGTCTCGGCTCAGGGGCTGCTTCCCCTGAGCTGGGGCTGTGGGCGGGAGCCCAGACACGCAGGGGCAGGCCCCAACCACCTGCACACGTCTCTGCTGGGGAGGAGAGCCCCAGGGAAATGACGTCTGTCAGGCAAATTCCGGGTGCCCACGGAGTCAGCCTCCGGGTGTGTGGGGCTGCAGACCACAGCCAGGGGACCTGGGAGCCTTGTGCTCTCGGTGCGGCGCTGAGTCTGGGCGGCCAAGCAACCGCTGGAGGAGCCCTGCACTTGCCCTCCCCTTCCTCTAATAGAGCCCTCACAGCTGGAGCGCTGGCTGGGTGCAAGCCACCGACCCCAAAGCCGTCCCCAAGGACGCCTGGGGCCTGGCTGCAAAGGCAAGGCAGGAGCGGAGCTGAGGCCAGGAAGGCGCCAGTGGCCTCTCCCAGCATCGCACAGCCTGCTCCTTCCTGGGCAGGAAGGCTAGCAGCGAGGCAAGCCTGGGCGACTCTCGCCCACGGCAGAGCTGCCTCGCGCAAGCCACTTGACTAGATCCGGCCTCTGAGAAGAGCTGGAGCTCTGCGGTACTGGACGCGCACTCGGCTCCGCCCAAGCAGGGATTGCAGCTGCAAGCGGCTTGGCTCCCTCGACTCTTCCCAAGGAGGCTCGCGTCCCCGCGAACTGTGCACGTGGCTTCCAGGCAGGGACGCCCCGCGCCTCCTGCAGGTCTTGGCTCAGGGGCTGCTTCCCCTGAGCTGGGGCTGTGGGCGGGAGCCCAGACACGCAGGGGCAGCCCCAACCTCCTGCACACGTCTCTGCAGGGGAGGAGAGCACTCGGTAAATGACGACGGTCAGGCACCTTCTGGGCGCTCACGGAGTCAGCATCCGGGTGTGTGGGGCTGCAGACC
This sequence comes from Budorcas taxicolor, assembly GCF_023091745.1. Classification (NCBI taxonomy): domain Eukaryota; kingdom Metazoa; phylum Chordata; class Mammalia; order Artiodactyla; family Bovidae; genus Budorcas; species Budorcas taxicolor. Next base: position 644,243 of record NW_026291792.1, read on the forward strand.
CCAGCCAGGGGCGCTGGGAGCCTGGTGCTCTCTGTGCTGTGCTTAGTCTGGAAGGCCGAGCAACCGCTGTAAGAGCCCTGCAGTTGCCATTCCCTGCCCTATGACAGAGCTCTCACTGCTGGAGCCCTTGGCAGTGTGCAACACACCGGCCTCTAAAGCCACTGCAAGGATGCCTGGGGACTAGGTGCAAAGGCAAGGCAGGAGTGGAGCCGAGGCCAGGAAGGCGCCAGTAGCGTCTCCCAATCTCGCGCAGCCTGCTCCTTCCTGGTCAGGAAGCCTAGACGCGAGGCAAGTCTGGCAAGGCTCATCCAGGGCAGAGCAGCCCCACGCCAGCAACTCTGCCAGATCTGGCCTCTGAGCAGAGCTGGAGCTCTGCCGTCCTGGAGGCGCACTGGGCTCCGGCCAAGAAGTGATCGCAGCCGCACGCAGCTGGGCTGCTCCTCTTCCCCCGAGGAGGCTCGCTTCCCGCATGCTGTGCACTAGGCTTCCAGGCGGGGGCGCCCCGCGCTTCCTGCAGGTCTCGGCTCAGGGGCTGCTTCCCCTGAGCTGGGGCTGTGGGCGGGAGCCCAGACACGCAGGGGCAGGCCCCAACCACCTGCACACGTCTCTGCTGGGGAGGAGAGCCCCAGGGAAATGACATCTGTCAGGCAAATTCCGGGTGCCCACGGAGTCAGCCTCCGGGTGTGTGGGGCTGCAGACCACAGCCAGGGGACCTGGGAGCCTTGTGCTCTCGGTGCGGCGCTGAGTCTGGGCGGCCAAACAACCGCTGGAGGAGCCCTGCACTTGCCCTCCCCTTCCTCTAATAGAGCCCTCACAGCTGGAGCGCTGGCTGGGTGCAAGCCACCGACCCCAAAGCCGTCCCCAAGGACGCCTGGGGCCTGGCTGCAAAGGCAAGGCAGGAGCGGAGCTGAGGCCAGGAAGGCGCCAGTGGCCTCTCCCAGCATCGCACAGCCTGCTCCTTCCTGGGCAGGAAGGCTAGCAGCGAGGCAAGCCTGGGCGACTCTCGCCCACGGCAGAGCTGCCTCGCGCAAGCCACTTGACTAGATCCGGCCTCTGAGAAGAGCTGGAGCTCTGCGGTACTGGACGCGCACTCGGCTCCGCCCAAGCAGGGATTGCAGCTGCAAGCGGCTTGGCTCCCTCGACTCTTCCCAAGGAGGCTCGCGTCCCCGCGAACTGTGCACGTGCCTTCCAGGCAGGGACGCCCCGCGCCTCCTGCAGGTCTTGGCTCAGGGGCTGCTTCCCCTGAGCTGGGGCTGTGGGCGGGAGCCCAGACACACAGGGGCAGCCCCAACCTCCTGCACACGTCTCTGCAGGGGAGGAGAGCACTCGGGAAATGACGTCTGTCAGGCACCTTCTGGGCGCTCACGGAGTCAGCATCCGTGTGTGTGGGGCTGCAGACCCCAGCCAGGGGCCCTGGGAGCCTGGTGCTCTCCGTGCTGTGCTTAGTCTGGAAGGCCGAGCAACCGCTGTAAGAGCCCTGCAGTTGCCATTCCCTGCCCTATGACAGAGCTCTCACTGCTGGAGCCCTTGGCAGTGTGCAACACACCGGCCTCTAAAGCCACTGCAAGGATGCCTGGGGACTAGGTGCAAAGGCAAGGCAGGAGTGGAGCCGAGGCCAGGAAGGCGCCAGTAGCGTCTCCCAGTCTCGCGCAGCCTGCTCCTTCCTGGTCAGGAAGCCTAGACGCGAGAAAAGTCTGGCAAGGCTCATCCAGGGCAGAGCAGCCCCACGCCAGCAACTCTGCCAGATCTGGCCTCTGAGCAGAGCTGGAGCTCTGCCGTCCTGGAGGCGCACTGGGCTCCGGCCAAGAAGTGATCGCAGCCGCACGCAGCTGGGCTGCTCCTCTTCCCCCGAGGAGGCTCGCTTCCCGCATGCTGTGCACTAGGCTTCCAGGCGGGGGCGCCCCGCGCTTCCTGCAGGTCTCGGCTCAGGGGCTGCTTCCCCTGAGCTGGGGCTGTGGGCGGGAGCCCAGACACGCAGGGGCAGGCCCCAACCACCTGCACACGTCTCTGCTGGGGAGGAGAGCCCCAGGGAAATGACGTCTGTCAGGCAAATTCCGGGTGCCCACGGAGTCAGCCTCCGGGTGTGTGGGGCTGCAGACCACAGCCAGGGGACCTGGGAGCCTTGTGCTCTCGGTGCGGCGCTGAGACTGGGCGGCCAAACAACCGCTGGAGGAGCCCTGCACTTGCCCTCCCCTTCCTCTAATAGAGCCCTCACAGCTGGAGCGCTGGCTGGGTGCAAGCCACCGACCCCAAAGCCGTCCCCAAGGACGCCTGGGGCCTGGCTGCAAAGGCAAGGCAGGAGCGGAGCTGAGGCCAGGAAGGCGCCAGTGGCCTCTCCCAGCATCGCACAGCCTGCTCCTTCCTGGGCAGGAAGGCTAGCAGCGAGGCAAGCCTGGGCGACTCTCGCCCACGGCAGAGCTGCCTCGCGCAAGCCACTTGACTAGATCCGGCCTCTGAGAAGAGCTGGAGCTCTGCGGTACTGGACGCGCACTCGGCTCCGCCCAAGCAGGGATTGCAGCTGCAAGCGGCTTGGCTCCCTCGACTCTTCCCAAGGAGGCTCGCGTCCCCGCGAACTGTGCACGTGGCTTCCAGGCAGGGACGCCCCGCGCCTCCTGCAGGTCTTGGCTCAGGGGCTGCTTCCCCTGAGCTGGGGCTGTGGGCGGGAGCCCAGACACGCAGGGGCAGCCCCAACCTCCTGCACACGTCTCTGCAGGGGAGGAGAGAACTCGGGAAATGACGACGGTCAGGCACCTTCTGGGCGCTCACGGAGTCAGCATCCGGGTGTGTGGGGCTGCAGACCCCAGCCAGGGGCGCTGGGAGCCTGGTGCTCTCTGTGCTGTGCTTAGTCTGGAAGGCCGAGCAACCGCTGTAAGAGCCCTGCAGTTGCCATTCCCTGCCCTATGACAGAGCTCTCACTGCTGGAGCCCTTGGCAGTGTGCAACACACCGGCCTCTAAAGCCACTGCAAGGATGCCTGGGGACTAGGTGCAAAGGCAAGGCAGGAGTGGAGCCGAGGCCAGGAAGGCGCCAGTAGCGTCTCCCAGTCTCGCGCAGCCTGCTCCTTCCTGGTCAGGAAGCCTAGACGCGACGCAAGTCTGGCAAGGCTCATCCAGGGCAGAGCAGCCCCACGCCAGCAACTCTGCCAGATCTGGCCTCTGAGCAGAGCTGGAGCTCTGCCGTCCTGGAGGCGCACTGGGCTCCGGCCAAGAAGTGATCGCAGCCGCACGCAGCTGGGCTGCTCCTCTTCCCCCGAGGAGGCTCGCTTCCCGCATGCTGTGCACTAGGCTTCCAGGCGGGGGCGCCCCGCGCTTCCTGCAGGTCTCGGCTCAGGGGCTGCTTCCCCTGAGCTGGGGCTGTGGGCGGGAGCCCAGACACGCAGGGGCAGGCCCCAACCACCTGCACACGTCTCTGCTGGGGAGGAGAGCCCCAGGGAAATGACGTCTGTCAGGCAAATTCCGGGTGCCCACGGAGTCAGCCTCCGGGTGTGTGGGGCTGCAGACCACAGCCAGGGGACCTGGGAGCCTTGTGCTCTCGGTGCGGCGCTGAGTCTGGGCGGCCAAGCAACCGCTGGAGGAGCCCTGCACTTGCCCTCCCCTTCCTCTAATAGAGCCCTCACAGCTGGAGCGCTGGCTGGGTGCAAGCCACCGACCCCAAAGCCGTCCCCAAGGACGCCTGGGGCCTGGCTGCAAAGGCAAGGCAGGAGCGGAGCTGAGGCCAGGAAGGCGCCAGTGGCCTCTCCCAGCATCGCACAGCCTGCTCCTTCCTGGGCAGGAAGGCTAGCAGCGAGGCAAGCCTGGGCGACTCTCGCCCACGGCAGAGCTGCCTCGCGCAAGCCACTTGACTAGATCCGGCCTCTGAGAAGAGCTGGAGCTCTGCGGTACTGGACGCGCACTCGGCTCCGCCCAAGCAGGGATTGCAGCTGCAAGCGGCTTGGCTCCCTCGACTCTTCCCAAGGAGGCTCGCGTCCCCGCGAACTGTGCACGTGGCTTCCAGGCAGGGACGCCCCGCGCCTCCTGCAGGTCTTGGCTCAGGGGCTGCTTCCCCTGAGCTGGGGCTGTGGGCGGGAGCCCAGACACGCAGGGGCAGCCCCAACCTCCTGCACACGTCTCTGCAGGGGAGGAGAGAACTCGGGAAATGACGACGGTCAGGCACCTTCTGGGCGCTCACGGAGTCAGCATCCGGGTGTGTGGGGCTGCAGACCCCAGCCAGGGGCGCTGGGAGCCTGGTGCTCTCTGTGCTGTGCTTAGTCTGGAAGGCCGAGCAACCGCTGTAAGAGCCCTGCAGTTGCCATTCCCTGCCCTATGACAGAGCTCTCACTGCTGGAGCCCTTGGCAGTGTGCAACACACCGGCCTCTAAAGCCACTGCAAGGATGCCCGGGGACTAGGTGCAAAGGCAAGGCAGGAGTGGAGCCGAGGCCAGGAAGGCGCCAGTAGCGTCTCCCAGTCTCGCGCAGCCTGCTCCTTCCTGGTCAGGAAGCCTAGACGCGAGGCAAGTCTGGCAAGGCTCATCCAGGGCAGAGCAGCCCCACGCCAGCAACTCTGCCAGATCTGGCCTCTGAGCAGAGCTGGAGGTCTGCCGTCCTGGAGGCGCACTGGGCTCCGGCCAAGAAGTGATCGCAGCCGCACGCAGCTGGGCTGCTCCTCTTCCCCCGAGGAGGCTCGCTTCCCGCATGCTGTGCACTAGGCTTCCAGGCGGGGGCGCCCCGCGCTTCCTGCAGGTCTCGGCTCAGGGGCTGCTTCCCCTGAGCTGGGGCTGTGGGCGGGAGCCCAGACACGCAGGGGCAGGCCCCAACCACCTGCACACGTCTCTGCTGGGGAGGAGAGCCCCAGGGAAATGACGTCTGTCAGGCAAATTCCGGGTGCCCACGGAGTCAGCCTCCGGGTGTGTGGGGCTGCAGACCACAGCCAGGGGACCTGGGAGCCTTGTGCTCTCGGTGCGGCGCTGAGACTGGGCGGCCAAACAACCGCTGGAGGAGCCCTGCACTTGCCCTCCCCTTCCTCTAATAGAGCCCTCACAGCTGGAGCGCTGGCTGGGTGCAAGCCACCGACCCCAAAGCCGTCCCCAAGGACGCCTGGGGCCTGGCTGCAAAGGCAAGGCAGGAGCGGAGCTGAGGCCAGGAAGGCGCCAGTGGCCTCTCCCAGCATCGCACAGCCTGCTCCTTCCTGGGCAGGAAGGCTAGCAGCGAGGCAAGCCTGGGCGACTCTCGCCCACGGCAGAGCTGCCTCGCGCAAGCCACTTGACTAGATCCGGCCTCTGAGAAGAGCTGGAGCTCTGCGGTACTGGACGCGCACTCGGCTCCGCCCAAGCAGGGATTGCAGCTGCAAGCGGCTTGGCTCCCTCGACTCTTCCCAAGGAGGCTCGCGTCCCCGCGAACTGTGCACGTGGCTTCCAGGCGGGGGCGCCCCGCGCTTCCTGCAGGTCTCGGCTCAGGGGCTGCTTCCCCTGAGCTGGGGCTGTGGGCGGGAGCCCAGACACGCAGGGGCAGCCCCAACCTCCTGCACACGTCTCTGCAGGGGAGGAGAGAACTCGGGAAATGACGACAGTCAGGCACCTTCTGGGCGCTCACGGAGTCAGCATCCGGGTGTGTGGGGCTGCAGACCCCAGCCAGGGGCGCTGGGAGCCTGGTGCTCTCTGTGCTGTGCTTAGTCTGGAAGGCCGAGCAACCGCTGTAAGAGCCCTGCAGTTGCCATTCCCTGCCCTATGACAGAGCTCTCACTGCTGGAGCCCTTGGCAGTGTGCAACACACCGGCCTCTAAAGCCACTGCAAGGATGCCTGGGGACTAGGTGCAAAGGCAAGGCAGGAGTGGAGCCGAGGCCAGGAAGGCGCCAGTAGCGTCTCCCAGTCTCGCGCAGCCTGCTCCTTCCTGGTCAGGAAGCCTAGACGCGAGGCAAGTCTGGCAAGGCTCATCCAGGGCAGAGCAGCCCCACGCCAGCAACTCTGCCAGATCTGGCCTCTGAGCAGAGCTGGAGCTCTGCCGTCCTGGAGGCGCACTGGGCTCCGGCCAAGAAGTGATCGCAGCCGCACGCAGCTGGGCTGCTCCTCTTCCCCCGAGGAGGCTCGCTTCCCGCATGCTGTGCCCTAGGCTTCCAGGCGGGGGCGCCCCGCGCTTCCTGCAGGTCTCGGCTCAGGGGCTGCTTCCCCTGAGCTGGGGCTGTGGGCGGGAGCCCAGACACGCAGGGGCAGGCCCCAACCACCTGCACACGTCTCTGCTGGGGAGGAGAGCCCCAGGGAAATGACGTCTGTCAGGCAAATTCCGGGTGCCCACGGAGTCAGCCTCCGGGTGTGTGGGGCTGCAGACCACAGCCAGGGGACCTGGGAGCCTTGTGCTCTCGGTGCGGCGCTGAGTCTGGGCGGCCAAGCAACCGCTGGAGGAGCCCTGCACTTGCCCTCCCCTTCCTCTAATAGAGCCCTCACAGCTGGAGCGCTGGCTGGGTGCAAGCCACCGACCCCAAAGCCGTCCCCAAGGACGCCTGGGGCCTGGCTGCAAAGGCAAGGCAGGAGCGGAGCTGAGGCCAGGAAGGCGCCAGTGGCCTCTCCCAGCATCGCACAGCCTGCTCCTTCCTGGGCAGGAAGGCTAGCAGCGAGGCAAGCCTGGGCGACTCTCGCCCACGGCAGAGCTGCCTCGCGCAAGCCACTTGACTAGATCCGGCCTCTGAGAAGAGCTGGAGCTCTGCGGTACTGGACGCGCACTCGGCTCCGCCCAAGCAGGGATTGCAGCTGCAAGCGGCTTGGCTCCCTCGACTCTTCCCAAGGAGGCTCGCGTCCCCGCGAACTGTGCACGTGGCTTCCAGGCAGGGACGCCCCGCGCCTCCTGCAGGTCTTGGCTCAGGGGCTGCTTCCCCTGAGCTGGGGCTGTGGGCGGGAGCCCAGACACGCAGGGGCAGCCCCAACCTCCTGCACACGTCTCTGCAGGGGAGGAGAGCACTCGGTAAATGACGACGGTCAGGCACCTTCTGGGCGCTCACCGGAGTCAGCATCCGGGTGTGTGGGGCTGCAGACCCCAGCCAGGGGCGCTGGGAGCCTGGTGCTCTCTGTGCTGTGCTTAGTCTGGAAGGCCGAGCAACCGCTGTAAGAGCCCTGCAGTTGCCATTCCCTGCCCTATGACAGAGCTCTCACTGCTGGAGCCCTTGGCAGTGTGCAACACACCGGCCTCTAAAGCCACTGCAAGGATGCCTGGGGACTAGGTGCAAAGGCAAGGCAGGAGTGGAGCCGAGGCCAGGAAGGCGCCAGTAGCGTCTCCCAATCTCGCGCAGCCTGCTCCTTCCTGGTCAGGAAGCCTAGACGCGAGGCAAGTCTGGCAAGGCTCATCCAGGGCAGAGCAGCCCCACGCCAGCAACTCTGCCAGATCTGGCCTCTGAGCAGAGCTGGAGCTCTGCCGTCCTGGAGGCGCACTGGGCTCCGGCCAAGAAGTGATCGCAGCCGCACGCAGCTGGGCTGCTCCTCTTCCCCCGAGGAGGCTCGCTTCCCGCATGCTGTGCACTAGGCTTCCAGGCGGGGGCGCCCCGCGCTTCCTGCAGGTCTCGGCTCAGGGGCTGCTTCCCCTGAGCTGGGGCTGTGGGCGGGAGCCCAGACACGCAGGGGCAGGCCCCAACCACCTGCACACGTCTCTGCTGGGGAGGAGAGCCCCAGGGAAATGACATCTGTCAGGCAAATTCCGGGTGCCCACGGAGTCAGCCTCCGGGTGTGTGGGGCTGCAGACCACAGCCAGGGGACCTGGGAGCCTTGTGCTCTCGGTGCGGCGCTGAGTCTGGGCGGCCAAACAACCGCTGGAGGAGCCCTGCACTTGCCCTCCCCTTCCTCTAATAGAGCCCTCACAGCTGGAGCGCTGGCTGGGTGCAAGCCACCGACCCCAAAGCCGTCCCCAAGGACGCCTGGGGCCTGGCTGCAAAGGCAAGGCAGGAGCGGAGCTGAGGCCAGGAAGGCGCCAGTGGCCTCTCCCAGCATCGCACAGCCTGCTCCTTCCTGGGCAGGAAGGCTAGCAGCGAGGCAAGCCTGGGCGACTCTCGCCCACGGCAGAGCTGCCTCGCGCAAGCCACTTGACTAGATCCGGCCTCTGAGAAGAGCTGGAGCTCTGCGGTACTGGACGCGCACTCGGCTCCGCCCAAGCAGGGATTGCAGCTGCAAGCGGCTTGGCTCCCTCGACTCTTCCCAAGGAGGCTCGCGTCCCCGCGAACTGTGCACGTGCCTTCCAGGCAGGGACGCCCCGCGCCTCCTGCAGGTCTTGGCTCAGGGGCTGCTTCCCCTGAGCTGGGGCTGTGGGCGGGAGCCCAGACACACAGGGGCAGCCCCAACCTCCTGCACACGTCTCTGCAGGGGAGGAGAGCACTCGGGAAATGACGTCTGTCAGGCACCTTCTGGGCGCTCACGGAGTCAGCATCCGTGTGTGTGGGGCTGCAGACCCCAGCCAGGGGCCCTGGGAGCCTGGTGCTCTCCGTGCTGTGCTTAGTCTGGAAGGCCGAGCAACCGCTGTAAGAGCCCTGCAGTTGCCATTCCCTGCCCTATGACAGAGCTCTCACTGCTGGAGCCCTTGGCAGTGTGCAACACACCGGCCTCTAAAGCCACTGCAAGGATGCCTGGGGACTAGGTGCAAAGGCAAGGCAGGAGTGGAGCCGAGGCCAGGAAGGCGCCAGTAGCGTCTCCCAGTCTCGCGCAGCCTGCTCCTTCCTGGTCAGGAAGCCTAGACGCGAGAAAAGTCTGGCAAGGCTCATCCAGGGCAGAGCAGCCCCACGCCAGCAACTCTGCCAGATCTGGCCTCTGAGCAGAGCTGGAGCTCTGCCGTCCTGGAGGCGCACTGGGCTCCGGCCAAGAAGTGATCGCAGCCGCACGCAGCTGGGCTGCTCCTCTTCCCCCGAGGAGGCTCGCTTCCCGCATGCTGTGCACTAGGCTTCCAGGCGGGGGCGCCCCGCGCTTCCTGCAGGTCTCGGCTCAGGGGCTGCTTCCCCTGAGCTGGGGCTGTGGGCGGGAGCCCAGACACGCAGGGGCAGGCCCCAACCACCTGCACACGTCTCTGCTGGGGAGGAGAGCCCCAGGGAAATGACGTCTGTCAGGCAAATTCCGGGTGCCCACGGAGTCAGCCTCCGGGTGTGTGGGGCTGCAGACCACAGCCAGGGGACCTGGGAGCCTTGTGCTCTCGGTGCGGCGCTGAGACTGGGCGGCCAAACAACCGCTGGAGGAGCCCTGCACTTGCCCTCCCCTTCCTCTAATAGAGCCCTCACAGCTGGAGCGCTGGCTGGGTGCAAGCCACCGACCCCAAAGCCGTCCCCAAGGACGCCTGGGGCCTGGCTGCAAAGGCAAGGCAGGAGCGGAGCTGAGGCCAGGAAGGCGCCAGTGGCCTCTCCCAGCATCGCACAGCCTGCTCCTTCCTGGGCAGGAAGGCTAGCAGCGAGGCAAGCCTGGGCGACTCTCGCCCACGGCAGAGCTGCCTCGCGCAAGCCACTTGACTAGATCCGGCCTCTGAGAAGAGCTGGAGCTCTGCGGTACTGGACGCGCACTCGGCTCCGCCCAAGCAGGGATTGCAGCTGCAAGCGGCTTGGCTCCCTCGACTCTTCCCAAGGAGGCTCGCGTCCCCGCGAACTGTGCACGTGGCTTCCAGGCAGGGACGCCCCGCGCCTCCTGCAGGTCTTGGCTCAGGGGCTGCTTCCCCTGAGCTGGGGCTGTGGGCGGGAGCCCAGACACGCAGGGGCAGCCCCAACCTCCTGCACACGTCTCTGCAGGGGAGGAGAGAACTCGGGAAATGACGACGGTCAGGCACCTTCTGGGCGCTCACGGAGTCAGCATCCGGGTGTGTGGGGCTGCAGACCCCAGCCAGGGGCGCTGGGAGCCTGGTGCTCTCTGTGCTGTGCTTAGTCTGGAAGGCCGAGCAACCGCTGTAAGAGCCCTGCAGTTGCCATTCCCTGCCCTATGACAGAGCTCTCACTGCTGGAGCCCTTGGCAGTGTGCAACACACCGGCCTCTAAAGCCACTGCAAGGATGCCTGGGGACTAGGTGCAAAGGCAAGGCAGGAGTGGAGCCGAGGCCAGGAAGGCGCCAGTAGCGTCTCCCAGTCTCGCGCAGCCTGCTCCTTCCTGGTCAGGAAGCCTAGACGCGACGCAAGTCTGGCAAGGCTCATCCAGGGCAGAGCAGCCCCACGCCAGCAACTCTGCCAGATCTGGCCTCTGAGCAGAGCTGGAGCTCTGCCGTCCTGGAGGCGCACTGGGCTCCGGCCAAGAAGTGATCGCAGCCGCACGCAGCTGGGCTGCTCCTCTTCCCCCGAGGAGGCTCGCTTCCCGCATGCTGTGCACTAGGCTTCCAGGCGGGGGCGCCCCGCGCTTCCTGCAGGTCTCGGCTCAGGGGCTGCTTCCCCTGAGCTGGGGCTGTGGGCGGGAGCCCAGACACGCAGGGGCAGGCCGCAACCACCTGCACACGTCTCTGCTGGGGAGGAGAGCCCCAGGGAAATGACGTCTGTCAGGCAAATTCCGGGTGCCCACGGAGTCAGCCTCCGGGTGTGTGGGGCTGCAGACCACAGCCAGGGGACCTGGGAGCCTTGTGCTCTCGGTGCGGCGCTGAGTCTGGGCGGCCAAGCAACCGCTGGAGGAGCCCTGCACTTGCCCTCCCCTTCCTCTAATAGAGCCCTCACAGCTGGAGCGCTGGCTGGGTGCAAGCCACCGACCCCAAAGCCGTCCCCAAGGACGCCTGGGGCCTGGCTGCAAAGGCAAGGCAGGAGCGGAGCTGAGGCCAGGAAGGCGCCAGTGGCCTCTCCCAGCATCGCACAGCCTGCTCCTTCCTGGGCAGGAAGGCTAGCAGCGAGGCAAGCCTGGGCGACTCTCGCCCACGGCAGAGCTGCCTCGCGCAAGCCACTTGACTAGATCCGGCCTCTGAGAAGAGCTGGAGCTCTGCGGTACTGGACGCGCACTCGGCTCCGCCCAAGCAGGGATTGCAGCTGCAAGCGGCTTGGCTCCCTCGACTCTTCCCAAGGAGGCTCGCGTCCCCGCGAACTGTGCACGTGGCTTCCAGGCAGGGACGCCCCGCGCCTCCTGCAGGTCTTGGCTCAGGGGCTGCTTCCCCTGAGCTGGGGCTGTGGGCGGGAGCCCAGACACGCAGGGGCAGCCCCAACCTCCTGCACACGTCTCTGCAGGGGAGGAGAGAACTCGGGAAATGACGACGGTCAGGCACCTTCTGGGCGCTCACGGAGTCAGCATCCGGGTGTGTGGGGCTGCAGACCCCAGCCAGGGGCGCTGGGAGCCTGGTGCTCTCTGTGCTGTGCTTAGTCTGGAAGGCCGAGCAACCGCTGTAAGAGCCCTGCAGTTGCCATTCCCTGCCCTATGACAGAGCTCTCACTGCTGGAGCCCTTGGCAGTGTGCAACACACCGGCCTCTAAAGCCACTGCAAGGATGCCCGGGGACTAGGTGCAAAGGCAAGGCAGGAGTGGAGCCGAGGCCAGGAAGGCGCCAGTAGCGTCTCCCAGTCTCGCGCAGCCTGCTCCTTCCTGGTCAGGAAGCCTAGACGCGAGGCAAGTCTGGCAAGGCTCATCCAGGGCAGAGCAGCCCCACGCCAGCAACTCTGCCAGATCTGGCCTCTGAGCAGAGCTGGAGGTCTGCCGTCCTGGAGGCGCACTGGGCTCCGGCCAAGAAGTGATCGCAGCTGCACGCAGCTGGGCTGCTCCTCTTCCCCCGAGGAGGCTCGCTTCCCGCATGCTGTGCACTAGGCTTCCAGGCGGGGGCGCCCCGCGCTTCCTGCAGGTCTCGGCTCAGGGGCTGCTTCCCCTGAGCTGGGGCTGTGGGCGGGAGCCCAGACACGCAGGGGCAGGCCCCAACCACCTGCACACGTCTCTGCTGGGGAGGAGAGCCCCAGGGAAATGATGTCTGTCAGGCAAATTCCGGGTGCCCACGGAGTCAGCCTCCGGGTGTGTGGGGCTGCAGACCACAGCCAGGGGACCTGGGAGCCTTGTGCTCTCGGTGCGGCGCTGAGTCTGGGCGGCCAAACAACCGCTGGAGGAGCCCTGCACTTGCCCTCCCCTTCCTCTAATAGAGCCCTCACAGCTGGAGCGCTGGCTGGGTGCAAGCCACCGACCCCAAAGCCGTCCCCAAGGACGCCTGGGGCCTGGCTGCAAAGGCAAGGCAGGAGCGGAGCTGAGGCCAGGAAGGCGCCAGTGGCCTCTCCCAGCATCGCACAGCCTGCTCCTTCCTGGGCAGGAAGGCTAGCAGCGAGGCAAGCCTGGGCGACTCTCGCCCACGGCAGAGCTGCCTCGCGCAAGCCACTTGACTAGATCCGGCCTCTGAGAAGAGCTGGAGCTCTGCGGTACTGGACGCGCACTCGGCTCCGCCCAAGCAGGGATTGCAGCTGCAAGCGGCTTGGCTCCCTCGACTCTTCCCAAGGAGGCTCGCGTCCCCGCGAACTGTGCACGTGCCTTCCAGGCAGGGACGCCCCGCGCCTCCTGCAGGTCTTGGCTCAGGGGCTGCTTCCCCTGAGCTGGGGCTGTGGGCGGGAGCCCAGACACGCAGGGGCAGCCCCAACCTCCTGCACACGTCTCTGCAGGGGAGGAGAGAACTCGGGAAATGACGACGGTCAGGCACCTTCTGGGCGCTCACAGAGTCAGCATCCGGGTGTGTGGGGCTGCAGACCCCAGCCACGGGCGCTGGGAGCCTGGTGCTCTCTGTGCTGTGCTTAGTCTGGAAGGCCGAGCAACCGCTGTAAGAGCCCTGCAGTTGCCATTCCCTGCCCTATGACAGAGCTCTCACTGCTGGAGCCCTTGGCAGTGTGCAACACACCGGCCTCTAAAGCCACTGCAAGGATGCCTGGGGACTAGGTGCAAAGGCAAGGCAGGAGTGGAGCCGAGGCCAGGAAGGCGCCAGTAGCGTCTCCCAGTCTCGCGCAGCCTGCTCCTTCCTGGTCAGGAAGCCTAGACGCGAGGCAAGTCTGGCAAGGCTCATCCAGGGCAGAGCAGCCCCACGCCAGCAACTCTGCCAGATCTGGCCTCTGAGCAGAGCTGGAGCTCTGCCGTCCTGGAGGCGCACTGGGCTCCGGCCAAGAAGTGATCGCAGCCGCACGCAGCTGGGCTGCTCCTCTTCCCCCGAGGAGGCTCGCTTCCCGCATGCTGTGCACTAGGCTTCCAGGCGGGGGCGCCCCGCGCTTCCTGCAGGTCTCGGCTCAGGGGCTGCTTCCCCTGAGCTGGGGCTGTGGGCGGGAGCCCAGACACGCAGGGGCAGGCCCCAACCACCTGCACACGTCTCTGCTGGGGAGGAGAGCCCCAGGGAAATGACGTCTGTCAGGCAAATTCCGGGTGCCCACGGAGTCAGCCTCCGGGTGTGTGGGGCTGCAGACCACAGCCAGGGGACCTGGGAGCCTTGTGCTCTCGGTGCGGCGCTGAGTCTGGGCGGCCAAACAACCGCTGGAGGAGCCCTGCACTTGCCCTCCCCTTCCTCTAATAGAGCCCTCACAGCTGGAGCGCTGGCTGGGTGCAAGCCACCGACCCCAAAGCCGTCCCCAAGGACGCCTGGGGCCTGGCTGCAAAGGCAAGGCAGGAGCGGAGCTGAGGCCAGGAAGGCGCCAGTGGCCTCTCCCAGCATCGCACAGCCTGCTCCTTCCTGGGCAGGAAGGCTAGCAGCGAGGCAAGCCTGGGCGACTCTCGCCCACGGCAGAGCTGCCTCGCGCAAGCCACTTGACTAGATCCGGCCTCTGAGAAGAGCTGGAGCTCTGCGGTACTGGACGCGCACTCGGCTCCGCCCAAGCAGGGATTGCAGCTGCAAGCGGCTTGGCTCCCTCGACTCTTCCCAAGGAGGCTCGCGTCCCCGCGAACTGTGCACGTGCCTTCCAGGCAGGGACGCCCCGCGCCTCCTGCAGGTCTTGGCTCAGGGGCTGCTTCCCCTGAGCTGGGGCTGTGGGCGGGAGCCCAGACACGCAGGGGCAGCCCCAACCTCCTGCACACGTCTCTGCAGGGGAGGAGAGAACTCGGGAAATGACGACGGTCAGGCACCTTCTGGGCGCTCACGGAGTCAGCATCCGGGTGTGTGGGGCTGCAGACCCCAGCCAGGGGCGCTGGGAGCCTGGTGCTCTCTGTGCTGTGCTTAGTCTGGAAGGCCGAGCAACCGCTGTAAGAGCCCTGCAGTTGCCATTCCCTGCCCTATGACAGAGCTCTCACTGCTGGAGCCCTTGGCAGTGTGCAACACACCGGCCTCTAAAGCCACTGCAAGGATGCCTGGGGACTAGGTGCAAAGGCAAGGCAGGAGTGGAGCCGAGGCCAGGAAGGCGCCAGTAGCGTCTCCCAGTCTCGCGCAGCCTGCTCCTTCCTGGTCAGGAAGCCTAGACGCGAGGCAAGTCTGGCAAGGCTCATCCAGGGCAGAGCAGCCCCACGCCAGCAACTCTGCCAGATCTGGCCTCTGAGCAGAGCTGGAGCTCTGCCGTCCTGGAGGCGCACTGGGCTCCGGCCAAGAAGTGATCGCAGCCGCACGCAGCTGGGCTGCTCCTCTTCCCCCGAGGAGGCTCGCTTCCCGCATGCTGTGCCCTAGGCTTCCAGGCGGGGGCGCCCCGCGCTTCCTGCAGGTCTCGGCTCAGGGGCTGCTTCCCCTGAGCTGGGGCTGTGGGCGGGAGCCCAGACACGCAGGGGCAGGCCCCAACCACCTGCACACGTCTCTGCTGGGGAGGAGAGCCCCAGGGAAATGACGTCTGTCAGGCAAATTCCGGGTGCCCACGGAGTCAGCCTCCGGGTGTGTGGGGCTGCAGACCACAGCCAGGGGACCTGGGAGCCTTGTGCTCTCGGTGCGGCGCTGAGTCTGGGCGGCCAAGCAACCGCTGGAGGAGCCCTGCACTTGCCCTCCCCTTCCTCTAATAGAGCCCTCACAGCTGGAGCGCTGGCTGGGTGCAAGCCACCGACCCCAAAGCCGTCCCCAAGGACGCCTGGGGCCTGGCTGCAAAGGCAAGGCAGGAGCGGAGCTGAGGCCAGGAAGGCGCCAGTGGCCTCTCCCAGCATCGCACAGCCTGCTCCTTCCTGGGCAGGAAGGCTAGCAGCGAGGCAAGCCTGGGCGACTCTCGCCCACGGCAGAGCTGCCTCGCGCAAGCCACTTGACTAGATCCGGCCTCTGAGAAGAGCTGGAGCTCTGCGGTACTGGACGCGCACTCGGCTCCGCCCAAGCAGGGATTGCAGCTGCAAGCGGCTTGGCTCCCTCGACTCTTCCCAAGGAGGCTCGCGTCCCCGCGAACTGTGCACGTGCCTTCCAGGCAGGGACGCCCCGCGCCTCCTGCAGGTCTTGGCTCAGGGGCTGCTTCCCCTGAGCTGGGGCTGTGGGCGGGAGCCCAGACACACAGGGGCAGCCCCAACCTCCTGCACACGTCTCTGCAGGGGAGGAGAGCACTCGGGAAATGACGTCTGTCAGGCACCTTCTGGGCGCTCACGGAGTCAGCATCCGTGTGTGTGGGGCTGCAGACCCCAGCCAGGGGCCCTGGGAGCCTGGTGCTCTCCGTGCTGTGCTTAGTCTGGAAGGCCGAGCAACCGCTGTAAGAGCCCTGCAGTTGCCATTCCCTGCCCTATGACAGAGCTCTCACTGCTGGAGCCCTTGGCAGTGTGCAACACACCGGCCTCTAAAGCCACTGCAAGGATGCCTGGGGACTAGGTGCAAAGGCAAGGCAGGAGTGGAGCCGAGGCCAGGAAGGCGCCAGTAGCGTCTCCCAGTCTCGCGCAGCCTGCTCCTTCCTGGTCAGGAAGCCTAGACGCGAGGCAAGTCTGGCAAGGCTCATCCAGGGCAGAGCAGCCCCACGCCAGCAACTCTGCCAGATCTGGCCTCTGAGCAGAGCTGGAGCTCTGCCGTCCTGGAGGCGCACTGGGCTCCGGCCAAGAAGTGATCGCAGCCGCACGCAGCTGGGCTGCTCCTCTTCCCCCGAGGAGGCTCGCTTCCCGCATGCTGTGCACTAGGCTTCCAGGCGGGGGCGCCCCGCGCTTCCTGCAGGTCTCGGCTCAGGGGCTGCTTCCCCTGAGCTGGGGCTGTGGGCGGGAGCCCAGACACGCAGGGGCAGGCCCCAACCACCTGCACACGTCTCTGCTGGGGAGGAGAGCCCCAGGGAAATGACGTCTGTCAGGCAAATTCCGGGTGCCCACGGAGTCAGCCTCCGGGTGTGTGGGGCTGCAGACCACAGCCAGGGGACCTGGGAGCCTTGTGCTCTCGGTGCGGCGCTGAGTCTGGGCGGCCAAACAACCGCTGGAGGAGCCCTGCACTTGCCCTCCCCTTCCTCTAATAGAGCCCTCACAGCTGGAGCGCTGGCTGGGTGCAAGCCACCGACCCCAAAGCCGTCCCCAAGGACGCCTGGGGCCTGGCTGCAAAGGCAAGGCAGGAGCGGAGCTGAGGCCAGGAAGGCGCCAGAGGCCTCTCCCAGCATCGCACAGCCTGCTCCTTCCTGGGCAGGAAGGCTAGCAGCGAGGCAAGCCTGGGCGACTCTCGCCCACGGCAGAGCTGCCTCGCGCAAGCCACTTGACTAGATCTGGCCTCTGAGAAGAGCTGGAGCTCTGTGGTACTGGACGCGCACTCGGCTCCGCCCAAGCAGGGATTGCAGCTGCAAGCGGCTTGGCTCCCTCGACTCTTCCCAAGGAGGCTCGTGTCCCCGCGAACTGTGCACGTGCCTTCCAGGCAGGGACGCCCCGCGCCTCCTGCAGGTCTTGGCTCAGGGGCTGCTTCCCCTGAGCTGGGGCTGTGGGCGGGAGCCCAGACACGCAGGGGCAGCCCCAACCTCCTGCACACGTCTCTGCAGGGGAGGAGAGAACTCGGGAAATGACGACGGTCAGGCACCTTCTGGGCGCTCACAGAGTCAGCATCCGGGTGTGTGGGGCTGCAGACCCCAGCCAGGGGCGCTGGGAGCCTGGTGCTCTCTGTGCTGTGCTTAGTCTGGAAGGCCGAGCAACCGCTGTAAGAGCCCTGCAGTTGCCATTCCCTGCCCTATGACAGAGCTCTCACTGCTGGAGCCCTTGGCAGTGTGCAACACACCGGCCTCTAAAGCCACTGCAAGGATGCCTGGGGACTAGGTGCAAAGGCAAGGCAGGAGTGGAGCCGAGGCCAGGAAGGCGCCAGTAGCGTCTCCCAGTCTCGCGCAGCCTGCTCCTTCCTGGTCAGGAAGCCTAGACGCGACGCAAGTCTGGCAAGGCTCATCCAGGGCAGAGCAGCCCCACGCCAGCAACTCTGCCAGATCTGGCCTCTGAGCAGAGCTGGAGCTCTGCCGTCCTGGAGGCGCACTGGGCTCCGGCCAAGAAGTGATCGCAGCCGCACGCAGCTGGGCTGCTCCTCTTCCCCCGAGGAGGCTCGCTTCCCGCATGCTGTGCCCTAGGCTTCCAGGCGGGGGCGCCCCGCGCTTCCTGCAGGTCTCGGCTCAGGGGCTGCTTCCCCTGAGCTGGGGCTGTGGGCGGGAGCCCAGACACGCAGGGGCAGGCCCCAACCACCTGCACACGTCTCTGCTGGGGAGGAGAGCCCCAGGGAAATGACGTCTGTCAGGCAAATTCCGGGTGCCCACGGAGTCAGCCTCCGGGTGTGTGGGGCTGCAGACCACAGCCAGGGGACCTGGGAGCCTTGTGCTCTCGGTGCGGCGCTGAGTCTGGGCGGCCAAGCAACCGCTGGAGGAGCCCTGCACTTGCCCTCCCCTTCCTCTAATAGAGCCCTCACAGCTGGAGCGCTGGCTGGGTGCAAGCCACCGACCCCAAAGCCGTCCCCAAGGACGCCTGGGGCCTGGCTGCAAAGGCAAGGCAGGAGCGGAGCTGAGGCCAGGAAGGCGCCAGTGGCCTCTCCCAGCATCGCACAGCCTGCTCCTTCCTGGGCAGGAAGGCTAGCAGCGAGGCAAGCCTGGGCGACTCTCGCCCACGGCAGAGCTGCCTCGCGCAAGCCACTTGACTAGATCCGGCCTCTGAGAAGAGCTGGAGCTCTGCGGTACTGGACGCGCACTCGGCTCCGCCCAAGCAGGGATTGCAGCTGCAAGCGGCTTGGCTCCCTCGACTCTTCCCAAGGAGGCTCGCGTCCCCGCGAACTGTGCACGTGGCTTCCAGGCAGGGACGCCCCGCGCCTCCTGCAGGTCTTGGCTCAGGGGCTGCTTCCCCTGAGCTGGGGCTGTGGGCGGGAGCCCAGACACGCAGGGGCAGCCCCAACCTCCTGCACACGTCTCTGCAGGGGAGGAGAGCACTCGGTAAATGACGACGGTCAGGCACCTTCTGGGCGCTCACGGAGTCAGCATCCGGGTGTGTGGGGCTGCAGACCCCAGCCAGGGGCGCTGGGAGCCTGGTGCTCTCTGTGCTGTGCTTAGTCTGGAAGGCCGAGCAACCGCTGTAAGAGCCCTGCAGTTGCCATTCCCTGCCCTATGACAGAGCTCTCACTGCTGGAGCCCTTGGCAGTGTGCAACACACCGGCCTCTAAAGCCACTGCAAGGATGCCTGGGGACTAGGTGCAAAGGCAAGGCAGGAGTGGAGCCGAGGCCAGGAAGGCGCCAGTAGCGTCTCCCAATCTCGCGCAGCCTGCTCCTTCCTGGTCAGGAAGCCTAGACGCGAGGCAAGTCTGGCAAGGCTCATCCAGGGCAGAGCAGCCCCACGCCAGCAACTCTGCCAGATCTGGCCTCTGAGCAGAGCTGGAGCTCTGCCGTCCTGGAGGCGCACTGGGCTCCGGCCAAGAAGTGATCGCAGCCGCACGCAGCTGGGCTGCTCCTCTTCCCCCGAGGAGGCTCGCTTCCCGCATGCTGTGCACTAGGCTTCCAGGCGGGGGCGCCCCGCGCTTCCTGCAGGTCTCGGCTCAGGGGCTGCTTCCCCTGAGCTGGGGCTGTGGGCGGGAGCCCAGACACGCAGGGGCAGGCCCCAACCACCTGCACACGTCTCTGCTGGGGAGGAGAGCCCCAGGGAAATGACATCTGTCAGGCAAATTCCGGGTGCCCACGGAGTCAGCCTCCGGGTGTGTGGGGCTGCAGACCACAGCCAGGGGACCTGGGAGCCTTGTGCTCTCGGTGCGGCGCTGAGTCTGGGCGGCCAAACAACCGCTGGAGGAGCCCTGCACTTGCCCTCCCCTTCCTCTAATAGAGCCCTCACAGCTGGAGCGCTGGCTGGGTGCAAGCCACCGACCCCAAAGCCGTCCCCAAGGACGCCTGGGGCCTGGCTGCAAAGGCAAGGCAGGAGCGGAGCTGAGGCCAGGAAGGCGCCAGTGGCCTCTCCCAGCATCGCACAGCCTGCTCCTTCCTGGGCAGGAAGGCTAGCAGCGAGGCAAGCCTGGGCGACTCTCGCCCACGGCAGAGCTGCCTCGCGCAAGCCACTTGACTAGATCCGGCCTCTGAGAAGAGCTGGAGCTCTGCGGTACTGGACGCGCACTCGGCTCCGCCCAAGCAGGGATTGCAGCTGCAAGCGGCTTGGCTCCCTCGACTCTTCCCAAGGAGGCTCGCGTCCCCGCGAACTGTGCACGTGCCTTCCAGGCAGGGACGCCCCGCGCCTCCTGCAGGTCTTGGCTCAGGGGCTGCTTCCCCTGAGCTGGGGCTGTGGGCGGGAGCCCAGACACACAGGGGCAGCCCCAACCTCCTGCACACGTCTCTGCAGGGGAGGAGAGCACTCGGGAAATGACGTCTGTCAGGCACCTTTTGGGCGCTCACGGAGTCAGCATCCGTGTGTGTGGGGCTGCAGACCCCAGCCAGGGGCCCTGGGAGCCTGGTGCTCTCCGTGCTGTGCTTAGTCTGGAAGGCCGAGCAACCGCTGTAAGAGCCCTGCAGTTGCCATTCCCTGCCCTATGACAGAGCTCTCACTGCTGGAGCCCTTGGCAGTGTGCAACACACCGGCCTCTAAAGCCACTGCAAGGATGCCTGGGGACTAGGTGCAAAGGCAAGGCAGGAGTGGAGCCGAGGCCAGGAAGGCGCCAGTAGCGTCTCCCAGTCTCGCGCAGCCTGCTCCTTCCTGGTCAGGAAGCCTAGACGCGAGGCAAGTCTGGCAAGGCTCATCCAGGGCAGAGCAGCCCCACGCCAGCAACTCTGCCAGATCTGGCCTCTGAGCAGAGCTGGAGCTCTGCCGTCCTGGAGGCGCACTGGGCTCCGGCCAAGAAGTGATCGCAGCCGCACGCAGCTGGGCTGCTCCTCTTCCCCCGAGGAGGCTCGCTTCCCGCATGCTGTGCACTAGGCTTCCAGGCGGGGGCGCCCCGCGCTTCCTGCAGGTCTCGGCTCAGGGGCTGCTTCCCCTGAGCTGGGGCTGTGGGCGGGAGCCCAGACACGCAGGGGCAGGCCCCAACCACCTGCACACGTCTCTGCTGGGGAGGAGAGCCCCAGGGAAATGACGTCTGTCAGGCAAATTCCGGGTGCCCACGGAGTCAGCCTCCGGGTGTGTGGGGCTGCAGACCACAGCCAGGGGACCTGGGAGCCTTGTGCTCTCGGTGCGGCGCTGAGTCTGGGCGGCCAAACAACCGCTGGAGGAGCCCTGCACTTGCCCTCCCCTTCCTCTAATAGAGCCCTCACAGCTGGAGCGCTGGCTGGGTGCAAGCCACCGACCCCAAAGCCGTCCCCAAGGACGCCTGGGGCCTGGCTGCAAAGGCAAGGCAGGAGCGGAGCTGAGGCCAGGAAGGCGCCAGTGGCCTCTCCCAGCATCGCACAGCCTGCTCCTTCCTGGGCAGGAAGGCTAGCAGCGAGGCAAGCCTGGGCGACTCTCGCCCACGGCAGAGCTGCCTCGCGCAAGCCACTTGACTAGATCTGGCCTCTGAGAAGAGCTGGAGCTCTGTGGTACTGGACGCGCACTCGGCTCCGCCCAAGCAGGGATTGCAGCTGCAAGCGGCTTGGCTCCCTCGACTCTTCCCAAGGAGGCTCGTGTCCCCGCGAACTGTGCACGTGCCTTCCAGGCAGGGACGCCCCGCGCCTCCTGCAGGTCTTGGCTCAGGGGCTGCTTCCCCTGAGCTGGGGCTGTGGGCGGGAGCCCAGACACGCAGGGGCAGCCCCAACCTCCTGCACACGTCTCTGCAGGGGAGGAGAGAACTCGGGAAATGACGACGGTCAGGCACCTTCTGGGCGCTCACAGAGTCAGCATCCGGGTGTGTGGGGCTGCAGACCCCAGCCAGGGGCGCTGGGAGCCTGGTGCTCTCTGTGCTGTGCTTAGTCTGGAAGGCCGAGCAACCGCTGTAAGAGCCCTGCAGTTGCCATTCCCTGCCCTATGACAGAGCTCTCACTGCTGGAGCCCTTGGCAGTGTGCAACACACCGGCCTCTAAAGCCACTGCAAGGATGCCTGGGGACTAGGTGCAAAGGCAAGGCAGGAGTGGAGCCGAGGCCAGGAAGGCGCCAGTAGCGTCTCCCAGTCTCGCGCAGCCTGCTCCTTCCTGGTCAGGAAGCCTAGACGCGAGGCAAGTCTGGCAAGGCTCATCCAGGGCAGAGCAGCCCCACGCCAGCAACTCTGCCAGATCTGGCCTCTGAGCAGAGCTGGAGCTCTGCCGTCCTGGAGGCGCACTGGGCTCCGGCCAAGAAGTGATCGCAGCCGCACGCAGCTGGGCTGCTCCTCTTCCCCCGAGGAGGCTCGCTTCCCGCATGCTGTGCACTAGGCTTCCAGGCGGGGGCGCCCCGCGCTTCCTGCAGGTCTCGGCTCAGGGGCTACTTCCCCTGAGCTGGGGCTGTGGGCGGGAGCCCAGACACGCAGGGGCAGGCCCCAACCACCTGCACACGTCTCTGCTGGGGAGGAGAGCCCCAGGGAAATGACGTCTGTCAGGCAAATTCCGGGTGCCCACGGAGTCAGCCTCCGGGTGTGTGGGGCTGCAGACCACAGCCAGGGGACCTGGGAGCCTTGTGCTCTCGGTGCGGCGCTGAGTCTGGGCGGCCAAGCAACCGCTGGAGGAGCCCTGCACTTGCCCTCCCCTTCCTCTAATAGAGCCCTCACAGCTGGAGCGCTGGCTGGGTGCAAGCCACCGACCCCAAAGCCGTCCCCAAGGACGCCTGGGGCCTGGCTGCAAAGGCAAGGCAGGAGTGGAGCTGAGGCCAGGAAGGCGCCAGTGGCCTCTCCCAGCATCGCACAGCCTGCTCCTTCCTGGGCAGGAAGGCTAGCAGCGAGGCAAGCCTGGGCGACTCTCGCCCACGGCAGAGCTGCCTCGCGCAAGCCACTTGACTAGATCCGGCCTCTGAGAAGAGCTGGAGCTCTGCGGTACTGGACGCGCACTCGGCTCCGCCCAAGCAGGGATTGCAGCTGCAAGCGGCTTGGCTCCCTCGACTCTTCCCAAGGAGGCTCGCGTCCCCGCGAACTGTGCACGTGGCTTCCAGGCAGGGACGCCCCGCGCCTCCTGCAGGTCTTGGCTCAGGGGCTGCTTCCCCTGAGCTGGGGCTGTGGGCGGGAGCCCAGACACGCAGGGGCAGCCCCAACCTCCTGCACACGTCTCTGCAGGGGAGGAGAGAACTCGGGAAATGACGACGGTCAGGCACCTTCTGGGCGCTCACGGAGTCAGCATCCGGGTGTGTGGGGCTGCAGACCCCAGCCAGGGGCGCTGGGAGCCTGGTGCTCTCTGTGCTGTGCTTAGTCTGGAAGGCCGAGCAACCGCTGTAAGAGCCCTGCAGTTGCCATTCCCTGCCCTATGACAGAGCTCTCACTGCTGGAGCCCTTGGCAGTGTGCAACACACCGGCCTCTAAAGCCACTGCAAGGATGCCTGGGGACTAGGTGCAAAGGCAAGGCAGGAGTGGAGCCGAGGCCAGGAAGGCGCCAGTAGCGTCTCCCAGTCTCGCGCAGCCTGCTCCTTCCGGGTCAGGAAGCCTAGACGCGAGGCAAGTCTGGCAAGGCTCATCCAGGGCAGAGCAGCCCCACGCCAGCAACTCTGCCAGATCTGGCCTCTGAGCAGAGCTGGAGCTCTGCCGTCCTGGAGGCGCACTGGGCTCCGGCCAAGAAGTGATCGCAGCTGCACGCAGCTGGGCTGCTCCTCTTCCCCCGAGGAGGCTCGCTTCCCGCATGCTGTGCCCTAGGCTTCCAGGCGGGGGCGCCCCGCGCTTCCTGCAGGTCTCGGCTCAGGGGCTGCTTCCCCTGAGCTGGGGCTGTGGGCGGGAGCCCAGACACGCAGGGGCAGGCCCCAACCACCTGCACACGTCTCTGCTGGGGAGGAGAGCCCCAGGGAAATGACGTCTGTCAGGCAAATTCCGGGTGCCCACGGAGTCAGCCTCCGGGTGTGTGGGGCTGCAGACCACAGCCAGGGGACCTGGGAGCCTTGTGCTCTCGGTGCGGCGCTGAGTCTGGGCGGCCAAACAACCGCTGGAGGAGCCCTGCACTTGCCCTCCCCTTCCTCTAATAGAGCCCTCACAGCTGGAGCGCTGGCTGGGTGCAAGCCACCGACCCCAAAGCCGTCCCCAAGGACGCCTGGGGCCTGGCTGCAAAGGCAAGGCAGGAGCGGAGCTGAGGCCAGGAAGGCGCCAGTGGCCTCTCCCAGCATCGCACAGCCTGCTCCTTCCTGGGCAGGAAGGCTAGCAGCGAGGCAAGCCTGGGCGACTCTCGCCCACGGCAGAACTGCCTCGCGCAAGCCACTTGACTAGATCCGGCCTCTGAGAAGAGCTGGAGCTCTGCGGTACTGGACGCGCACTCGGCTCCGCCCAAGCAGGGATTGCAGCTGCAAGCGGCTTGGCTCCCTCGACTCTTCCCAAGGAGGCTCGCGTCCCCGCGAACTGTGCACGTGGCTTCCAGGCAGGGACGCCCCGCGCCTCCTGCAGGTCTTGGCTCAGGGGCTGCTTCCCCTGAGCTGGGGCTGTGGGCGGGAGCCCAGACACGCAAGGGCAGCCCCAACCTCCTGCACACGTCTCTGCATGGGAGGAGAGAACTCGGGAAATGACGTCTGTCAGGCAGCTTCTGGGCGCTCACGGAGTCAGCATCCGGGTGTGTGGGGCTGCAGACCCCAGCCAGGGGCGCTGGGAGCCTGGTGCTCTCTGTGCTGTGCTTAGTCTGGAAGGCCGAGCAACCGCTGTAAGAGCCCTGCAGTTGCCATTCCCTGCCCTATGACAGAGCTCTCACTGCTGGAGCCCTTGGCAGTGTGCAACACACCGGCCTCTAAAGCCACTGCAAGGATGCCTGGGGACTAGGTGCAAAGGCAAGGCAGGAGTGGAGCCGAGGCCAGGAAGGCGCCAGTAGCGTCTCCCAGTCTCGCGCAGCCTGCTCCTTCCTGGTCAGGAAGCCTAGACGCGAGGCAAGTCTGGCAAGGCTCATCCAGGGCAGAGCAGCCCCACGCCAGCAACTCTGCCAGATCTGGCCTCTGAGCAGAGCTGGAGCTCTGCCGTCCTGGAGGCGCACTGGGCTCCGGCCAAGAAGTGATCGCAGCCGCACGCAGCTGGGCTGCTCCTCTTCCCCCGAGGAGGCTCGCTTCCCGCATGCTGTGCACTAGGCTTCCAGGCGGGGGCGCCCCGCGCTTCCTGCAGGTCTCGGCTCAGGGGCTGCTTCCCCTGAGCTGGGGCTGTGGGCGGGAGCCCAGACACGCAGGGGCAGGCCCCAACCACCTGCACACGTCTCTGCTGGGGAGGAGAGCCCCAGGGAAATGACGTCTGTCAGGCAAATTCCGGGTGCCCACGGAGTCAGCCTCCGGGTGTGTGGGGCTGCAGACCACAGCCAGGGGACCTGGGAGCCTTGTGCTCTCGGTGCGGCGCTGAGTCTGGGCGGCCAAACAACCGCTGGAGGAGCCCTGCACTTGCCCTCCCCTTCCTCTAATAGAGCCCTCACAGCTGGAGCGCTGGCTGGGTGCAAGCCACCGACCCCAAAGCCGTCCCCAAGGACGCCTGGGGCCTGGCTGCAAAGGCAAGGCAGGAGCGGAGCTGAGGCCAGGAAGGCGCCAGTGGCCTCTCCCAGCATCGCACAGCCTGCTCCTTCCTGGGCAGGAAGGCTAGCAGCGAGGCAAGCCTGGGCGACTCTCGCCCACGGCAGAGCTGCCTCGCGCAAGCCACTTGACTAGATCCGGCCTCTGAGAAGAGCTGGAGCTCTGCGGTACTGGACGCGCACTCGGCTCCGCCCAAGCAGGGATTGCAGCTGCAAGCGGCTTGGCTCCCTCGACTCTTCCCAAGGAGGCTCGCGTCCCCGCGAACTGTGCACGTGGCTTCCAGGCAGGGATGCCCCGCGCCTCCTGCAGGTCTTGGCTCAGGGGCTGCTTCCCCTGAGCTGGGGCTGTGGGCGGGAGCCCAGACACGCAGGGGCAGCCCCAACCTCCTGCACACGTCTCTGCAGGGGAGGAGAGAACTCGGGAAATGACGACGGTCAGGCACCTTCTGGGCGCTCACAGAGTCAGCATCCGGGTGTGTGGGGCTGCAGACCCCAGCCACGGGCGCTGGGAGCCTGGTGCTCTCTGTGCTGTGCTTAGTCTGGAAGGCCGAGCAACCGCTGTAAGAGCCCTGCAGTTGCCATTCCCTGCCCTATGACAGAGCTCTCACTGCTGGAGCCCTTGGCAGTGTGCAACACACCGGCCTCTAAAGCCACTGCAAGGATGCCTGGGGACTAGGTGCAAAGGCAAGGCAGGAGTGGAGCCGAGGCCAGGAAGGCGCCAGTAGCGTCTCCCAGTCTCGCGCAGCCTGCTCCTTCCTGGTCAGGAAGCCTAGACGCGAGGCAAGTCTGGCAAGGCTCATCCAGGGCAGAGCAGCCCCACGCCAGCAACTCTGCCAGATCTGGCCTCTGAGCAGAGCTGGAGCTCTGCCGTCCTGGAGGCGCACTGGGCTCCGGCCAAGAAGTGATCGCAGCTGCACGCAGCTGGGCTGCTCCTCTTCCCCCGAGGAGGCTCGCTTCCCGCATGCTGTGCCCTAGGCTTCCAGGCGGGGGCGCCCCGCGCTTCCTGCAGGTCTCGGCTCAGGGGCTGCTTCCCCTGAGCTGGGGCTGTGGGCGGGAGCCCAGACACGCAGGGGCAGGCCCCAACCACCTGCACACGTCTCTGCTGGGGAGGAGAGCCCCAGGCAAATGACGTCTGTCAGGCAAATTCCGGGTGCCCACGGAGTCAGCCTCCGGGTGTGTGGGGCTGCAGACCACAGCCAGGGGACCTGGGAGCCTTGTGCTCTCGGTGCGGCGCTGAGTCTGGGCGGCCAAACAACCGCTGGAGGAGCCCTGCACTTGCCCTCCCCTTCCTCTAATAGAGCCCTCACAGCTGGAGCGCTGGCTGGGTGCAAGCCACCGACCCCAAAGCCGTCCCCAAGGACGCCTGGGGCCTGGCTGCAAAGGCAAGGCAGGAGCGGAGCTGAGGCCAGGAAGGCGCCAGTGGCCTCTCCCAGCATCGCACAGCCTGCTCCTTCCTGGGCAGGAAGGCTAGCAGCGAGGCAAGCCTGGGCGACTCTCGCCCACGGCAGAGCTGCCTCGCGCAAGCCACTTGACTAGATCCGGCCTCTGAGAAGAGCTGGAGCTCTGCGGTACTGGACGCGCACTCGGCTCCGCCCAAGCAGGGATTGCAGCTGCAAGCGGCTTGGCTCCCTCGACTCTTCCCAAGGAGGCTCGCGTCCCCGCGAACTGTGCACGTGGCTTCTAGGCAGGGACGCCCCTCGCCTCCTGCAGGTCTTGGCTCAGGGGCTGCTTCCACTGAGCTGGGGCTGTGGGCGGGAGCCCAGACACACAGGGGCAGCCCCAACCTCCTGCACACGTCTCTGCAAGGGAGGAGAGCACTCGGGAAATGACGTCTGTCAGGCACCTTCTGGGCGCTCACGGAGTCAGCATCCGGGTGTGTGGGGCTGCAGACCCCAGCCAGGGGCCCTGGGAGCCTGGTGCTCTCCGTGCTGTGCTTAGTCTGGAAGGCCGAGCAACCGCTGTAAGAGCCCTGCAGTTGCCATTCCCTGCCCTATGACAGAGCTCTCACTGCTGGAGCCCTTGGAAGTGTGCAACACACCGGCCTCTAAAGCCACTGCAAGGATGCCCGGGGACTAGGTGCAAAGGCAAGGCAGGAGTGGAGCCGAGGCCAGGAAGGCGCCAGTAGCGTCTCCCAGTCTCGCGCAGCCTGCTCCTTCCTGGTCAGGAAGCCTAGACGCGAGGCAAGTCTGGGCAAGGCTCGCCCAGGGCAGAGCAGCCCCACGCCAGCAACTCTGCCAGATCTGGCCTCTGAGCAGAGCTGGAGCTCTGCCGTACTGGAGGCGCACTGGGCTCCGGCCAAGAAGTGATCGCAGCCGCACGCAGCTGGGCTGCCTCCTCTTCCCCCGAGGAGGCTCGCTTCCCGCATGCTGTGCACTAGGCTTCCAGGCGGGGGCGCCCCGCGCTTCCTGCAGGTCTCGGCTCAGGGGCTGCTTCCCCTGAGCTGGGGCTGTGGGCGGGAGCCCAGACACGCAGGGGCAGGCCCCAACCACCTGCACACGTCTCTGCTGGGGAGGAGAGCCCCAGGGAAATGACGTCTGTCAGGCAAATTCCGGGTGCCAACGGAGTCAGCCTCCGGGTGTGTGGGGCTGCAGACCACAGCCAGGGGACCTGGGAGCCTTGTGCTCTCGGTGCGGCGCTGAGTCTGGGCGGCCAAGCAACCGCTGGAGGAGCCCTGCACTTGCCCTCCCCTTCCTCTAATAGCGCCCTCACAGCTGGAGCGCTGGCAGGGTGCAAGCTACCGACCCCAAAGCCGTCCCCAAGGACGCCTGGGGCCTGGCTGCAAAGGCAAGGCAGGAGCGGAGCTGAGGCCAGGAAGGCGCCAGTGGCCTCTCCCAGCATCGCACAGCCTGCTCCTTCCTGGGCAGGAAGGCTAGCAGCGAGGCAAGCCTGGGCGACTCTCGCCCACGGCAGAGCTGCCTCGCGCAAGCCACTTGACTAGATCCGGCCTCTGAGAAGAGCTGGAGCTCTGCGGTACTGGACGCGCACTCGGCTCCGCCCAAGCAGGGATTGCAGCTGCAAGCGGCTTGGCTCCCTCGACTCTTCCCAAGGAGGCTCGCGTCCCCGCGAACTGTGCACGTGGCTTCCAGGCAGGGACGCCCCGCGCCTCCTGCAGGTCTTGGCTCAGGGGCTGCTTCCCCTGAGCAGGGGCTGTGGGCGGGAGCCCAGACACACAGGGGCAGCCCCAACCTCCTGCACACGTCTCTGCAGGGGAGGAGAGCACTCGGGAAATGACGTCTGTCAGGCACCTTCTGGGCGCTCACGGAGTCAGCATCCGTGTGTGTGGGGCTGCAGACCCCAGCCAGGGGCCCTGGGAGCCTGGTGCTCTCCGTGCTGTGCTTAGTCTGGAAGGCCGAGCAACCGCTGTAAGAGCCCTGCAGTTGCCATTCCCTGCCCTATGACAGAGCTCTCACTGCTGGAGCCCTTGGCAGTATGCAACACACCGGCCTCTAAAGCCACTGCAAGGATGCCCGGGGACTAGGTGCAAAGGCAAGGCAGGAGTGGAGCCGAGGCCAGGAAGGCGCCAGTAGCGTCTCCCAGTCTCGCGCAGCCTGCTCCTTCCTGGTCAGGAAGCCTAGACGCGAGGCAAGTCTGGCAAGGCTCATCCAGGGCAGAGCAGCCCCACGCCAGCAACTCTGCCAGATCTGGCCTCTGAGCAGAGCTGGAGCTCTGCCGTCCTGGAGGCGCACTGGGCTCCGGCCAAGAAGTGATCGCAGCCGCACGCAGCTGGGCTGCTCCTCTTCCCCCGAGGAGGCTCGCTTCCCGCATGCTGTGCACTAGGCTTCCAGGCGGGGGCGCCCCGCGCTTCCTGCAGGTCTCGGCTCAGGGGCTGCTTCCCCTGAGCTGGGGCTGTGGGCGGGAGCCCAGACACGCAGGGGCAGGCCCCAACCACCTGCACACGTCTCTGCTGGGGAGGAGAGCCCCAGGGAAATGACGTCTGTCAGGCAAATTCCGGGTGCCCACGGAGTCAGCCTCCGGGTGTGTGGGGCTGCAGACCACAGCCAGGGGACCTGGGAGCCTTGTGCTCTCGGTGCGGCGCTGAGTCTGGGCGGCCAAACAACCGCTGGAGGAGCCCTGCACTTGCCCTCCCCTTCCTCTAATAGAGCCCTCACAGCTGGAGCGCTGGCTGGGTGCAAGCCACCGACCCCAAAGCCGTCCCCAAGGACGCCTGGGGCCTGGCTGCAAGGCAAGGCAGGAGCGGAGCTGAGGCCAGGAAGGCGCCAGTGGCCTCTCCCAGCATCGCACAGCCTGCTCCTTCCTGGGCAGGAAGGCTAGCAGCGAGGCAAGCCTGGGCGACTCTCGCCCACGGCAGAGCTGCCTCGCGCAAGCCACTTGACTAGATCCGGCCTCTGAGAAGAGCTGGAGCTCTGCGGTACTGGACGCGCACTCGGCTCCGCCCAAGCAGGGATTGCAGCTGCAAGCGGCTTGGCTCCCTCGACTCTTCCCAAGGAGGCTCGCGTCCCCGCGAACTGTGCACGTGGCTTCCAGGCAGGGACGCCCCGCGCCTCCTGCAGGTCTTGGCTCAGGGGCTGCTTCCCCTGAGCTGGGGCTGTGGGCGGGAGCCCAGACACGCAGGGGCAGCCCCAACCTCCTGCACACGTCTCTGCAGGGGAGGAGAGAACTCGGGAAATGACGACGGTCAGGCACCTTCTGGGCGCTCACAGAGTCAGCATCCGGGTGTGTGGGGCTGCAGACCCCAGCCACGGGCGCTGGGAGCCTGGTGCTCTCTGTGCTGTGCTTAGTCTGGAAGGCCGAGCAACCGCTGTAAGAGCCCTGCAGTTGCCATTCCCTGCCCTATGACAGAGCTCTCACTGCTGGAGCCCTTGGCAGTGTGCAACACACCGGCCTCTAAAGCCACTGCAAGGATGCCTGGGGACTAGGTGCAAAGGCAAGGCAGGAGTGGAGCCGAGGCCAGGAAGGCGCCAGTAGCGTCTCCCAGTCTCGCGCAGCCTGCTCCTTCCTGGTCAGGAAGCCTAGACGCGAGGCAAGTCTGGCAAGGCTCATCCAGGGCAGAGCAGCCCCACGCCAGCAACTCTGCCAGATCTGGCCTCTGAGCAGAGCTGGAGCTCTGCCGTCCTGGAGGCGCACTGGGCTCCGGCCAAGAAGTGATCGCAGCCGCACGCAGCTGGGCTGCTCCTCTTCCCCCGAGGAGGCTCGCTTCCCGCATGCTGTGCACTAGGCTTCCAGGCGGGGGCGCCCCGCGCTTCCTGCAGGTCTCGGCTCAGGGGCTGCTTCCCCTGAGCTGGGGCTGTGGGCGGGAGCCCAGACACGCAGGGGCAGGCCCCAACCACCTGCACACGTCTCTGCTGGGGAGGAGAGCCCCAGGGAAATGACGTCTGTCAGGCAAATTCCGGGTGCCCACGGAGTCAGCCTCCGGGTGTGTGGGGCTGCAGACCACAGCCAGGGGACCTGGGAGCCTTGTGCTCTCGGTGCGGCGCTGAGTCTGGGCGGCCAAACAACCGCTGGAGGAGCCCTGCACTTGCCCTCCCCTTCCTCTAATAGAGCCCTCACAGCTGGAGCGCTGGCTGGGTGCAAGCCACCGACCCCAAAGCCGTCCCCAAGGACGCCTGGGGCCTGGCTGCAAAGGCAAGGCAGGAGCGGAGCTGAGGCCAGGAAGGCGCCAGTGGCCTCTCCCAGCATCGCACAGCCTGCTCCTTCCTGGGCAGGAAGGCTAGCAGCGAGGCAAGCCTGGGCGACTCTCGCCCACGGCAGAGCTGCCTCGCGCAAGCCACTTGACTAGATCCGGCCTCTGAGAAGAGCTGGAGCTCTGCGGTACTGGACGCGCACTCGGCTCCGCCCAAGCAGGGATTGCAGCTGCAAGCGGCTTGGCTCCCTCGACTCTTCCCAAGGAGGCTCGCGTCCCCGCGAACTGTGCACGTGGCTTCCAGGCAGGGACGCCCCGCGCCTCCTGCAGGTCTTGGCTCAGGGGCTGCTTCCCCTGAGCAGGGGCTGTGGGCGGGAGCCCAGACACACAGGGGCAGCCCCAACCTCCTGCACACGTCTCTGCAGGGGAGGAGAGCACTCGGGAAATGACGTCTGTCAGGCACCTTCTGGGCGCTCACGGAGTCAGCATCCGTGTGTGTGGGGCTGCAGACCCCAGCCAGGGGCCCTGGGAGCCTGGTGCTCTCCGTGCTGTGCTTAGTCTGGAAGGCCGAGCAACCGCTGTAAGAGCCCTGCAGTTGCCATTCCCTGCCCTATGACAGAGCTCTCACTGCTGGAGCCCTTGGCAGTATGCAACACACCGGCCTCTAAAGCCACTGCAAGGATGCCCGGGGACTAGGTGCAAAGGCAAGGCAGGAGTGGAGCCGAGGCCAGGAAGGCGCCAGTAGCGTCTCCCAGTCTCGCGCAGCCTGCTCCTTCCTGGTCAGGAAGCCTAGACGCGAGGCAAGTCTGGCAAGGCTCATCCAGGGCAGAGCAGCCCCACGCCAGCAACTCT
This sequence comes from Budorcas taxicolor, assembly GCF_023091745.1. Classification (NCBI taxonomy): domain Eukaryota; kingdom Metazoa; phylum Chordata; class Mammalia; order Artiodactyla; family Bovidae; genus Budorcas; species Budorcas taxicolor. The sequence goes on from NW_026291792.1 coordinate 675,385, forward strand.
GCCAGATCTGGCCTCTGAGCAGAGCTGGAGCTCTGCCGTCCTGGAGGCGCACTGGGCTCCGGCCAAGAAGTGATCGCAGCCGCACGCAGCTGGGCTGCTCCTCTTCCCCCGAGGAGGCTCGCTTCCCGCATGCTGTGCACTAGGCTTCCAGGCGGGGGCGCCCCGCGCTTCCTGCAGGTCTCGGCTCAGGGGCTGCTTCCCCTGAGCTGGGGCTGTGGGCGGGAGCCCAGACACGCAGGGGCAGGCCCCAACCACCTGCACACGTCTCTGCTGGGGAGGAGAGCCCCAGGGAAATGACGTCTGTCAGGCAAATTCCGGGTGCCCACGGAGTCAGCCTCCGGGTGTGTGGGGCTGCAGACCACAGCCAGGGGACCTGGGAGCCTTGTGCTCTCGGTGCGGCGCTGAGTCTGGGCGGCCAAACAACCGCTGGAGGAGCCCTGCACTTGCCCTCCCCTTCCTCTAATAGAGCCCTCACAGCTGGAGCGCTGGCTGGGTGCAAGCCACCGACCCCAAAGCCGTCCCCAAGGACGCCTGGGGCCTGGCTGCAAGGCAAGGCAGGAGCGGAGCTGAGGCCAGGAAGGCGCCAGTGGCCTCTCCCAGCATCGCACAGCCTGCTCCTTCCTGGGCAGGAAGGCTAGCAGCGAGGCAAGCCTGGGCGACTCTCGCCCACGGCAGAGCTGCCTCGCGCAAGCCACTTGACTAGATCCGGCCTCTGAGAAGAGCTGGAGCTCTGCGGTACTGGACGCGCACTCGGCTCCGCCCAAGCAGGGATTGCAGCTGCAAGCGGCTTGGCTCCCTCGACTCTTCCCAAGGAGGCTCGCGTCCCCGCGAACTGTGCACGTGGCTTCCAGGCAGGGACGCCCCGCGCCTCCTGCAGGTCTTGGCTCAGGGGCTGCTTCCCCTGAGCTGGGGCTGTGGGCGGGAGCCCAGACACGCAGGGGCAGCCCCAACCTCCTGCACACGTCTCTGCAGGGGAGGAGAGAACTCGGGAAATGACGACGGTCAGGCACCTTCTGGGCGCTCACAGAGTCAGCATCCGGGTGTGTGGGGCTGCAGACCCCAGCCACGGGCGCTGGGAGCCTGGTGCTCTCTGTGCTGTGCTTAGTCTGGAAGGCCGAGCAACCGCTGTAAGAGCCCTGCAGTTGCCATTCCCTGCCCTATGACAGAGCTCTCACTGCTGGAGCCCTTGGCAGTGTGCAACACACCGGCCTCTAAAGCCACTGCAAGGATGCCTGGGGACTAGGTGCAAAGGCAAGGCAGGAGTGGAGCCGAGGCCAGGAAGGCGCCAGTAGCGTCTCCCAGTCTCGCGCAGCCTGCTCCTTCCTGGTCAGGAAGCCTAGACGCGAGGCAAGTCTGGCAAGGCTCATCCAGGGCAGAGCAGCCCCACGCCAGCAACTCTGCCAGATCTGGCCTCTGAGCAGAGCTGGAGCTCTGCCGTCCTGGAGGCGCACTGGGCTCCGGCCAAGAAGTGATCGCAGCCGCACGCAGCTGGGCTGCTCCTCTTCCCCCGAGGAGGCTCGCTTCCCGCATGCTGTGCACTAGGCTTCCAGGCGGGGGCGCCCCGCGCTTCCTGCAGGTCTCGGCTCAGGGGCTGCTTCCCCTGAGCTGGGGCTGTGGGCGGGAGCCCAGACACGCAGGGGCAGGCCCCAACCACCTGCACACGTCTCTGCTGGGGAGGAGAGCCCCAGGGAAATGACGTCTGTCAGGCAAATTCCGGGTGCCCACGGAGTCAGCCTCCGGGTGTGTGGGGCTGCAGACCACAGCCAGGGGACCTGGGAGCCTTGTGCTCTCGGTGCGGCGCTGAGTCTGGGCGGCCAAACAACCGCTGGAGGAGCCCTGCACTTGCCCTCCCCTTCCTCTAATAGAGCCCTCACAGCTGGAGCGCTGGCTGGGTGCAAGCCACCGACCCCAAAGCCGTCCCCAAGGACGCCTGGGGCCTGGCTGCAAAGGCAAGGCAGGAGCGGAGCTGAGGCCAGGAAGGCGCCAGTGGCCTCTCCCAGCATCGCACAGCCTGCTCCTTCCTGGGCAGGAAGGCTAGCAGCGAGGCAAGCCTGGGCGACTCTCGCCCACGGCAGAGCTGCCTCGCGCAAGCCACTTGACTAGATCCGGCCTCTGAGAAGAGCTGGAGCTCTGCGGTACTGGACGCGCACTCGGCTCCGCCCAAGCAGGGATTGCAGCTGCAAGCGGCTTGGCTCCCTCGACTCTTCCCAAGGAGGCTCGCGTCCCCGCGAACTGTGCACGTGGCTTCCAGGCAGGGACGCCCCGCGCCTCCTGCAGGTCTTGGCTCAGGGGCTGCTTCCCCTGAGCAGGGGCTGTGGGCGGGAGCCCAGACACACAGGGGCAGCCCCAACCTCCTGCACACGTCTCTGCAGGGGAGGAGAGCACTCGGGAAATGACGTCTGTCAGGCACCTTCTGGGCGCTCACGGAGTCACCATCCGTGTGTGTGGGGCTGCAGACCCCAGCCAGGGGCCCTGGGAGCCTGGTGCTCTCCGTGCTGTGCTTAGTCTGGAAGGCCGAGCAACCGCTGTAAGAGCCCTGCAGTTGCCATTCCCTGCCCTATGACAGAGCTCTCACTGCTGGAGCCCTTGGCAGTATGCAACACACCGGCCTCTAAAGCCACTGCAAGGATGCCCGGGGACTAGGTGCAAAGGCAAGGCAGGAGTGGAGCCGAGGCCAGGAAGGCGCCAGTAGCGTCTCCCAGTCTCGCGCAGCCTGCTCCTTCCTGGTCAGGAAGCCTAGACGCGAGGCAAGTCTGGCAAGGCTCATCCAGGGCAGAGCAGCCCCACGCCAGCAACTCTGCCAGATCTGGCCTCTGAGCAGAGCTGGAGCTCTGCCGTCCTGGAGGCGCACTGGGCTCCGGCCAAGAAGTGATCGCAGCCGCACGCAGCTGGGCTGCTCCTCTTCCCCCGAGGAGGCTCGCTTCCCGCATGCTGTGCACTAGGCTTCCAGGCGGGGGCGCCCCGCGCTTCCTGCAGGTCTCGGCTCAGGGGCTGCTTCCCCTGAGCTGGGGCTGTGGGCGGGAGCCCAGACACGCAGGGGCAGGCCCCAACCACCTGCACACGTCTCTGCTGGGGAGGAGAGCCCCAGGGAAATGACGTCTGTCAGGCAAATTCCGGGTGCCCACGGAGTCAGCCTCCGGGTGTGTGGGGCTGCAGACCACAGCCAGGGGACCTGGGAGCCTTGTGCTCTCGGTGCGGCGCTGAGTCTGGGCGGCCAAACAACCGCTGGAGGAGCCCTGCACTTGCCCTCCCCTTCCTCTAATAGAGCCCTCACAGCTGGAGCGCTGGCTGGGTGCAAGCCACCGACCCCAAAGCCGTCCCCAAGGACGCCTGGGGCCTGGCTGCAAAGGCAAGGCAGGAGCGGAGCTGAGGCCAGGAAGGCGCCAGTGGCCTCTCCCAGCATCGCACAGCCTGCTCCTTCCTGGGCAGGAAGGCTAGCAGCGAGGCAAGCCTGGGCGACTCTCGCCCACGGCAGAGCTGCCTCGCGCAAGCCACTTGACTAGATCCGGCCTCTGAGAAGAGCTGGAGCTCTGCGGTACTGGACGCGCACTCGGCTCCGCCCAAGCAGGGATTGCAGCTGCAAGCGGCTTGGCTCCCTCGACTCTTCCCAAGGAGGCTCGCGTCCCCGCGAACTGTGCACGTGGCTTCCAGGCAGGGACGCCCCGCGCCTCCTGCAGGTCTTGCCTCAGGGGCTGCTTCCCCTGAGCTGGGGCTGTGGGCGGGAGCCCAGACACGCAGGGGCAGCCCCAACCTCCTGCACACGTCTCTGCAGGGGAGGAGAGAACTCGGGAAATGACGACGGTCAGGCACCTTCTGGGCGCTCACAGAGTCAGCATCCGGGTGTGTGGGGCTGCAGACCCCAGCCAGGGGCGCTGGGAGCCTGGTGCTCTCTGTGCTGTGCTTAGTCTGGAAGGCCGAGCAACCGCTGTAAGAGCCCTGCAGTTGCCATTCCCTGCCCTATGACAGAGCTCTCACTGCTGGAGCCCTTGGCAGTGTGCAACACACCGGCCTCTAAAGCCACTGCAAGGATGCCTGGGGACTAGGTGCAAAGGCAAGGCAGGAGTGGAGCCGAGGCCAGGAAGGCGCCAGTAGCGTCTCCCAGTCTCGCGCAGCCTGCTCCTTCCTGGTCAGGAAGCCTAGACGCGAGGCAAGTCTGGCAAGGCTCATCCAGGGCAGAGCAGCCCCACGCCAGCAACTCTGCCAGATCTGGCCTCTGAGCAGAGCTGGAGCTCTGCCGTCCTGGAGGCGCACTGGGCTCCGGCCAAGAAGTGATCGCAGCTGCACGCAGTTGGGCTGCTCCTCTTCCCCCGAGGAGGCTCGCTTCCCGCATGCTGTGCACTAGGCTTCCAGGCGGGGGCGCCCCGCGCTTCCTGCAGGTCTCGGCTGAGGGGCTACTTCCCCTGAGCTGGGGCTGTGGGCGGGAGCCCAGACACGCAGGGGCAGGCCCCAACCACCTGCACACGTCTCTGCTGGGGAGGAGAGCCCCAGGGAAATGACGTCTGTCAGGCAAATTCCGGGTGCCCACGGAGTCAGCCTCCGGGTGTGTGGGGCTGCAGACCACAGCCAGGGGACCTGGGAGCCTTGTGCTCTCGGTGCGGCGCTGAGTCTGGGCGGCCAAGCAACCGCTGGAGGAGCCCTGCACTTGCCCTCCCCTTCCTCTAATAGAGCCCTCACAGCTGGAGCGCTGGCTGGGTGCAAGCCACCGACCCCAAAGCCGTCCCCAAGGACGCCTGGGGCCTGGCTGCAAAGGCAAGGCAGGAGCGGAGCTGAGGCCAGGAAGGCGCCAGTGGCCTCTCCCAGCATCGCACAGCCTGCTCCTTCCTGGGCAGGAAGGCTAGCAGCGAGGCAAGCCTGGGCGACTCTCGCCCACGGCAGAGCTGCCTCGCGCAAGCCACTTGACTAGATCCGGCCTCTGAGAAGAGCTGGAGCTCTGCGGTACTGGACGCGCACTCGGCTCCGCCCAAGCAGGGATTGCAGCTGCAAGCGGCTTGGCTCCCTCGACTCTTCCCAAGGAGGCTCGCGTCCCCGCGAACTGTGCACGTGGCTTCCAGGCAGGGACGCCCCGCGCCTCCTGCAGGTCTTGGCTCAGGGGCTGCTTCCCCTGAGCTGGGGCTGTGGGCGGGAGCCCAGACACACAGGGGCAGCCCCAACCTCCTGCACACGTCTCTGCAGGGGAGGAGAGAACTCGGGAAATGACGACGGTCAGGCACCTTCTGGGCGCTCACGGAGTCAGCATCCGGGTGTGTGGGGCTGCAGACCCCAGCCAGGGGCGCTGGGAGCCTGGTGCTCTCTGTGCTGTGCTTAGTCTGGAAGGCCGAGCAACCGCTGTAAGAGCCCTGCAGTTGCCATTCCCTGCCCTATGACAGAGCTCTCACTGCTGGAGCCCTTGGCAGTGTGCAACACACCGGCCTCTAAAGCCACTGCAAGGATGCCTGGGGACTAGGTGCAAAGGCAAGGCAGGAGTGGAGCCGAGGCCAGGAAGGCGCCAGTAGCTTCTCCCAGTCTCGCGCAGCCTGCTCCTTCCTGGTCAGGAAGCCTAGACGCGAGGCAAGTCTGGGCAAGGCTCGCCCAGGGCAGAGCAGCCCCACGCCAGCAACTCTGCCAGATCTGGCCTCTGAGCAGAGCTGGAGCTCTGCCGTACTGGAGGCGCACTGGGCTCCGGCCAAGAAGTGATCTCAGCCGCACGCAGCTGGGCTGCCTCCTCTTCCCCCAAGGAGGCTCGCTTCCCGCATGCTGTGCACTAGGCTTCCAGGCGGGGGCGCCCCGCGCTTCCTGCAGGTCTCGGCTCAGGGGCTGCTTCCCCTGAGCTGGGGCTGTGGGCGGGAGCCCAGACACGCAGGGGCAGGCCCCAACCACCTGCACACGTCTCTGCTGGGGAGGAGAGCCCCAGGGAAATGACGTCTGTCAGGCAAATTCCGGGTGCCCACGGAGTCAGCCTCCGGGTGTGTGGGGCTGCAGACCACAGCCAGGGGACCTGGGAGCCTTGTGCTCTCGGTGCGGCGCTGAGTCTGGGCGGCCAAGCAACCGCTGGAGGAGCCCTGCACTTGCCCTCCCCTTCCTCTAATAGAGCCCTCACAGCTGGAGCGCTGGCTGGGTGCAAGCCACCGACCCCAAAGCCGTCCCCAAGGACGCCTGGGGCCTGGCTGCAAAGGCAAGGCAGGAGCGGAGCTGAGGCCAGGAAGGCGCCAGTGGCCTCTCCCAGCATCGCACAGCCTGCTCCTTCCTGGGCAGGAAGGCTAGCAGCGAGGCAAGCCTGGGCGACTCTCGCCCACGGCAGAGCTGCCTCGCGCAAGCCACTTGACTAGATCCGGCCTCTGAGAAGAGCTGGAGCTCTGCGGTACTGGACGCGCACTCGGCTCCGCCCAAGCAGGGATTGCAGCTGCAAGCGGCTTGGCTCCCTCGACTCTTCCCAAGGAGGCTCGCGTCCCCGCGAACTGTGCACGTGGCTTCCAGGCAGGGACGCCCCTCGCCTCCTGCAGGTCTTGGCTCAGGGGCTGCTTCCCCTGAGCTGGGGCTGTGGGCGGGAGCCCAGACACGCAGGGGCAGCCCCAACCTCCTGCACACGTCTCTGCAGGGGAGGAGAGCACTCGGGAAATGACGTCTGTCAGGCACCTTCTGGGCGCTCACGGAGTCAGCATCCGGGTGTGTGGGGCTGCAGACCCCAGCCCGGGGCCCTGGGAGCCTGGTGCTCTCCGTGCTGTGCTCAGTCTGGGCGGCCAAGCAACCGCTGGAGGAGCCCTGCAGTTGCCATTCCCTGCCCTATGACAGAGCTCTCACTGCTGGAGCCCTTGGCAGTGTGCAACACACAGGGCCCTAAATCCAGTGCAAGACGCCTGGGGACTAGGTGCAAAGGCAAGGCAGGAGTGGAGCCGAGGCCAGGAAGGCGCCAGTAGCGTCTCCCAGTCTCGCGCAGCCTGCTCCTTCCTGGTCAGGAAGCCTAGACGCGAGGCAAGTCTGGGCAAGGCTCGCCCAGGGCAGAGCAGCCACACGCCAGCAACTCTGCCAGATCTGGCCTCTGAGCAGAGCTGGAGCTCTGCTGTACTGGAAGCGCACTGGGCTCCGGCCAAGAAGTGATCGCAGCCGCACGCAGCTGGGCTGCCTCCTCTTCCCCCAAGGAGGCTCGCTTCCCGCATGCTGTGCACTAGGCTTCCAGGCGGGGGCGCCCCGCGCTTCCTGCAGGTCTCGGCTCAGGGGCTGCTTCCCCTGAGCTGGGGCTGTGGGCGGGAGCCCAGACACGCAGGAGCAGGCCCCAACCACCTGCACACGTCTCTGCTGGGGAGGAGAGCCCCAGGGAAATGACGTCTGTCAGGCAAATTCCGGGTGCCCACGGAGTCAGCCTCCGGGTGTGTGGGGCTGCAGACCACAGCCAGGGGACCTGGGAGCCTTGTGCTCTCGGTGCGGCGCTGAGTCTGGGCGGCCAAGCAACCGCTGGAGGAGCCCTGCACTTGCCCTCCCCTTCCTCTAATAGAGCCCTCACAGCTGGAGCGCTGGCTGGGTGCAAGCCACCGACCCCAAAGCCGTCCCCAAGGACGCCTGGGGCCTGGCTGCAAAGGCAAGGCAGGAGCGGAGCTGAGGCCAGGAAGGCGCCAGTGGCCTCTCCCAGCATCGCACAGCCTGCTCCTTCCTGGGCAGGAAGGCTAGCAGCGAGGCAAGCCTGGGCGACTCTCGCCCACGGCAGAGCTGCCTCGCGCAAGCCACTTGACTAGATCCGGCCTCTGAGAAGAGCTGGAGCTCTGCGGTACTGGTCGCGCACTCGGCTCCGCCCAAGCAGGGATTGCAGCTGCAAGCGGCTTGGCTCCCTCGACTCTTCCCAAGGAGGCTCACGTCCCCGCGAACTGTGCACGTGGCTTCCAGGCAGGCACGCCCCGCGCCTCCTGCAGGTCTTGGCTCAGGGGCTGCTTCCCCTGAGCTGGGGCTGTGGGCGGGAGCCCAGACACGCAGGGGCAGCCCCAACCTCCTGCACACGTCTCTGCAGGGGAAGAGAGAACTCGGGAAATGACGACGGTCAGGCACCTTCTGGGCGCTCACGGAGTCAGCATCCGGGTGTGTGGGGCTGCAGACCCCAGCCAGGGGCGCTGGGAGCCTGGTGCTCTCTGTGCTGTGCTTAGTCTGGAAGGCCGAGCAACCGCTGTAAGAGCCCTGCAGTTGCCATTCCCTGCCCTATGACAGAGCTCTCACTGCTGGAGCCCTTGGCAGTGTGCAACACACCGGCCTCTAAAGCCACTGCAAGGATGCCTGGGGACTAGGTGCAAAGGCAAGGCAGGAGTGGAGCCGAGGCCAGGAAGGCGCCAGTAGCGTCTCCCAGTCTCGCGCAGCCTGCTCCTTCCTGGTCAGGAAGCCTAGACGCGAGGCAAGTCTGGCAAGGCTCATCCAGGGCAGAGCAGCCCCACGCCAGCAACTCTGCCAGATCTGGCCTCTGAGCAGAGCTGGAGCTCTGCCGTCCTGGAGGCGCACTGGGCTCCGGCCAAGAAGTGATCGCAGCTGCACGCAGCTGGGCTGCTCCTCTTCCCCCGAGGAGGCTCGCTTCCCGCATGCTGTGCACTAGGCTTCCAGGCGGGGGCGCCCCGCGCTTCCTGCAGGTCTCGGCTCAGGGGCTGCTTCCCCTGAGCTGGGGCTGTGGGCGGGAGCCCAGACACGCAGGGGCAGGCCCCAACCACCTGCACACGTCTCTGCTGGGGAGGAGAGCCCCAGGGAAATGACGTCTGTCAGGCAAATTCCGGGTGCCCACGGAGTCAGCCTCCGGGTGTGTGGGGCTGCAGACCACAGCCAGGGGACCTGGGAGCCTTGTGCTCTCGGTGCGGCGCTGAGTCTGGGCGGCCAAGCAACCGCTGGAGGAGCCCTGCACTTGCCCTCCCCTTCCTCTAATAGCGCCCTCACAGCTGGAGCGCTGGCAGGGTGCAAGCTACCGACCCCAAAGCCGTCCCCAAGGACGCCAGGGGCCTGGCTGCAAAGGCAAGGCAGGAGCGGAGCTGAGGCCAGGAAGGCGCCAGTGGCCTCTCCCAGCATCGCACAGCCTGCTCCTTCCTGGGCAGGAAGGCTAGCAGCGAGGCAAGCCTGGGCGACTCTCGCCCACGGCAGAGCTGCCTCGTGCAAGCCACTTGACTAGATCCGGCCTCTGAGAAGAACTGTAGCTCTGCGGTACTGGACGCACACTCGGCTCCGCCCAAGCAGGGATTGCAGCTGCAAGCGGCTTGGCTCCCTCGACTCTTCCCAAGGAGGCTCGCGTCCCCGCGAACTGTGCACGTGGCTTCCAGGCAGGGACGCCCCGCGCCTCCTGCAGGTCTTGGCTCAGGGGCTGCTTCCCCTGAGCTGGGGCTGTGGGCGGGAGCCCAGACACGCAAGGGCAGCCCCAACCTCCTGCACACGTCTCTGCATGGGAGGAGAGAACTCGGGAAATGACGTCTGTCAGGCAGCTTCTGGGCGCTCACGGAGTCAGCATCCGGGTGTGTGGGGCTGCAGACCCCAGCCAGGGGCGCTGGGAGCCTGGTGCTCTCTGTGCTGTGCTTAGTCTGGAAGGCCGAGCAACCGCTGTAAGAGCCCTGCAGTTGCCATTCCCTGCCCTATGACAGAGCTCTCACTGCTGGAGCCCTTGGCAGTGTGCAACACACCGGCCTCTAAAGCCACTGCAAGGATGCCTGGGGACTAGGTGCAAAGGCAAGGCAGGAGTGGAGCCGAGGCCAGGAAGGCGCCAGTAGCGTCTCCCAGTCTCGCGCAGCCTGCTCCTTCCTGGTCAGGAAGCCTAGACGCGAGGCAAGTCTGGCAAGGCTCATCCAGGGCAGAGCAGCCCCACGCCAGCAACTCTGCCAGATCTGGCCTCTGAGCAGAGCTGGAGCTCTGCCGTCCTGGAGGCGCACTGGGCTCCGGCCAAGAAGTGATCGCAGCCGCACGCAGCTGGGCTGCTCCTCTTCCCCCGAGGAGGCTCGCTTCCCGCATGCTGTGCACTAGGCTTCCAGGCGGGGGCGCCCCGCGCTTCCTGCAGGTCTCGGCTCAGGGGCTGCTTCCCCTGAGCTGGGGCTGTGGGCGGGAGCCCAGACACGCAGGGGCAGGCCCCAACCACCTGCACACGTCTCTGCTGGGGAGGAGAGCCCCAGGGAAATGACGTCTGTCAGGCAAATTCCGGGTGCCCACGGAGTCAGCCTCCGGGTGTGTGGGGCTGCAGACCACAGCCAGGGGACCTGGGAGCCTTGTGCTCTCGGTGCGGCGCTGAGTCTGGGCGGCCAAACAACCGCTGGAGGAGCCCTGCACTTGCCCTCCCCTTCCTCTAATAGAGCTCTCACAGCTGGAGCGCTGGCTGGGTGCAAGCCACCGACCCCAAAGCCGTCCCCAAGGACGCCTGGGGCCTGGCTGCAAAGGCAAGGCAGGAGCGGAGCTGAGGCCAGGAAGGCGCCAGTGGCCTCTCCCAGCATCGCACAGCCTGCTCCTTCCTGGGCAGGAAGGCTAGCAGCGAGGCAAGCCTGGGCGACTCTCGCCCACGGCAGAGCTGCCTCGCGCAAGCCACTTGACTAGATCCGGCCTCTGAGAAGAGCTGGAGCTCTGCGGTACTGGACGCGCACTCGGCTCCGCCCAAGCAGGGATTGCAGCTGCAAGCGGCTTGGCTCCCTCGACTCTTCCCAAGGAGGCTCGCGTCCCCGCGAACTGTGCACGTGGCTTCCAGGTAGGGACGCCCCGCGCCTCCTGCAGGTCTTGGCTCAGGGGCTGCTTCCCCTGAGCTGGGGCTGTGGGCGGGAGCCCAGACACGCAGGGGCAGCCCCAACCTCCTGCACACGTCTCTGCAGGGGAGGAGAGCACTCGGGAAATGACGACGGTCAGGCACCTTCTGGGCGCTCACGGAGTCAGCATCCGGATGTGTGGGGCTGGAGACCCCAGCCAGGGGCCCTGGGAGCCTGGTGCTCTCCGTGCTGTGCTTAGTCTGGAAGGCCGAGCAACCGCTGTAAGAGCCCTGCAGTTGCCATTCCCTGCCCTATGACAGAGCTCTCACTGCTGGAGCTCTTGGCAGTGTGCAACACACCGGCCTCTAAAGCCACTGCAAGGATGCCTGGGGACTAGGTGCAAAGGCAAGGCAGGAGTGGAGCCGAGGCCAGGAAGGCGCCAGTAGCATCTCCCAGTCTCGCGCAGCCTGCTCCTTCCTGGTCAGGAAGCCTAGACGCGAGGCAAGTCTGGCAAGGCTCATCCAGGGCAGAGCAGCCCCACGCCAGCAACTCTGCCAGATCTGGCCTCTGAGCAGAGCTGGAGCTCTGCCGTCCTGGAGGCGCACTGGGCTCCGGCCAAGAAGTGATCGCAGCTGCACGCAGCTGGGCTGCTCCTCTTCCCCCGAGGAGGCTCGCTTCCCGCATGCTGTGCACTAGGCTTCCAGGCGGGGGCGCCCCGCGCTTCCTGCAGGTCTCGGCTCAGGGGCTGCTTCCCCTGAGCTGGGGCTGTGGGCGGGAGCCCAGACACGCAGGGGCAGGCCCCAACCACCTGCACACGTCTCTGCTGGGGAGGAGAGCCCCAGGGAAATGACGTCTGTCAGGCAAATTCCGGGTGCCCACGGAGTCAGCCTCCGGGTGTGTGGGGCTGCAGACCACAGCCAGGGGACCTGGGAGCCTTGTGCTCTCGGTGCGGCGCTGAGTCTGGGCGGCCAAGCAACCGCTGGAGGAGCCCTGCACTTGCCCTCCCCTTCCTCTAATAGCGCCTTCACAGCTGGAGCGCTGGCAGGGTGCAAGCTACCGACCCCAAAGCCGTCCCCAAGGACGCCTGGGGCCTTGCTGCAAAGGCAAGGCAGGAGCGGAGCTGAGGCCAGGAAGGCGCCAGTGGCCTCTCCCAGCATCGCACAGCCTGCTCCTTCCTGGGCAGGAAGGCTAGCAGCGAGGCAAGCCTGGGCGACTCTCGCCCACGGCAGAGCTGCCTCGCGCAAGCCACTTGACTAGATCCGGCCTCTGAGAAGAACTGTAGCTCTGCGGTACTGGACGCACACTCGGCTCCGCCCAAGCAGGGATTGCAGCTGCAAGCGGCTTGGCTCCCTCGACTCTTCCCAAGGAGGCTCGCGTCCCCGCGAACTGTGCACGTGGCTTCCAGGCAGGGACGCCCCGCGCCTCCTGCAGGTCTTGGCTCAGGGGCTGCTTCCCCTGAGCTGGGGCTGTGGGCGGGAGCCCAGACACGCAAGGGCAGCCCCAACCTCCTGCACACGTCTCTGCATGGGAGGAGAGAACTCGGGAAATGACGTCTGTCAGGCAGCTTCTGGGCGCTCACGGAGTCAGCATCCGGGTGTGTGGGGCTGCAGACCCCAGCCAGGGGCGCTGGGAGCCTGGTGCTCTCTGTGCTGTGCTTAGTCTGGAAGGCCGAGCAACCGCTGTAAGAGCCCTGCAGTTGCCATTCCCTGCCCTATGACAGAGCTCTCACTGCTGGAGCCCTTGGCAGTGTGCAACACACCGGCCTCTAAAGCCACTGCAAGGATGCCTGGGGACTAGGTGCAAAGGCAAGGCAGGAGTGGAGCCGAGGCCAGGAAGGCGCCAGTAGCGTCTCCCAGTCTCGCGCAGCCTGCTCCTTCCTGGTCAGGAAGCCTAGACGCGAGGCAAGTCTGGCAAGGCTCATCCAGGGCATAGCAGCCCCACGCCAGCAACTCTGCCAGATCTGGCCTCTGAGCAGAGCTGGAGCTCTGCCGTCCTGGAGGCGCACTGGGCTCCGGCCAAGAAGTGATCGCAGCCGCACGCAGCTGGGCTGCTCCTCTTCCCCCGAGGAGGCTCGCTTCCCGCATGCTGTGCACTAGGCTTCCAGGCGGGGGCGCCCCGCGCTTCCTGCAGGTCTCGGCTCAGGGGCTGCTTCCCCTGAGCTGGGGCTGTGGGCGGGAGCCCAGACACGCAGGGGCAGGCCCCAACCACCTGCACACGTCTCTGCTGGGGAGGAGAGCCCCAGGGAAATGACGTCTGTCAGGCAAATTCCGGGTGCCCACGGAGTCAGCCTCCGGGTGTGTGGGGCTGCAGACCACAGCCAGGGGACCTGGGAGCCTTGTGCTCTCGGTGCGGCGCTGAGTCTGGGCGGCCAAACAACCGCTGGAGGAGCCCTGCACTTGCCCTCCCCTTCCTCTAATAGAGCTCTCACAGCTGGAGCGCTGGCTGGGTGCAAGCCACCGACCCCAAAGCCGTCCCCAAGGACGCCTGGGGCCTGGCTGCAAAGGCAAGGCAGGAGCGGAGCTGAGGCCAGGAAGGCGCCAGTGGCCTCTCCCAGCATCGCACAGCCTGCTCCTTCCTGGGCAGGAAGGCTAGCAGCGAGGCAAGCCTGGGCGACTCTCGCCCACGGCAGAGCTGCCTCGCGCAAGCCACTTGACTAGATCCGGCCTCTGAGAAGAGCTGGAGCTCTGCGGTACTGGACGCGCACTCGGCTCCGCCCAAGCAGGGATTGCAGCTGCAAGCGGCTTGGCTCCCTCGACTCTTCCCAAGGAGGCTCGCGTCCCCGCGAACTGTGCACGTGGCTTCCAGGCAGGGACGCCCCGCGCCTCCTGCAGGTCTTGGCTCAGGGGCTGCTTCCCCTGAGCTGGGGCTGTGGGCGGGAGCCCAGACACGCAGGGGCAGCCCCAACCTCCTGCACACGTCTCTGCAGGGGAGGAGAGCACTCGGGAAATGACGACGGTCAGGCACCTTCTGGGCGCTCACGGAGTCAGCATCCGGATGTGTGGGGCTGCAGACCCCAGCCAGGGGCGCTGGGAGCCTGGTGCTCTCCGTGCTGTGCTTAGTCTGGAAGGCCGAGCAACCGCTGTAAGAGCCCTGCAGTTGCCATTCCCTGCCCTATGACAGAGCTCTCACTGCTGGAGCCCTTGGCAGTATGCAACACACCGGCCTCTAAAGCCACTGCAAGGATGCCCGGGGACTAGGTGCAAAGGCAAGGCAGGAGTGGAGCCGAGGCCAGGAAGGCGCCAGTAGCGTCTCCCAGTCTCGCGCAGCCTGCTCCTTCCTGGTCAGGAAGCCTAGACGCGAGGCAAGTCTGGCAAGGTTCATCCAGGGCAGAGCAGCCCCACGCCAGCAACTCTGCCAGATCTGGCCTCTGAGCAGAGCTGGAGCTCTGCCGTCCTGGAGGCGCACTGGGCTCCAGCCAAGAAGTGATCGCAGCCGCACGCAGCTGGGCTGCTCCTCTTCCCCCGAGGAGGCTCGCTTCCCGCATGCTGTGCACTAGGCTTCCAGGCGGGGGCGCCCCGCGCTTCCTGCAGGTCTCGGCTCAGGGGCTGCTTCCCCTGAGCTGGGGCTGTGGGCGGGAGCCCAGACACGCAGGGGCAGGCCCCAACCACCTGCAGACGTCTCTGCTGGGGAGGAGAGCCCCAGGGAAATGACGTCTGTCAGGCAAATTCCGGGTGCCCACGGAGTCAGCCTCCGGGTGTGTGGGGCTGCAGACCACAGCCAGGGGACCTGGGAGCCTTGTGCTCTCGGTGCGGCGCTGAGTCTGGGCGGCCAAACAACCGCTGGAGGAGCCCTGCACTTGCCCTCCCCTTCCTCTAATAGAGCCCTCACAGCTGGAGCGCTGGCTGGGTGCAAGCCACCGACCCCAAAGCCGTCCCCAAGGACGCCTGGGGCCTGGCTGCAAAGGCAAGGCAGGAGCGGAGCTGAGGCCAGGAAGGCGCCAGTGGCCTCTCCCAGCATCGCACAGCCTGCTCCTTCCTGGGCAGGAAGGCTAGCAGCGAGGCAAGCCTGGGCGACTCTCGCCCACGGCAGAGCTGCCTCGCGCAAGCCACTTGACTAGATCCGGCCTCTGAGAAGAGCTGGAGCTCTGCGGTACTGGACGCGCACTCGGCTCCGCCCAAGCAGGGATTGCAGCTGCAAGCGGCTTGGCTCCCTCGACTCTTCCCAAGGAGGCTCGCGTCCCCGCGAACTGTGCACGTGGCTTCCAGGCAGGGACGCCCCGCGCCTCCTGCAGGTCTTGGCTCAGGGGCTGCTTCCCCTGAGCTGGGGCTGTGGGCGGGAGCCCAGACACGCAGGGGCAGCCCCAACCTCCTGCACACGTCTCTGCAGGGGAGGAGAGAACTCGGGAAATGACGACGGTCAGGCACCTTCTGGGCGCTCACAGAGTCAGCATCCGGGTGTGTGGGGCTGCAGACCCCAGCCAGGGGCCCTGGGAGCCTGGTGCTCTCCGTGCTGTGCTTAGTCTGGAAGGCCGAGCAACCGCTGTAAGAGCCCTGCAGTTGCCATTCCCTGCCCTATGACAGAGCTCTCACTGCTGGAGCCCTTGGCAGTATGCAACACACCGGCCTCTAAAGCCACTGCAAGGATGCCCGGGGACTAGGTGCAAAGGCAAGGCAGGAGTGGAGCCGAGGCCAGGAAGGCGCCAGTAGCGTCTCCCAGTCTCGCGCAGCCTGCTCCTTCCTGGTCAGGAAGCCTAGACGCGAGGCAAGTCTGGCAAGGCTCATCCAGGGCAGAGCAGCCCCACGCCAGCAACTCTGCCAGATCTGGCCTCTGAGCAGAGCTGGAGCTCTGCCGTCCTGGAGGCGCACTGGGCTCCGGCCAAGAAGTGATCGCAGCCGCACGCAGCTGGGCTGCTCCTCTTCCCCCGAGGAGGCTCGCTTCCCGCATGCTGTGCACTAGGCTTCCAGGCGGGGGCGCCCCGCGCTTCCTGCAGGTCTCGGCTCAGGGGCTGCTTCCCCTGAGCTGGGGCTGTGGGCGGGAGCCCAGACACGCAGGGGCAGGCCCCAACCACCTGCACACGTCTCTGCTGGGGAGGAGAGCCCCAGGGAAATGACGTCTGTCAGGCAAATTCCGGGTGCCCACGGAGTCAGCCTCCGGGTGTGTGGGGCTGCAGACCACAGCCAGGGGACCTGGGAGCCTTGTGCTCTCGGTGCGGCGCTGAGTCTGGGCGGCCAAACAACCGCTGGAGGAGCCCTGCACTTGCCCTCCCCTTCCTCTAATAGAGCTCTCACAGCTGGAGCGCTGGCTGGGTGCAAGCCACCGACCCCAAAGCCGTCCCCAAGGACGCCTGGGGCCTGGCTGCAAAGGCAAGGCAGGAGCGGAGCTGAGGCCAGGAAGGCGCCAGTGGCCTCTCCCAGCATCGCACAGCCTGCTCCTTCCTGGGCAGGAAGGCTAGCAGCGAGGCAAGCCTGGGCGACTCTCGCCCACGGCAGAGCTGCCTCGCGCAAGCCACTTGACTAGATCCGGCCTCTGAGAAGAGCTGGAGCTCTGCGGTACTGGACGCGCACTCGGCTCCGCCCAAGCAGGGATTGCAGCTGCAAGCGGCTTGGCTCCCTCGACTCTTCCCAAGGAGGCTCGCGTCCCCGCGAACTGTGCACGTGGCTTCCAGGTAGGGACGCCCCGCGCCTCCTGCAGGTCTTGGCTCAGGGGCTGCTTCCCCTGAGCTGGGGCTGTGGGCGGGAGCCCAGACACGCAGGGGCAGCCCCAACCTCCTGCACACGTCTCTGCAGGGGAGGAGAGCACTCGGGAAATGACGACGGTCAGGCACCTTCTGGGCGCTCACGGAGTCAGCATCCGGATGTGTGGGGCTGGAGAACCCAGCCAGGGGCCCTGGGAGCCTGGTGCTCTCCGTGCTGTGCTTAGTCTGGAAGGCCGAGCAACCGCTGTAAGAGCCCTGCAGTTGCCATTCCCTGCCCTATGACAGAGCTCTCACTGCTGGAGCTCTTGGCAGTGTGCAACACACCGGCCTCTAAAGCCACTGCAAGGATGCCTGGGGACTAGGTGCAAAGGCAAGGCAGGAGTGGAGCCGAGGCCAGGAAGGCGCCAGTAGCATCTCCCAGTCTCGCGCAGCCTGCTCCTTCCTGGTCAGGAAGCCTAGACGCGAGGCAAGTCTGGCAAGGCTCATCCAGGGCAGAGCAGCCCCACGCCAGCAACTCTGCCAGATCTGGCCTCTGAGCAGAGCTGGAGCTCTGCCGTCCTGGAGGCGCACTGGGCTCCGGCCAAGAAGTGATCGCAGCTGCACGCAGCTGGGCTGCTCCTCTTCCCCCGAGGAGGCTCGCTTCCCGCATGCTGTGCACTAGGCTTCCAGGCGGGGGCGCCCCGCGCTTCCTGCAGGTCTCGGCTCAGGGGCTGCTTCCCCTGAGCTGGGGCTGTGGGCGGGAGCCCAGACACGCAGGGGCAGGCCCCAACCACCTGCACACGTCTCTGCTGGGGAGGAGAGCCCCAGGGAAATGACGTCTGTCAGGCAAATTCCGGGTGCCCACGGAGTCAGCCTCCGGGTGTGTGGGGCTGCAGACCACAGCCAGGGGACCTGGGAGCCTTGTGCTCTCGGTGCGGCGCTGAGTCTGGGCGGCCAAGCAACCGCTGGAGGAGCCCTGCACTTGCCCTCCCCTTCCTCTAATAGCGCCTTCACAGCTGGAGCGCTGGCAGGGTGCAAGCTACCGACCCCAAAGCCGTCCCCAAGGACGCCTGGGGCCTTGCTGCAAAGGCAAGGCAGGAGCGGAGCTGAGGCCAGGAAGGCGCCAGTGGCCTCTCCCAGCATCGCACAGCCTGCTCCTTCCTGGGCAGGAAGGCTAGCAGCGAGGCAAGCCTGGGCGACTCTCGCCCACGGCAGAGCTGCCTCGCGCAAGCCACTTGACTAGATCCGGCCTCTGAGAAGAACTGTAGCTCTGCGGTACTGGACGCACACTCGGCTCCGCCCAAGCAGGGATTGCAGCTGCAAGCGGCTTGGCTCCCTCGACTCTTCCCAAGGAGGCTCGCGTCCCCGCGAACTGTGCACGTGGCTTCCAGGCAGGGACGCCCCGCGCCTCCTGCAGGTCTTGGCTCAGGGGCTGCTTCCCCTGAGCTGGGGCTGTGGGCGGGAGCCCAGACACGCAAGGGCAGCCCCAACCTCCTGCACACGTCTCTGCATGGGAGGAGAGAACTCGGGAAATGACGTCTGTCAGGCAGCTTCTGGGCGCTCACGGAGTCAGCATCCGGGTGTGTGGGGCTGCAGACCCCAGCCAGGGGCGCTGGGAGCCTGGTGCTCTCTGTGCTGTGCTTAGTCTGGAAGGCCGAGCAACCGCTGTAAGAGCCCTGCAGTTGCCATTCCCTGCCCTATGACAGAGCTCTCACTGCTGGAGCCCTTGGCAGTGTGCAACACACCGGCCTCTAAAGCCACTGCAAGGATGCCTGGGGACTAGGTGCAAAGGCAAGGCAGGAGTGGAGCCGAGGCCAGGAAGGCGCCAGTAGCGTCTCCCAGTCTCGCGCAGCCTGCTCCTTCCTGGTCAGGAAGCCTAGACGCGAGGCAAGTCTGGCAAGGCTCATCCAGGGCATAGCAGCCCCACGCCAGCAACTCTGCCAGATCTGGCCTCTGAGCAGAGCTGGAGCTCTGCCGTCCTGGAGGCGCACTGGGCTCCGGCCAAGAAGTGATCGCAGCCGCACGCAGCTGGGCTGCTCCTCTTCCCCCGAGGAGGCTCGCTTCCCGCATGCTGTGCACTAGGCTTCCAGGCGGGGGCGCCCCGCGCTTCCTGCAGGTCTCGGCTCAGGGGCTGCTTCCCCTGAGCTGGGGCTGTGGGCGGGAGCCCAGACACGCAGGGGCAGGCCCCAACCACCTGCACACGTCTCTGCTGGGGAGGAGAGCCCCAGGGAAATGACGTCTGTCAGGCAAATTCCGGGTGCCCACGGAGTCAGCCTCCGGGTGTGTGGGGCTGCAGACCACAGCCAGGGGACCTGGGAGCCTTGTGCTCTCGGTGCGGCGCTGAGTCTGGGCGGCCAAACAACCGCTGGAGGAGCCCTGCACTTGCCCTCCCCTTCCTCTAATAGAGCTCTCACAGCTGGAGCGCTGGCTGGGTGCAAGCCACCGACCCCAAAGCCGTCCCCAAGGACGCCTGGGGCCTGGCTGCAAAGGCAAGGCAGGAGCGGAGCTGAGGCCAGGAAGGCGCCAGTGGCCTCTCCCAGCATCGCACAGCCTGCTCCTTCCTGGGCAGGAAGGCTAGCAGCGAGGCAAGCCTGGGCGACTCTCGCCCACGGCAGAGCTGCCTCGCGCAAGCCACTTGACTAGATCCGGCCTCTGAGAAGAGCTGGAGCTCTGCGGTACTGGACGCGCACTCGGCTCCGCCCAAGCAGGGATTGCAGCTGCAAGCGGCTTGGCTCCCTCGACTCTTCCCAAGGAGGCTCGCGTCCCCGCGAACTGTGCACGTGGCTTCCAGGCAGGGACGCCCCGCGCCTCCTGCAGGTCTTGGCTCAGGGGCTGCTTCCCCTGAGCTGGGGCTGTGGGCGGGAGCCCAGACACGCAGGGGCAGCCCCAACCTCCTGCACACGTCTCTGCAGGGGAGGAGAGCACTCGGGAAATGACGACGGTCAGGCACCTTCTGGGCGCTCACGGAGTCAGCATCCGGATGTGTGGGGCTGCAGACCCCAGCCAGGGGCGCTGGGAGCCTGGTGCTCTCCGTGCTGTGCTTAGTCTGGAAGGCCGAGCAACCGCTGTAAGAGCCCTGCAGTTGCCATTCCCTGCCCTATGACAGAGCTCTCACTGCTGGAGCCCTTGGCAGTATGCAACACACCGGCCTCTAAAGCCACTGCAAGGATGCCCGGGGACTAGGTGCAAAGGCAAGGCAGGAGTGGAGCCGAGGCCAGGAAGGCGCCAGTAGCGTCTCCCAGTCTCGCGCAGCCTGCTCCTTCCTGGTCAGGAAGCCTAGACGCGAGGCAAGTCTGGCAAGGTTCATCCAGGGCAGAGCAGCCCCACGCCAGCAACTCTGCCAGATCTGGCCTCTGAGCAGAGCTGGAGCTCTGCCGTCCTGGAGGCGCACTGGGCTCCAGCCAAGAAGTGATCGCAGCCGCACGCAGCTGGGCTGCTCCTCTTCCCCCGAGGAGGCTCGCTTCCCGCATGCTGTGCACTAGGCTTCCAGGCGGGGGCGCCCCGCGCTTCCTGCAGGTCTCGGCTCAGGGGCTGCTTCCCCTGAGCTGGGGCTGTGGGCGGGAGCCCAGACACGCAGGGGCAGGCCCCAACCACCTGCAGACGTCTCTGCTGGGGAGGAGAGCCCCAGGGAAATGACGTCTGTCAGGCAAATTCCGGGTGCCCACGGAGTCAGCCTCCGGGTGTGTGGGGCTGCAGACCACAGCCAGGGGACCTGGGAGCCTTGTGCTCTCGGTGCGGCGCTGAGTCTGGGCGGCCAAACAACCGCTGGAGGAGCCCTGCACTTGCCCTCCCCTTCCTCTAATAGAGCCCTCACAGCTGGAGCGCTGGCTGGGTGCAAGCCACCGACCCCAAAGCCGTCCCCAAGGACGCCTGGGGCCTGGCTGCAAAGGCAAGGCAGGAGCGGAGCTGAGGCCAGGAAGGCGCCAGTGGCCTCTCCCAGCATCGCACAGCCTGCTCCTTCCTGGGCAGGAAGGCTAGCAGCGAGGCAAGCCTGGGCGACTCTCGCCCACGGCAGAGCTGCCTCGCGCAAGCCACTTGACTAGATCCGGCCTCTGAGAAGAGCTGGAGCTCTGCGGTACTGGACGCGCACTCGGCTCCGCCCAAGCAGGGATTGCAGCTGCAAGCGGCTTGGCTCCCTCGACTCTTCCCAAGGAGGCTCGCGTCCCCGCGAACTGTGCACGTGGCTTCCAGGCAGGGACGCCCCGCGCCTCCTGCAGGTCTTGGCTCAGGGGCTGCTTCCCCTGAGCTGGGGCTGTGGGCGGGAGCCCAGACACGCAGGGGCAGCCCCAACCTCCTGCACACGTCTCTGCAGGGGAGGAGAGAACTCGGGAAATGACGACGGTCAGGCACCTTCTGGGCGCTCACAGAGTCAGCATCCGGGTGTGTGGGGCTGCAGACCCCAGCCAGGGGCCCTGGGAGCCTGGTGCTCTCCGTGCTGTGCTTAGTCTGGAAGGCCGAGCAACCGCTGTAAGAGCCCTGCAGTTGCCATTCCCTGCCCTATGACAGAGCTCTCACTGCTGGAGCCCTTGGCAGTATGCAACACACCGGCCTCTAAAGCCACTGCAAGGATGCCCGGGGACTAGGTGCAAAGGCAAGGCAGGAGTGGAGCCGAGGCCAGGAAGGCGCCAGTAGCGTCTCCCAGTCTCGCGCAGCCTGCTCCTTCCTGGTCAGGAAGCCTAGACGCGAGGCAAGTCTGGCAAGGCTCATCCAGGGCAGAGCAGCCCCACGCCAGCAACTCTGCCAGATCTGGCCTCTGAGCAGAGCTGGAGCTCTGCCGTCCTGGAGGCGCACTGGGCTCCGGCCAAGAAGTGATCGCAGCCGCACGCAGCTGGGCTGCTCCTCTTCCCCCGAGGAGGCTCGCTTCCCGCATGCTGTGCACTAGGCTTCCAGGCGGGGGCGCCCCGCGCTTCCTGCAGGTCTCGGCTCAGGGGCTGCTTCCCCTGAGCTGGGGCTGTGGGCGGGAGCCCAGACACGCAGGGGCAGGCCCCAACCACCTGCACACGTCTCTGCTGGGGAGGAGAGCCCCAGGGAAATGACGTCTGTCAGGCAAATTCCGGGTGCCCACGGAGTCAGCCTCCGGGTGTGTGGGGCTGCAGACCACAGCCAGGGGACCTGGGAGCCTTGTGCTCTCGGTGCGGCGCTGAGTCTGGGCGGCCAAACAACCGCTGGAGGAGCCCTGCACTTGCCCTCCCCTTCCTCTAATAGAGCCCTCACAGCTGGAGCGCTGGCTGGGTGCAAGCCACCGACCCCAAAGCCGTCCCCAAGGACGCCTTGGGCCTGGCTGCAAAGGCAAGGCAGGAGCGGAGCTGAGGCCAGGAAGGCGCCAGTGGCCTCTCCCAGCATCGCACAGCCTGCTCCTTCCTGGGCAGGAAGGCTAGCAGCGAGGCAAGCCTGGGCGACTCTCGCCCACGGCAGAGCTGCCTAGCGCAAGCCACTTGACTAGATCCGGCCTCTGAGAAGAGCTGGAGCTCTGCGGTACTGGACGCGCACTCGGCTCCGCCCAAGCAGCGATTGCAGCTGCAAGCGGCTTGGCTCCCTCGACTCTTCCCAAGGAGGCTCGCGTCCCCGCGAACTGTGCACGTGGCTTCCAGGCAGGGACGCCCCGCGCCTCCTGCAGGTCTTGGCTCAGAGGCTGCTTCCCCTGAGCTGGGGCTGTGGGCGGGAGCCCAGACACGCAGGGGCAGCCCCAACCTCCTGCACACGTCTCTGCAGGGGAGGAGAGAACTCGGGAAATGACGACGGTCAGGCACCTTCTGGGCGCTCACAGAGTCAGCATCCGGGTGTGTGGGGCTGCAGACCCCAGCCAGGGGCGCTGGGAGCCTGGTGCTCTCTGTGCTGTGCTTAGTCTGGAAGGCCGAGCAACCGCTGTAAGAGCCCTGCAGTTGCCATTCCCTGCCCTATGACAGAGCTCTCACTGCTGGAGCCCTTGGCAGTGTGCAACACACCGGCCTCTAAAGCCACTGCAAGGATGCCTGGGGACTAGGTGCAAAGGCAAGGCAGGAGTGGAGCCGAGGCCAGGAAGGCGCCAGTAGCGTCTCCCAGTCTCGCGCAGCCTGCTCCTTCCTGGTCAGGAAGCCTAGACGCGAGGCAAGTCTGGCAAGGCTCATCCAGGGCAGAGCAGCCCCACGCCAGCAACTCTGCCAGATCTGGCCTCTGAGCAGAGCTGGAGCTCTGCCGTCCTGGAGGCGCACTGGGCTCCGGCCAAGAAGTGATCTCAGCCGCACGCAGCTGGGCTGCTCCTCTTCCCCCGAGGAGGCTCGCTTCCCGCATGCTGTGCACTAGGCTTCCAGGCGGGGGCGCCCCACGCTTCCTGCAGGTCTCGGCTCAGGGGCTGCTTCCCCTGAGCTGGGGCTGTGGGCGGGAGCCCAGACACGCAGGGGCAGGCCCCAACCACCTGCACACGTCTCTGCTGGGGAGGAGAGCCCCAGGGAAATGACGTCTGTCAGGCAAATTCCGGGTGCCCACGGAGTCAGCCTCCGGGTGTGTGGGGCTGCAGACCACAGCCAGGGGACCTGGGAGCCTTGTGCTCTCGGTGCGGCGCTGAGTCTGGGCGGCCAAACAACCGCTGGAGGAGCCCTGCACTTGCCCTCCCCTTCCTCTAATAGAGCCCTCACAGCTGGAGCGCTGGCTGGGTGCAAGCCACCGAACCCAAAGCCGTCCCCAAGGACGCCTGGGGCCTGGCTGCAAAGGCAAGGCAGGAGCGGAGCTGAGGCCAGGAAGGCGCCAGTGGCCTCTCCCAGCATCGCACAGCCTGCTCCTTCCTGGGCAGGAAGGCTAGCAGCGAGGCAAGCCTGGGCGACTCTCGCCCACGGCAGAGCTGCCTCGCGCAAGCCACTTGACTAGATCCGGCCTCTGAGAAGAGCTGGAGCTCTGCGGTACTGGACGCGCACTCGGCTCCGCCCAAGCAGGGATTGCAGCTGCAAGCGGCTTGGCTCCCTCGACTCTTCCCAAGGAGGCTCGCGTCCCCGCGAACTGTGCAAGTGGCTTCCAGGCAGGGACGCCCCGCGCCTCCTGCAGGTCTTGGCTCAGGGGCTGCTTCCCCTGAGCTGGGGCTGTGGGCGGGAGCCCAGACACACAGGGGCAGCCCCAACCTCCTGCACACGTCTCTGCAGGGGAGGAGAGCACTCGGGAAATGACGTCTGTCAGGCACCTTCTGGGCGCTCACGGAGTCAGCATCCGTGTGTGTGGGGCTGCAGACCCCAGCCAGGGGCCCTGGGAGCCTGGTGCTCTCCGTGCTGTGCTTAGTCTGGAAGGCCGAGCAACCGCTGTAAGAGCCCTGCAGTTGCCATTCCCTGCCCTATGACAGAGCTCTCACTGCTGGAGCCCTTGGCAGTGTGCAACACACCGGCCTCTAAAGCCACTGCAAGGATGCCCGGGGACTAGGTGCAAAGGCAAGGCAGGAGTGGAGCCGAGGCCAGGAAGGCGCCAGTAGCGTCTCCCAGTCTCGCGCAGCCTGCTCCTTCCTGGTCAGGAAGCCTAGACGCGAGGCAAGTCTGGCAAGGCTCATCCAGGGCAGAGCAGCCCCACGCCAGCAACTCTGCCAGATCTGGCCTCTGAGCAGAGCTGGAGCTCTGCCGTCCTGGAGGCGCACTGGGCTCCGGCCAAGAAGTGATCGCAGCCGCACGCAGCTGGGCTGCTCCTCTTCCCCCGAGGAGGCTCGCTTCCCGCATGCTGTGCACTAGGCTTCCAGGCGGGGGCGCCCCGCGCTTCCTGCAGGTCTTGGCTCAGGGGCTGCTTCCCCTGAGCTGGGGCTGTGGGCGGGAGCCCAGACACGCAGGGGCAGGCCCCAACCACCTGCACACGTCTCTGCTGGGGAGGAGAGCCCCAGGGAAATGACGTCTGTCAGGCAAATTCCGGGTGCCCACGGAGTCAGCCTCCGGGTGTGTGGGGCTGCAGACCACAGCCAGGGGACCTGGGAGCCTTGTGCTCTCGGTGCGGCGCTGAGTCTGGGCGGCCAAACAACCGCTGGAGGAGCCCTGCACTTGCCCTCCCCTTCCTCTAATAGAGCTCTCACAGCTGGAGCGCTGGCTGGGTGCAAGCCACCGACCCCAAAGCCGTCCCCAAGGACGCCTGGGGCCTGGCTGCAAAGGCAAGGCAGGAGCGGAGCTGAGGCCAGGAAGGCGCCAGTGGCCTCTCCCAGCATCGCACAGCCTGCTCCTTCCTGGGCAGGAAGGCTAGCAGCGAGGCAAGCCTGGGCGACTCTCGCCCACGGCAGAGCTGCCTCGCGCAAGCCACTTGACTAGATCCGGCCTCTGAGAAGAGCTGGAGCTCTGCGGTACTGGACGCGCACTCGGCTCCGCCCAAGCAGGGATTGCAGCTGCAAGCGGCTTGGCTCCCTCGACTCTTCCCAAGGAGGCTCGCGTCCCCGCGAACTGTGCACGTGGCTTCCAGGCAGGGACGCCCCGCGCCTCCTGCAGGTCTTGGCTCAGGGGCTGCTTCCCCTGAGCTGGGGCTGTGGGCGGGAGCCCAGACACGCAGGGGCAGCCCCAACCTCCTGCACACGTCTCTGCAGGGGAGGAGAGCACTCGGGAAATGACGACGGTCAGGCACCTTCTGGGCGCTCACGGAGTCAGCATCCGGATGTGTGGGGCTGCAGACCCCAGCCAGGGGCGCTGGGAGCCTGGTGCTCTCTGTGCTGTGCTTAGTCTGGAAGGCCGAGCAACCGCTGTAAGAGCCCTGCAGTTGCCATTCCCTGCCCTATGACAGAGCTCTCACTGCTGGAGCCCTTGGCAGTGTGCAACACACCGGCCTCTAAAGCCACTGCAAGGATGCCTGGGGACTAGGTGCAAAGGCAAGGCAGGAGTGGAGCCGAGGCCAGGAAGGCGCCAGTAGCGTCTCCCAGTCTCGCGCAGCCTGCTCCTTCCTGGTCAGGAAGCCTAGACGCGAGGCAAGTCTGGCAAGGCTCATCCAGGGCATAGCAGCCCCACGCCAGCAACTCTGCCAGATCTGGCCTCTGAGCAGAGCTGGAGCTCTGCCGTCCTGGAGGCGCACTGGGCTCCGGCCAAGAAGTGATCGCAGCTGCACGCAGCTGGGCTGCTCCTCTTCCCCCGAGGAGGCTCGCTTCCCGCATGCTGTGCACTAGGCTTCCAGGCGGGGGCGCCCCGCGCTTCCTGCAGGTCTCGGCTCAGGGGCTGCTTCCCCTGAGCTGGGGCTGTGGGCGGGAGCCCAGACACGCAGGGGCAGGCCCCAACCACCTGCAGACGTCTCTGCTGGGGAGGAGAGCCCCAGGGAAATGACGTCTGTCAGGCAAATTCCGGGTGCCCACGGAGTCAGCCTCCGGGTGTGTGGGGCTGCAGACCACAGCCAGGGGACCTGGGAGCCTTGTGCTCTCGGTGCGGCGCTGAGTCTGGGCGGCCAAACAACCGCTGGAGGAGCCCTGCACTTGCCCTCCCCTTCCTCTAATAGAGCCCTCACAGCTGGAGCGCTGGCTGGGTGCAAGCCACCGACCCCAAAGCCGTCCCCAAGGACGCCTGGGGCCTGGCTGCAAAGGCAAGGCAGGAGCGGAGCTGAGGCCAGGAAGGCGCCAGTGGCCTCTCCCAGCATCGCACAGCCTGCTCCTTCCTGGGCAGGAAGGCTAGCAGCGAGGCAAGCCTGGGCGACTCTCGCCCACGGCAGAGCTGCCTCGCGCAAGCCACTTGACTAGATCCGGCCTCTGAGAAGAGCTGGAGCTCTGCGGTACTGGACGCGCACTCGGCTCCGCCCAAGCAGGGATTGCAGCTGCAAGCGGCTTGGCTCCCTCGACTCTTCCCAAGGAGGCTCGCGTCCCCGCGAACTGTGCACGTGGCTTCCAGGCAGGGACGCCCCGCGCCTCCTGCAGGTCTTGGCTCAGGGGCTGCTTCCCCTGAGCTGGGGCTGTGGGCGGGAGCCCAGACACGCAGGGGCAGCCCCAACCTCCTGCACACGTCTCTGCAGGGGAGGAGAGAACTCGGGAAATGACGACGGTCAGGCACCTTCTGGGCGCTCACAGAGTCAGCATCCGGGTGTGTGGGGCTGCAGACCCCAGCCAGGGGCGCTGGGAGCCTGGTGCTCTCCGTGCTGTGCTTAGTCTGGAAGGCCGAGCAACCGCTGTAAGAGCCCTGCAGTTGCCATTCCCTGCCCTATGACAGAGCTCTCACTGCTGGAGCCCTTGGCAGTATGCAACACACCGGCCTCTAAAGCCACTGCAAGGATGCCCGGGGACTAGGTGCAAAGGCAAGGCAGGAGTGGAGCCGAGGCCAGGAAGGCGCCAGTAGCGTCTCCCAGTCTCGCGCAGCCTGCTCCTTCCTGGTCAGGAAGCCTAGACGCGAGGCAAGTCTGGCAAGGTTCATCCAGGGCAGAGCAGCCCCACGCCAGCAACTCTGCCAGATCTGGCCTCTGAGCAGAGCTGGAGCTCTGCCGTCCTGGAGGCGCACTGGGCTCCGGCCAAGAAGTGATCGCAGCCGCACGCAGCTGGGCTGCTCCTCTTCCCCCGAGGAGGCTCGCTTCCCGCATGCTGTGCACTAGGCTTCCAGGCGGGGGCGCCCCGCGCTTCCTGCAGGTCTCGGCTCAGGGGCTGCTTCCCCTGAGCTGGGGCTGTGGGCGGGAGCCCAGACACGCAGGGGCAGGCCCCAACCACCTGCAGACGTCTCTGCTGGGGAGGAGAGCCCCAGGGAAATGACGTCTGTCAGGCAAATTCCGGGTGCCCACGGAGTCAGCCTCCGGGTGTGTGGGGCTGCAGACCACAGCCAGGGGACCTGGGAGCCTTGTGCTCTCGGTGCGGCGCTGAGTCTGGGCGGCCAAACAACCGCTGGAGGAGCCCTGCACTTGCCCTCCCCTTCCTCTAATAGAGCCCTCACAGCTGGAGCGCTGGCTGGGTGCAAGCCACCGACCCCAAAGCCGTCCCCAAGGACGCCTGGGGCCTGGCTGCAAAGGCAAGGCAGGAGCGGAGCTGAGGCCAGGAAGGCGCCAGTGGCCTCTCCCAGCATCGCACAGCCTGCTCCTTCCTGGGCAGGAAGGCTAGCAGCGAGGCAAGCCTGGGCGACTCTCGCCCACGGCAGAGCTGCCTCGCGCAAGCCACTTGACTAGATCCGGCCTCTGAGAAGAGCTGGAGCTCTGCGGTACTGGACGCGCACTCGGCTCCGCCCAAGCAGGGATTGCAGCTGCAAGCGGCTTGGCTCCCTCGACTCTTCCCAAGGAGGCTCGCGTCCCCGCGAACTGTGCACGTGGCTTCCAGGCAGGGACGCCCCGCGCCTCCTGCAGGTCTTGGCTCAGGGGCTGCTTCCCCTGAGCTGGGGCTGTGGGCGGGAGCCCAGACACGCAGGGGCAGCCCCAACCTCCTGCACACGTCTCTGCAGGGGAGGAGAGAACTCGGGAAATGACGACGGTCAGGCACCTTCTGGGCGCTCACAGAGTCAGCATCCGGGTGTGTGGGGCTGCAGACCCCAGCCAGGGGCCCTGGGAGCCTGGTGCTCTCCGTGCTGTGCTTAGTCTGGAAGGCCGAGCAACCGCTGTAAGAGCCCTGCAGTTGCCATTCCCTGCCCTATGACAGAGCTCTCACTGCTGGAGCCCTTGGCAGTATGCAACACACCGGCCTCTAAAGCCACTGCAAGGATGCCCGGGGACTAGGTGCAAAGGCAAGGCAGGAGTGGAGCCGAGGCCAGGAAGGCGCCAGTAGCGTCTCCCAGTCTCGCGCAGCCTGCTCCTTCCTGGTCAGGAAGCCTAGACGCGAGGCAAGTCTGGCAAGGCTCATCCAGGGCAGAGCAGCCCCACGCCAGCAACTCTGCCAGATCTGGCCTCTGAGCAGAGCTGGAGCTCTGCCGTCCTGGAGGCGCACTGGGCTCCGGCCAAGAAGTGATCGCAGCCGCACGCAGCTGGGCTGCTCCTCTTCCCCCGAGGAGGCTCGCTTCCCGCATGCTGTGCACTAGGCTTCCAGGCGGGGGCGCCCCGCGCTTCCTGCAGGTCTCGGCTCAGGGGCTGCTTCCCCTGAGCTGGGGCTGTGGGCGGGAGCCCAGACACGCAGGGGCAGGCCCCAACCACCTGCACACGTCTCTGCTGGGGAGGAGAGCCCCAGGGAAATGACGTCTGTCAGGCAAATTCCGGGTGCCCACGGAGTCAGCCTCCGGGTGTGTGGGGCTGCAGACCACAGCCAGGGGACCTGGGAGCCTTGTGCTCTCGGTGCGGCGCTGA
Source organism: Budorcas taxicolor (assembly GCF_023091745.1). Lineage (NCBI taxonomy): Eukaryota > Metazoa > Chordata > Mammalia > Artiodactyla > Bovidae > Budorcas > Budorcas taxicolor. Next base: position 703,792 of record NW_026291792.1, read on the forward strand.
GTCTGGGCGGCCAAACAACCGCTGGAGGAGCCCTGCACTTGCCCTCCCCTTCCTCTAATAGAGCCCTCACAGCTGGAGCGCTGGCTGGGTGCAAGCCACCGACCCCAAAGCCGTCCCCAAGGACGCCTTGGGCCTGGCTGCAAAGGCAAGGCAGGAGCGGAGCTGAGGCCAGGAAGGCGCCAGTGGCCTCTCCCAGCATCGCACAGCCTGCTCCTTCCTGGGCAGGAAGGCTAGCAGCGAGGCAAGCCTGGGCGACTCTCGCCCACGGCAGAGCTGCCTAGCGCAAGCCACTTGACTAGATCCGGCCTCTGAGAAGAGCTGGAGCTCTGCGGTACTGGACGCGCACTCGGCTCCGCCCAAGCAGGGATTGCAGCTGCAAGCGGCTTGGCTCCCTCGACTCTTCCCAAGGAGGCTCGCGTCCCCGCGAACTGTGCACGTGGCTTCCAGGCAGGGACGCCCCGCGCCTCCTGCAGGTCTTGGCTCAGAGGCTGCTTCCCCTGAGCTGGGGCTGTGGGCGGGAGCCCAGACACGCAGGGGCAGCCCCAACCTCCTGCACACGTCTCTGCAGGGGAGGAGAGAACTCGGGAAATGACGACGGTCAGGCACCTTCTGGGTGCTCACAGAGTCAGCATCCGGGTGTGTGGGGCTGCAGACCCCAGCCAGGGGCGCTGGGAGCCTGGTGCTCTCTGTGCTGTGCTTAGTCTGGAAGGCCGAGCAACCGCTGTAAGAGCCCTGCAGTTGCCATTCCCTGCCCTATGACAGAGCTCTCACTGCTGGAGCCCTTGGCAGTGTGCAACACACCGGCCTCTAAAGCCACTGCAAGGATGCATGGGGACTAGGTGCAAAGGCAAGGCAGGAGTGGAGCCGAGGCCAGGAAGGCGCCAGTAGCGTCTCCCAGTCTCGCGCAGCCTGCTCCTTCCTGGTCAGGAAGCCTAGACGCGAGGCAAGTCTGGCAAGGCTCATCCAGGGCAGAGCAGCCCCACGCCAGCAACTCTGCCAGATCTGGCCTCTGAGCAGAGCTGGAGCTCTGCCGTCCTGGAGGCGCACTGGGCTCCGGCCAAGAAGTGATCTCAGCCGCACGCAGCTGGGCTGCTCCTCTTCCCCCGAGGAGGCTCGCTTCCCGCATGCTGTGCACTAGGCTTCCAGGCGGGGGCGCCCCGCGCTTCCTGCAGGTCTCGGCTCAGGGGCTGCTTCCCCTGAGCTGGGGCTGTGGGCGGGAGCCCAGACACGCAGGGGCAGGCCCCAACCACCTGCACACGTCTCTGCTGGGGAGGAGAGCCCCAGGGAAATGACGTCTGTCAGGCAAATTCCGGGTGCCCACGGAGTCAGCCTCCGGGTGTGTGGGGCTGCAGACCACAGCCAGGGGACCTGGGAGCCTTGTGCTCTCGGTGCGGCGCTGAGTCTGGGCGGCCAAACAACCGCTGGAGGAGCCCTGCACTTGCCCTCCCCTTCCTCTAATAGAGCCCTCACAGCTGGAGCGCTGGCTGGGTGCAAGCCACCGACCCCAAAGCCGTCCCCAAGGACGCCTTGGGCCTGGCTGCAAAGGCAAGGCAGGAGCGGAGCTGAGGCCAGGAAGGCGCCAGTGGCCTCTCCCAGCATCGCACAGCCTGCTCCTTCCTGGGCAGGAAGGCTAGCAGCGAGGCAAGCCTGGGCGACTCTCGCCCACGGCAGAGCTGCCTAGCGCAAGCCACTTGACTAGATCCGGCCTCTGAGAAGAGCTGGAGCTCTGCGGTACTGGACGCGCACTCGGCTCCGCCCAAGCAGGGATTGCAGCTGCAAGCGGCTTGGCTCCCTCGACTCTTCCCAAGGAGGCTCGCGTCCCCGCGAACTGTGCACGTGGCTTCCAGGCAGGGAAGCCCCGCGCCTCCTGCAGGTCTTGGCTCAGAGGCTGCTTCCCCTGAGCTGGGGCTGTGGGCGGGAGCCCAGACACGCAGGGGCAGCCCCAACCTCCTGCACACGTCTCTGCAGGGGAGGAGAGAACTCGGGAAATGACGACGGTCAGGCACCTTCTGGGTGCTCACAGAGTCAGCATCCGGGTGTGTGGGGCTGCAGACCCCAGCCAGGGGCGCTGGGAGCCTGGTGCTCTCTGTGCTGTGCTTAGTCTGGAAGGCCGAGCAACCGCTGTAAGAGCCCTGCAGTTGCCATTCCCTGCCCTATGACAGAGCTCTCACTGCTGGAGCCCTTGGCAGTGTGCAACACACCGGCCTCTAAAGCCACTGCAAGGATGCATGGGGACTAGGTGCAAAGGCAAGGCAGGAGTGGAGCCGAGGCCAGGAAGGCGCCAGTAGCGTCTCCCAGTCTCGCGCAGCCTGCTCCTTCCTGGTCAGGAAGCCTAGACGCGAGGCAAGTCTGGCAAGGCTCATCCAGGGCAGAGCAGCCCCACGCCAGCAACTCTGCCAGATCTGGCCTCTGAGCAGAGCTGGAGCTCTGCCGTCCTGGAGGCGCACTGGGCTCCGGCCAAGAAGTGATCTCAGCCGCACGCAGCTGGGCTGCTCCTCTTCCCCCGAGGAGGCTCGCTTCCCGCATGCTGTGCACTAGGCTTCCAGGCGGGGGCGCCCCGCGCTTCCTGCAGGTCTCGGCTCAGGGGCTGCTTCCCCTGAGCTGGGGCTGTGGGCGGGAGCCCAGACACGCAGGGGCAGGCCCCAACCACCTGCACACGTCTCTGCTGGGGAGGAGAGCCCCAGGGAAATGACGTCTGTCAGGCAAATTCCGGGTGCCCACGGAGTCAGCCTCCGGGTGTGTGGGGCTGCAGACCACAGCCAGGGGACCTGGGAGCCTTGTGCTCTCGGTGCGGCGCTGAGTCTGGGCGGCCAAACAACCGCTGGAGGAGCCCTGCACTTGCCCTCCCCTTCCTCTAATAGAGCCCTCACAGCTGGAGCGCTGGCTGGGTGCAAGCCACCGAACCCAAAGCCGTCCCCAAGGACGCCTGGGGCCTGGCTGCAAAGGCAAGGCAGGAGCGGAGCTGAGGCCAGGAAGGCGCCAGTGGCCTCTCCCAGCATCGCACAGCCTGCTCCTTCCTGGGCAGGAAGGCTAGCAGCGAGGCAAGCCTGGGCGACTCTCGCCCACGGCAGAGCTGCCTCGCGCAAGCCACTTGACTAGATCCGGCCTCTGAGAAGAGCTGGAGCTCTGCGGTACTGGACGCGCACTCGGCTCCGCCCAAGCAGGGATTGCAGCTGCAAGCGGCTTGGCTCCCTCGACTCTTCCCAAGGAGGCTCGCGTCCCCGCGAACTGTGCACGTGGCTTCCAGGCAGGGACGCCCCGCGCCTCCTGCAGGTCTTGGCTCAGGGGCTGCTTCCCCTGAGCTGGGGCTGTGGGCGGGAGCCCAGACACACAGGGGCAGCCCCAACCTCCTGCACACGTCTCTGCAGGGGAGGAGAGCACTCGGGAAATGACGTCTGTCAGGCACCTTCTGGGCGCTCACGGAGTCAGCATCCGTGTGTGTGGGGCTGCAGACCCCAGCCAGGGGCCCTGGGAGCCTGGTGCTCTCCGTGCTGTGCTTAGTCTGGAAGGCTGAGCAACCGCTGTAAGAGCCCTGCAGTTGCCATTCCCTGCCCTATGACAGAGCTCTCACTGCTGGAGCCCTTGGCAGTGTGCAACACACCGGCCTCTAAAGCCACTGCAAGGATGCCCGGGGACTAGGTGCAAAGGCAAGGCAGGAGTGGAGCCGAGGCCAGGAAGGCGCCAGTAGCGTCTCCCAGTCTCGCGCAGCCTGCTCCTTCCTGGTCAGGAAGCCTAGACTCGAGGCAAGTCTGGCAAGGTTCATCCAGGGCAGAGCAGCCCCACGCCAGCAACTCTGCCAGATCTGGCCTCTGAGCAGAGCTGGAGCTCTGCCGTACTGGAGGCGCACTGGGCTCCGGCCAAGAAGTGATCGCAGCCGCACGCAGCTGGGCTGCCTCCTCTTCCCCCGAGGAGGCTCGCTTCCCGCATGCTGTGCACTAGGCTTCCAGGCGGGGGCGCCCCGCGCTTCCTGCAGGTCTCGGCTCAGGGGCTGCTTCCCCTGAGCTGGGGCTGTGGGCGGGAGCCCAGACACGCAGGGGCAGGCCCCAACCACCTGCACACGTCTCTGCTGGGGAGGAGAGCCCCAGGGAAATGACGTCTGTCAGGCAAATTCCGGGTGCCCACGGAGTCAGCCTCCGGGTGTGTGGGGCTGCAGACCACAGCCAGGGGACCTGGGAGCCTTGTGCTCTCGGTGTGGCGCTGAGTCTGGGCGGCCAAGCAACCGCTGGAGGAGCCCTGCACTTGCCCTCCCCTTCCTCTAATAGAGCCCTCACAGCTGGAGCGCTGGCAGGGTGCAAGCTACCGACCCCAAAGCCGTCCCCAAGGACGCCTGGGGCCTGGCTGCAAAGGCAAGGCAGGAGCGGAGCTGAGGCCAGGAAGGCGCCAGTGGCCTCTCCCAGCATCGCACAGCCTGCTCCTTCCTGGGCAGGAAGGCTAGCAGCGAGGCAAGCCTGGGCGACTCTCGCCCACGGCAGAGCTGCCTCGCGCAAGCCACTTGACTAGATCCGGCCTCTGAGAAGAGCTGGAGCTCTGCGGTACTGGACGCGCACTCGGCTCCGCCCAAGCAGGGATTGCAGCTGCAAGCGGCTTGGCTCCCTCGACTCTTCCCAAGGAGGCTCGCGTCCCCACGAACTGTGAACATGGCTTCCAGGCAGGGACGCCCCGCGCCTCCTGCAGGTCTTGGCTCAGGGGCTGCTTCCCCTGAGCTGGGGCTGTGGGCGGGAGCCCAGACACACAGGGGCAGCCCCAACTTCCTGCACACGTCTCTGCAGGGGAGGAGAGAACTCGGGAAATGACGACGGTCAGGCACCTTCTGGGCGCTCACGGAGTCAGCATCCGGGTGTGTGGGGCTGCAGACCCCAGCCAGGGGCGCTGGGAGCCTGGTGCTCTCTGTGCTGTGCTTAGTCTGGAAGGCCGAGCAACCGCTGTAAGAGCCCTGCAGTTGCCATTCCCTGCCCTATGACAGAGCTCTCACTGCTGGAGCCCTTGGCAGTGTGCAACACACCGGCCTCTAAAGCCACTGCAAGGATGCCTGGGGACTAGGTGCAAAGGCAAGGCAGGAGTGGAGCCGAGGCCAGGAAGGCGCCAGTAGCGTCTCCCAGTCTCGCGCAGCCTGCTCCTTCCTGGTCAGGAAGCCTAGACGCGAGGCAAGTCTGGGCAAGGCTCGCCCAGGGCAGAGCAGACCCACGCCAGCAACTCTGCCAGATCTGGCCTCTGAGCAGAGCTGGAGCTCTGCCGTACTGGAGGAGCACTGGGCTCCGGTCAAGAAGTGATCTCAGCCGCACGCAGCTGGGCTGCCTCCTCTTCCCCCAAGGAGGCTCGCTTCCCGCATGCTGTGCACTAGGCTTCCAGGCGGGGGCGCCCCGCGCTTCCTGCAGGTCTCGGCTCAGGGGCTGCTTCCCCTGAGCTGGGGCTGTGGGCGGGAGCCCAGACACGCAGGGGCAGGCCCCAACCACCTGCACACGTCTCTGCTGGGGAGGAGAGCCCCAGGGAAATGACGTCTGTCAGGCAAATTCCGGGTGCCCACGGAGTCAGCCTCCGGGTGTGTGGGGCTGCAGACCACAGCCAGGGGACCTGGGAGCCTTGTGCTCTCGGTGCGGCGCTGAGTCTGGGCGGCCAAGCAACCGCTGGAGGAGCCCTGCACTTGCCCTCCCCTTCCTCTAATAGAGCCCTCACAGCTGGAGCGCTGGCTGGGTGCAAGCCACCGACCCCAAAGCCGTCCCCAAGGACGCCTGGGGCCTGGCTGCAAAGGCAAGGCAGGAGCGGAGCTGAGGCCAGGAAGGCGCCAGTGGCCTCTCCCAGCATCGCACAGCCTGCTCCTTCCTGGGTAGGAAGGCTAGCAGCGAGGCAAGCCTGGGCGACTCTCGCCCACGGCAGAGCTGCCTCGCGCAAGCCACTTGACTAGATCCGGCCTCTGAGAAGAGCTGGAGCTCTGCGGTACTGGACGCGCACTCGGCTCCGCCCAAGCAGGGATTGCAGCTGCAAGCGGCTTGGCTCCCTCGACTCTTCCCAAGGAGGCTCGCGTCCCCGCGAACTGTGCACGTGGCATCCTGGCACGGACGCCCCGCGCCTCCTGCAGGTCTTGGCTCAGGGGCTGCTTCCCCTGAGCTGGGGCTGTGGGCGGGAGCCCAGACACGCAGGGGCAGCCCCAACCTCCTGCACACGTCTCTGCAGGGGAGGAGAGCACTCGGGAAATGACGTCTGTCAGGCACCTTCTGGGCGCTCACGGAGTCAGCATCCGGGTGTGTGGGGCTGCAGACCCCAGCCAGGGGCGCTGGGAGCCTGGTGCTCTCTGTGCTGTGCTTAGTCTGGAAGGCCGAGCAACCGCTGTAAGAGCCCTGCAGTTGCCATTCCCTGCCCTATGACAGAGCTCTCACTGCTGGAGCCCTTGTCAGTGTGCAACACACCGGCCTCTAAAGCCACTGCAAGGATGCCTGGGGACTAGGTGCAAAGGCAAGGCAGGAGTGGAGCCGAGGCCAGGAAGGCGCCAGTAGCGTCTCCCAGTCTCGCGCAGCCTGCTCCTTCCTGGTCAGGAAGCCTAGACGCGAGGCAAGTCTGGCAAGGCTCATCCAGGGCAGAGCAGCCCCACGCCAGCAACTCTGCCAGATCTGGCCTCTGAGCAGAGCTGGAGCTCTGCCGTCCTGGAGGCGCACTGGGCTCCGGCCAAGAAGTGATCGCAGCCGCACGCAGCTGGGCTGCTCCTCTTCCCCCGAGGAGGCTCGCTTCCCGCATGCTGTGCACTAGGCTTCCAGGCGGGGGCGCCCCGCGCTTCCTGCAGGTCTCGGCTCAGGGGCTGCTTCCCCTGAGCTGGGGCTGTGGGCGGGAGCCCAGACACGCAGGGGCAGGCCCCAACCACCTGCACACGTCTCTGCTGGGGAGGAGAGCCCCAGGGAAATGACGTCTGTCAGGCAAATTCCGGGTGCCCACGGAGTCAGCCTCCGGGTGTGTGGGGCTGCAGACCACAGCCAGGGGACCTGGGAGCCTTGTGCTCTCGGTGCGGCGCTGAGTCTGGGCGGCCAAGCAACCGCTGGAGGAGCCCTGCACTTGCCCTCCCCTTCCTCTAATAGAGCCCTCACAGCTGGAGCGCTGGCAGGGTGCAAGCCACCGACCCCAAAGCCGTCCCCAAGGACGCCTGGGGCCTGGCTGCAAAGGCAAGGCAGGAGCGGAGCTGAGGCCAGGAAGGCGCCAGTGGCCTCTCCCAGCATCGCACAGCCTGCTCCTTCCTGGGCAGGAAGGCTAGCAGCGAGGCAAGCCTGGGCGACTCTCGCCCACGACAGAGCTGCCTCGCTCAAGCAACTTGACTAGATCCGGCCTCTGAGAAGAGCTGGAGCTCTGCGGTACTGGACGCGCACTCGGCTCCGCCCAAGCAGGGATTGCAGCTGCAAGCGGCTTGGCTCCCTCGACTCTTCCCAAGGAGGCTCGCGTCCCCGCGAACTGTGCACGTGGCTTCCAGGCAGGGACGCCCCGCGCCTCCTGCAGGTCTTGACTCAGGGGCTGCTTCCCCTGAGCTGGGGCTGTGGGCGGGAGCCCAGACACGCAGGGGCAGCCCCAACCTCCTGCACACGTCTCTGCAGGGGAGGAGAGCACTCGGGAAATGACGTCTGTCAGGCACCTTCTGGGCGCTCACGAGGTCAGCATCCGGGTGTGTGGGGCTGCAGACCCCAGCCCGGGGCCCTGGGAGCCTGGTGCTCTCCGTGCTGTGCTTAGTCTGGAAGGCCGAGCAGCCGCTGTAAGAGCCCTGCAGTTGCCATTCCCTGCCCTATGACAGAGCTCTCACTGCTGGAGCCCTTGGCAGTGTGCAACACACCGGCCCCTAAATCCAGTGCAAGACGCCTGGGGACTAGGTGCAAAGGCAAGGCAGGAGTGGAGCCGAGGCCAGGAAGGCGCCAGTAGGGTCTCCCAGTCTCTCGCAGCCTGCTCCTTCCTGGTCAGGAAGCCTAGACGCGAGGCAAGTCTGGGCAAGGCTCGCCCAGGGCAGAGCAGCCCCACGCCAGCAACTCTGCCAGATCTGGCCTCTGAGCAGAGCTGTAGCTCTGCCGTCCTGGAGGCGCACTGGGCTCCGGCCAAGAAGTGATCGCAGCCGCACGCAGCTGGGCTGCCTCCTCTTCCCTCGAGGAGGCTCGCTTCCCGCATGCTGTGCACTAGGCTTCCAGGCGGGGGCGCCCCGCGCTTCCTGCAGGTCTCGGCTCAGGGGCTGCTTCCCCTGAGCTGGGGCTGTGGGCGGGAGCCCAAACACGCAGGGGCAGGCCCCAACCACCTGCACACGTCTCTGCTGGGGAGGAGAGCCCCAGGGAAATGACGTCTGTCAGGCAAATTCCGGGTGCCCACGGAGTCAGCCTCCGGGTGTGTGGGGCTGCAGACCACAGCCAGGGGACCTGGGAGCCTTGTGCTCTCGGTGCGGCGCTGAGTCTGGGCGGCCAAGCAACCGCTGGAGGAGCCCTGCACTTGCCCTCCCCTTCCTCTAATAGAGCCCTCACAGCTGGAGCGCTGGCAGGGTGCAAGCTACCGACCCCAAAGCCGTCCCCAAGGACGCCTGGGGCCTGGCTGCAAAGGCAAGGCAGGAGCGGAGCTGAGGCCAGGAAGGCGCCAGTGGCCTCTCCCAGCATCGCACAGCCTGCTCCTTCCTGGGCAGGAAGGCTAGCAGCGAGGCAAGCCTGGGCGACTCTCGCCCACGGCAGAGCTGCCTCGCGCAAGCCACTTGACTAGATCCGGCCTCTGAGAAGAGCTGGAGCTCTGCGGTACTGGACGCGCACTCGGCTCCGCCCAAGCAGGGATTGCAGCTGCAAGCGGCTTGGCTCCCTCGACTCTTCCCAAGGAGGCTCGCGTCCCCGCGAACTGTGCACGTGGCTTCCAGGCAGGGACGCCCCGCGCCTCCTGCAGGTCTTGGCTCAGGGGCTGCTTCCCCTGAGCTGGGGCTGTGGGCGGGAGCCCAGACACGCAGGGGCAGCCCCAACCTCCTGCACACGTCTCTGCAAGGGAGGAGAGCACTCGGGAAATGACGTCTGTCAGGCACCTTTTGGGCGCTCACGGAGTCAGCATCCGGGTGTGTGGGGCTGCAGACCCCAGCCAGGGGCCCTGGGAGCCTGGTGCTCTCCGTGCTGTGCTTAGTCTGGAAGGCCGAGCAACCGCTGTAAGAGCCCTGCAGTTGCCATTCCCTGCCCTATGACAGAGCTCTCACTGCTGGAGCCCTTGGCAGTGTGCAACACACCGGCCTCTAAAGCCACTGCAAGGATGCCCGGGGACTAGGTGCAAAGGCAAGGCAGGAGTGGAGCCGAGGCCAGGAAGGCGCCAGTAGCGTCTCCCAGTCTCGCGCAGCCTGCTCCTTCCTGGTCAGGAAGCCTAGACGCGAGGCAAGTCTGGGCAAGGCTCGCCCAGGGCAGAGCAGCCCCACGCCAGCAACTCTGCCAGATCTGGCCTCTGAGCAGAGCTGGAGCTCTGCCGTCCTGGAGGCGCACTGGGCTCCGGCCAAGAAGTGATCGCAGCCGCACGCAGCTGGGCTGCCTCCTCTTCCCCCGAGGAGGCTCGCTTCCCGCATGCTGTGCACTAGGCTTCCAGGCGGGGGCGCCCCGCGCTTCCTGCAGGTCTCGGCTCAGGGGCTGCTTCCCCTGAGCTGGGGCTGTGGGCGGGAGCCCAGACACGCAGGGGCAGGCCCCAACCACCTGCACACGTCTCTGCTGGGGAGGAGAGCCCCAGGGAAATGACGTCTGTCAGGCAAATTCCGGGTGCCCACGGAGTCAGCCTCCGGGTGTGTGGGGCTGCAGACCACAGCCAGGGGACCTGGGAGCCTTGTGCTCTCGGTGCGGCGCTGAGTCTGGGCGGCCAAGCAACCGCTGGAGGAGCCCTGCACTTGCCCTCCCCTTCCTCTAATAGAGCCCTCACAGCTGGAGCGCTGGCAGGGTGCAAGCCACCGACCCCAAAGCCGTCCCCAAGGACGCCTGGGGCCTGGCTGCAAAGGCAAGGCAGGAGCGGAGCTGAGGACAGGAAGGCGCCAGTGGCCTCTCCCAGCATCGCACAGCCTGCTCCTTCCTGGGCAGGAAGGCTAGCAGCGAGGCAAGCCTGGGCAACTCTCGCCCACGGCAGAGCTGCCTCGCGCAAGCAACTTGACAGATCCGGCCTCTGAGAAGAGCTGGAGCTCTGCGGTACTGGACGCGCACTCGGCTCCGCCCAAGCAGGGATTGCAGCTGCAAGCGGCTTGGCTCCCTCGACTCTTCCCAAGGAGGCTCGCGTCCCCGCGAACTGTGCACGTGGCTTCCAGGCAGGGACGCCCCGCGCCTCCTGCAGGTCTTGGCTCAGGGGCTGCTTCCCCTGAGCTGGGGCTGTGGGCGGGAGCCCAGACACGAAGGGGCAGCCCCAACCTCCTGCACACGTCTCTGCAGGGTAGAAGAGCACTCGGGAAATGACGACGGTCAGGCACCTTCTGGGCGCTCACGGAGTCAGCATCCGGGTGTGTGGGGCTGCAGACCCCAGCCAGGGGCCCTGGGAGCCTGGCGATCTCCGTGCTGTGCTTAGTCTGGAAGGCGGAGCAACCGCTGGAGGAGCCCTGCAGTTGCCATTCCCTGCCCTATGACAGAGCTCTCACTGCTGGAGCCCTTGGCAGTGTGCAACACACCGGCCCCTAAATCCAGTGCAAGACGCCTGGGGACTAGGTGCAAAGGCAAGGCAGGAGTGGAGCCGAGGCCAGGAAGGCGCCAGTAGCGTCTCCCAGTCTCGCGCAGCCTGCTCCTTCCTGGTCAGGAAGCCTAGACGCGAGGCAAGTCTGGGCCAGGCTCTCCCTGGGCAGAGCAGCCTCACGCCAGCAACTCTGCCACATCGGGCCTCTGAGCAAAGCTGGAGCTCTGCCGTACTGGAGGCGCACAGGGCTCCGCCCAAGAAGGGATTGCAGCCACACGCAGCAGGGCTGCCTCCTCTTCCCCCGAGGAGACTAGCTGCCAGTATGCTGTGCACTAGGCTTCCAGGCGGGGGCGCCCCGCTCTTCCTGCAGGTCTTGGCTCAGGGGCTGCTTCCCCTGAGCTGGGGCTGTGGGCGGGAACCCAGAAATGAAGGGGCAGTCCCCAACCTCCTGCACACGTCTCTGCTGGGGAGGAGAGCGCTAGGGAAATGACATCTGTCAGGCAACTTCTGGGTGCCCACGGATTCAGCCTCCGGGTGTGTGGGGCTGCAGACCCCAGCCAGGGGCCCTGGGAGCCTGGTGCTCTCCGTGCTGTGCTGAGTCTGGGCGGCCAAGCAACCGCTGTAAGAGCCCTGCAGTTGCCATTCCCTGCCCTATGACAGAGCTCTCACTGCTGGAGCCCTTGGCAGTGTGCAACACACCGGCCTCTAAAGCCACTGCAAGGATGCCTGGGGACTAGGTGCAAAGGCAAGGCAGGAGTGGAGCCGAGGCCAGGAAGGCGCCAGTAGCGTCTCCCAGTCTCGCGCAGCCTGCTCCTTCCTGGTCAGGAAGCCTAGACGCGAGGCAAGTCTGGCAAGGCTCATCCAGGGCAGAGCAGCCCCACGCCAGCAACTCTGCCAGATCTGGCCTCTGAGCAGAGCTGGAGCTCTGCCGTCCTGGAGGCGCACTGGGCTCCGGCCAAGAAGTGATCGCAGCCGCACGCAGCTGGGCTGCTCCTCTTCCCCCGAGGAGGCTCGCTTCCCGCATGCTGTGCACTAGGCTTCCAGGCGGGGGCGCCCCGCGCTTCCTGCAGGTCTCGGCTCAGGGGCTGCTTCCCCTGAGCTGGGGCTGTGGGCGGGAGCCCAGACACGCAGGGGCAGGCCCCAACCACCTGCACACGTCTCTGCTGGGGAGGAGAGCCCCAGGGAAATGACGTCTGTCAGGCAAATTCCGGGTGCCCACGGAGTCAGCCTCCGGGTGTGTGGGGCTGCAGACCACAGCCAGGGGACCTGGGAGCCTTGTGCTCTCGGTGCGGCGCTGAGTCTGGGCGGCCAAGCAACCGCTGGAGGAGCCCTGCACTTGCCCTCCCCTTCCTCTAATAGAGCCCTCACAGCTGGAGCGCTGGCAGGGTGCAAGCCACCGACCCCAAAGCCGTCCCCAAGGACGCCTGGGGCCTGGCTGCAAAGGCAAGCCAGGAGCGGAGCTGAGGCCAGGAAGGCACCAGTGGCCTCTCCCAGCATCGCACAGCCTGCTCCTTCCTGGGCAGGAAGGCTAGCAGCGAGGCAAGCCTGGGCGACTCTCGCCCACGACAGAGCTGCCTCGCTCAAGCAACTTGACTAGATCCGGCCTCTGAGAAGAGCTGGAGCTCTGCGGTACTGGACGCGCACTTGGCTCCGCCCAAGCAGGGATTGCAGCTGTAAGCGGCTTGGCTCCCTCGACTCTTCCCAAGGAGGCTCGCGTCCCCGCGAACTGTGCACGTGGCTTCCAGGCAGGGACGCCCCTCGCCTCCTGCAGGTCTTGGCTCAGGGGCTGCTTCCACTGAGCTGGGGCTGTGGGCGGGAGCCCAGACACACAGGGGCAGCCCCAACCTCCTGCACACGTCTCTGCAGGGGAGAAGAGCACTCGGGAAATGACGACGGTCAGGCACCTTCTGGGCGCTCACGGAGTCAGCATCCGGGTGTGTGGGGCTGCAGACCCCAGCCAGGGGCCCTGGGAGCCTGGCGATCTCCGTGCTGTGCTTAGTCTGGAAGGCGGAGCAACCGCTGGAGGAGCCCTGCAGTTGCCATTCCCTGCCCTATGACAGAGCTCTCACTCCTGGAGCCCTTGGCAGTGTGCAACACACCGGCCCCTAAATCCAGTGCAAGACGCCTGGGGACTAGGTGCAAAGGCAAGGCAGGAGTGGAGCCGAGGCCAGGAAGGCGCCAGTAGCGTCTCCCAGTCTCGCGCAGCCTGCTCCTTCCTGGTCAGGAAGCCTAGACGCGAGGCAAGTCTGGGCCAGGCTCTCCCTGGGCAGAGCAGCCTCACGCCAGCAACTCTGCCACATCGGGCCTCTGAGCAAAGCTGGAGCTCTGCCGTACTGGAGGCGCACAGGGCTCCGCCCAAGAAGGGATTGCAGCCACACGCAGCAGGGCTGCCTCCTCTTCCCCCAGGAGACTAGCTGCCAGTATGCTGTGCACTAGGCTTCCAGGCGGGGGCGCCCCGCTCTTCCTGCAGGTCTTGGCTCAGGGGCTGCTTCCCCTGAGCTGGGGCTGTGGGCGGGAACCCAGAAATGAAGGGGCAGGCCCCAACCTCCTGCACACGTCTCTGCTGGGGAGGAGAGCGCTAGGGAAATGACATCTGTCAGGCAACTTCTGGGTGCCCACGGATTCAGCCTCCGGGTGTGTGGGGCTGCAGACCCCAGCCAGGGGCCCTGGGAGCCTGGTGCTCTCCGTGCTGTGCTGAGGCTGGGCGGCCAAGCAACCGCTGTAAGAGCCCTGCAGTTGCCATTCCCTGCCCTATGACAGAGCTCTCACTGCTGGAGCCCTTGGCAGTGTGCAACACACCGGCCTCTAAAGCCACTGCAAGGATGCCTGGGGACTAGGTGCAAAGGCAAGGCAGGAGTGGAGCCGAGGCCAGGAAGGCGCCAGTAGCGTCTCCCAGTCTCGCGCAGCCTGCTCCTTCCTGGTCAGGAAGCCTAGACGCGACGCAAGTCTGGCAAGGCTCATCCAGGGCAGAGCAGCCCCACGCCAGCAACTCTGCCAGATCTGGCCTCTGAGCAGAGCTGGAGCTCTGCCGTCCTGGAGGCGCACTGGGCTCCGGCCAAGAAGTGATCGCAGCCGCACGCAGCTGGGCTGCTCCTCTTCCCCCGAGGAGGCTCGCTTCCCGCATGCTGTGCACTAGGCTTCCAGGCGGGGGCGCCCCGCGCTTCCTGCAGGTCTCGGCTCAGGGGCTGCTTCCCCTGAGCTGGGGCTGTGGGCGGGAGCCCAGACACGCAGGGGCAGGCCCCAACCACCTGCACACGTCTCTGCTGGGGAGGAGAGCCCCAGGGAAATGACGTCTGTCAGGCAAATTCCGGGTGCCCACGGAGTCAGCCTCCGGGTGTGTGGGGCTGCAGACCACAGCCAGGGGACCTGGGAGCCTTGTGCTCTCGGTGCGGCGCTGAGTCTGGGCGGCCAAGCAACCGCTGGAGGAGCCCTGCACTTGCCCTCCCCTTCCTCTAATAGAGCCCTCACAGCTGGAGCGCTGGCAGGGTGCAAGCCACCGACCCCAAAGCCGTCCCCAAGGACGCCTGGGGCCTGGCTGCAAAGGCAAGGCAGGAGCGGAGCTGAGGACAGGAAGGCGCCAGTGGCCTCTCCCAGCATCGCACAGCCTGCTCCTTCCTGGGCAGGAAGGCTAGCAGCGAGGCAAGCCTGGGCGACTCTCGCCCACGGCAGAGCTGCCTCGCGCAAGCAACTTGACAGATCCGGCCTCTGAGAAGAGCTGGAGCTCTGCGGTACTGGACGCGCACTCGGCTCCGCCCAAGCAGGGATTGCAGCTGCAAGCGGCTTGGCTCCCTCGACTCTTCCCAAGGAGGCTCGCGTCCCCGCGAACTGTGCACGTGGCTTCCAGGCAGGGACGCCCCGCGCCTCCTGCAGGTCTTGGCTCAGGGGCTGCTTCCCCTGAGCTGGGGCTGTGGGCGGGAGCCCAGACACGAAGGGGCAGCCCCAACCTCCTGCACACGTCTCTGCAGGGGAGGAGAGCACTCGGGAAATGACGTCTGTCAGGCACCTTCTGGGCGCTCACGGAGTCAGCATCCGGGTGTGTGGGGCTGCAGACCCCAGCCAGGGGCCCTGGGAGCCTGGTGCTCTCCGTGCTGTGCTTAGTCTGGAAGGCCGAGCAGCCGCTGTAAGAGCCCTGCAGTTGCCATTCCCTGCCCTATGACAGAGCTCTCACTGCTGGAGCCCTTGGCAGTGTTCAACACACCGGCCTCTAAAGCCACTGCAAGGATGCCCGGGGACTAGGTGCAAAGGCAAGGCAGGAGTGGAGCCGAGGCCAGAAAGGCGCCAGTAGCGTCTCCCAGTCTCGCGCAGCCTGCTCCTGCCTGGTCAGGAAGCCTAGACGCGAGGCAAGTCTGGGCAAGGCTCGCCCAGGGCAGAGCAGCCCCACGCCAGCAACTCTGCCAGATCTGGCCTCTGAGCAGAGCTGGAGCTCTGCCGTTCTGGAGGCGCACTGGGCTCCGGCCAAGAAGTGATCGCAGCCGCACGCAGCTGGGCTGCCTCCTCTTCCCCCAAGGAGGCTCGCTTCCCGCATGCTGTGCACTAGGCTTCCAGGCGGGGGCGCCCCGCGCTTCCTGCAGGTCTCGGCTCAGGGGCTGCTTCCCCTGAGCTGGGGCTGTGGGCGGGAGCCCAGACACGCAGGGGCAGGCCCCAACCACCTGCACAGGTCTCTGCTGGGGAGGAGAGCCCCAGGGAAATGACGTCTGTCAGGCAAATTCCGGGTGCCCACGGAGTCAGCCTCCAGGTGTGTGGGGCTGCAGACCACAGCCAGGGGACCTGGGAGCCTTGTGCTCTCGGTGCGGCGCTGAGTCTGGGCGGCCAAGCAACCGCTGGAGGAGCCCTGCACTTGCCCTCCCCTTCCTCTAATAGAGCCCTCACAGCTGGAGCGCTGGCAGGGTGCAAGCCACCGACCCCAAAGCCGTCCCCAAGGACGCCTGGGGCCTGGCTGCAAAGGCAAGGCAGGAGCGGAGCTGAGGCCAGGAAGGCGCCAGTGGCCTCTCCCAGCATCGCACAGCCTGCTCCTTCCTGGGCAGGAAGGCTAGCAGCGAGGCAAGCCTGGGCGACTCTCGCCCACGACAGAGCTGCCTCGCTCAAGCAACTTGACTAGATCCGGCCTCTGAGAAGAGCTGGAGCTCTGCGGTACTGGACGCGCACTCGGCTCCGCCCAAGCAGGGATTGCAGCTGCAAGCGGCTTGGCTCCCTCGACTCTTCCCAAGGAGGCTCGCGTCCCCGCGAACTGTGCACGTGGCTTCCAGGCAGGGACGCCCCGCGCCTCCTGCAGGTCTTGACTCAGGGGCTGCTTCCCCTGAGCTGGGGCTGTGGGCGGGAGCCCAGACACGCAGGGGCAGCCCCAACCTCCTGCACACGTCTCTGCAGGGGAGGAGAGCACTCGGGAAATGACGTCTGTCAGGCACCTTCTGGGCGCTCACGAGGTCAGCATCCGGGTGTGTGGGGCTGCAGACCCCAGCCCGGGGCCCTGGGAGCCTGGTGCTCTCCGTGCTGTGCTTAGTCTGGAAGGCCGAGCAGCCGCTGTAAGAGCCCTGCAGTTGCCATTCCCTGCCCTATGACAGAGCTCTCACTGCTGGAGCCCTTGGCAGTGTGCAACACACCGGCCCCTAAATCCAGTGCAAGACGCCTGGGGACTAGGTGCAAAGGCAAGGCAGGAGTGGAGCCGAGGCCAGGAAGGCGCCAGTAGCGTCTCCCAGTCTCTCGCAGCCTGCTCCTTCCTGGTCAGGAAGCCTAGACGCGAGGCAAGTCTGGGCAAGGCTCGCCCAGGGCAGAGCAGCCCCACGCCAGCAACTCTGCCAGATCTGGCCTCTGAGCAGAGCTGGAGCTCTGCCGTCCTGGAGGCGCACTGGGCTCCGGCCAAGAAGTGATCGCAGCCGCACGCAGCTGGGCTGCCTCCTCTTCCCCCGAGGAGGCTCGCTTCCTGCATGCTGTGCACTAGGCTTCCAGGCGGGGGCGCCCCGCGCTTCCTGCAGGTCTCGGCTCAGGGGCTGCTTCCCCTGAGCTGGGGCTGTGGGCGGGAGCCCAGACACGCAGGGGCAGGCCCCAACCACCTGCACACGTCTCTGCTGGGGAGGAGAGCCCCAGGGAAATGACGTCTGTCAGGCAAATTCCGGGTGCCCACGGAGTCAGCCTCCGGGTGTGTGGGGCTGCAGACCACAGCCAGGGGACCTGGGAGCCTTGTGCTCTCGGTGCGGCGCTGAGTCTGGGCGGCCAAGCAACCGCTGGAGGAGCCCTGCACTTGCCCTCCCCTTCCTCTAATAGAGCCCTCACAGCTGGAGCGCTGGCAGGGTCGAAGCTACCGACCCCAAAGCCGTCCCCAAGGACGCCTGGGGCCTG
Source organism: Budorcas taxicolor (assembly GCF_023091745.1). Classification (NCBI taxonomy): domain Eukaryota; kingdom Metazoa; phylum Chordata; class Mammalia; order Artiodactyla; family Bovidae; genus Budorcas; species Budorcas taxicolor. The sequence continues at coordinate 720,736 of NW_026291792.1, forward strand.
GCTGCAAAGGCAAGGCAGGAGCGGAGCTGAGGCCAGGAAGGCGCCAGTGGCCTCTCCCAGCATCGCACAGCCTGCTCCTTCCTGGGCAGGAAGGCTAGCAGCGAGGCAAGCCTGGGCGACTCTCGCCCACGGCAGAGCTGCCTCGCGCAAGCAACTTGACTAGATCCGGCCTCTGAGAAGAGCTGGAATTCTGCGGTACTGGACGCGCACTCGGCTCCGCCCAAGCAGGGATTACAGCTGCAAGCGGCTTGGCTCCCTCGACTCTTCCCAAGGAGGCTCGCGTCCCCACGAACTGTGCACGTGGCTTCCAGGCAGGGACGCCCCGCGCCTCCTGCAGGTCTTGGCTCAGGGGCTGCTTCCACTGAGCTGGGGCTGTGGGCGGGAGCCCAGACACACAGGGGCAGCCCCAACCTCCTGCACACGTCTCTGCAAGGGAGGAGAGCACTCAGGAAATGACGTCTGTCAGGCACCTTCTGGGCGCTCACGGAGTCAGCATCCGGGTGTGTGGGGCTGCAGACCCCAGCCAGGGGCCCTGGGAGCCTGGTGCTCTCCGTGCTGTGCTTAGTCTGGAAGGCCGAGCAACCGCTGTAAGAGCCCTGCAGTTGCCATTCCCTGCCCTATGACAGAGCTCTCACTGCTGGAGCCCTTGGCAGTGTGCAACACACCGGCCTCTAAAGCCACTGCAAGGATGCCCGGGGACTAGGTGCAAAGGCAAGGCAGGAGTGGAGCCGAGGCCAGGAAGGCGCCAGTAGCGTCTCCCAGTCTCGCGCAGCCTGCTCCTTCCTGGTCAGGAAGCCTAGACGCGAGGCAAGTCTGGGCAAGGCTCGCCCAGGGCAGAGCAGCCCCACGCCAGCAACTCTGCCAGATCTGGCCTCTGAGCAGAGCTGGAGCTCTGCCGTCCTGGAGGCGCACTGGGCTCCGGCCAAGAAGTGATCGCAGCCGCACGCAGCTGGGCTGCCTCCTCTTCCCCCGAGGAGGCTCGCTTCCCGCATGCTGTGCACTAGGCTTCCAGGCGGGGGCGCCCCGCGCTTCCTGCAGGTCTCGGCTCAGGGGCTGCTTCCCCTGAGCTGGGGCTGTGGGCGGGAGCCCAGACACGCAGGGGCAGGCCCCAACCACCTGCACACGTCTCTGCTGGGGAGGAGAGCCCCAGGGAAATGACGTCTGTCAGGCAAATTCCGGGTGCCCACGGAGTCAGCCTCCGGGTGTGTGGGGCTGCAGACCACAGCCAGGGGACCTGGGAGCCTTGTGCTCTCGGTGCGGCGCTGAGTCTGGGCGGCCAAGCAACCGCTGGAGGAGCCCTGCACTTGCCCTCCCCTTCCTCTAATAGAGCCCTCACAGCTGGAGCGCTGGCAGGGTGCAAGCCACCGACCCCAAAGCCGTCCCCAAGGACGCCTGGGGCCTGGCTGCAAAGGCAAGGCAGGAGCGGAGCTGAGGCCAGGAAGGCGCCAGTGGCCTCTCCCAGCATCGCACAGCCTGCTCCTTCCTGGGCAGGAAGGCTAGCAGCGAGGCAAACCTGGGCGACTCTCGCCCACGGCAGAACTGCCTCGCGCAAGCAACTTGACAGATCCGGCCTCTGAGAAGAGCTGGAGCTCTGCGGTACTGGACGCGCACTCGGCTCCGCCCAAGCAGGGATTGCAGCTGCAAGCGGCTTGGCTCCCTCGACTCTTCCCAAGGAGGCTCGCGTCCCCGCGAACTGTGCACGTGGCTTCCAGGCAGGGACGCCCCTCGCCTCCTGCAGGTCTTGACTCAGGGGCTGCTTCCACTGAGCTGGGGCTGTGGGCGGGAGCCCAGACACGCAGGGGCAGCCCCAACCTCCTGCACACGTCTCTGCAGGGGAGGAGAGCACTCGGGAAATGACGTCTGTCAGGCACCTTCTGGGCGCTCACGGAGTCAGCATCCGGGTGTGTGGGGCTGCAGACCCCAGCCAGGGGCCCTGGGAGCCTGGTGCTCTCCGTGCTGTGCTTAGTCTGGAAGGCCGAGCAGCCGCTGTAAGAGCCCTGCAGTTGCCATTCCCTGCCCTATGACAGAGCTCTCACTGCTGGAGCCCTTGGCAGTGTGCAACACACCGGCCTCTAAAGCCACTGCAAGGATGCCTGGGGACTAGGTGCAAAGGCAAGGCAGGAGTGGAGCCGAGGCCAGGAAGGCGCCAGTAGCGTCTCCCAGTCTCGCGCAGCCTGCTCCTTCCTGGTCAGGAAGCCTAGACGCGAGGCAAGTCTGGCAAGGCTCATCCAGGGCAGAGCAGCCCCACGCCAGCAACTCTGCCAGATCTGGCCTCTGAGCAGAGCTGGAGCTCTGCCGTCCTGGAGGCGCACTGGGCTCCGGCCAAGAAGTGATCGCAGCCGCACGCAGCTGGGCTGCTCCTCTTCCCCCGAGGAGGCTCGCTTCCCGCATGCTGTGCACTAGGCTTCCAGGCGGGGGCGCCCCGCGCTTCCTGCAGGTCTCGGCTCAGGGGCTGCTTCCCCTGAGCTGGGGCTGTGGGCGGGAGCCCAGACACGCAGGGGCAGGCCCCAACCACCTGCACACGTCTCTGCTGGGGAGGAGAGCCCCAGGGAAATGACGTCTGTCAGGCAAATTCCGGGTGCCCACGGAGTCAGCCTCCGGGTGTGTGGGGCTGCAGACCACAGCCAGGGGACCTGGGAGCCTTGTGCTCTCGGTGCGGCGCTGAGTCTGGGCGGCCAAGCAACCGCTGGAGGAGCCCTGCACTTGCCCTCCCCTTCCTCTAATAGAGCCCTCACAGCTGGAGCGCTGGCAGGGTGCAAGCCACCGACCCCAAAGCCGTCCCCAAGGACGCCTGGGGCCTGGCTGCAAAGGCAAGCCAGGAGCGGAGCTGAGGCCAGGAAGGCACCAGTGGCCTCTCCCAGCATCGCACAGCCTGCTCCTTCCTGGGCAGGAAGGCTAGCAGCGAGGCAAGCCTGGGCGACTCTCGCCCACGACAGAGCTGCCTCGCTCAAGCAACTTGACTAGATCCGGCCTCTGAGAAGAGCTGGAGCTCTGCGGTACTGGACGCGCACTTGGCTCCGCCCAAGCAGGGATTGCAGCTGTAAGCGGCTTGGCTCCCTCGACTCTTCCCAAGGAGGCTCGCGTCCCCGCGAACTGTGCACGTGGCTTCCAGGCAGGGACGCCCCTCGCCTCCTGCAGGTCTTGGCTCAGGGGCTGCTTCCACTGAGCTGGGGCTGTGGGCGGGAGCCCAGACACACAGGGGCAGCCCCAACCTCCTGCACACGTCTCTGCAGGGGAGAAGAGCACTCGGGAAATGACGACGGTCAGGCACCTTCTGGGCGCTCACGGAGTCAGCATCCGGGTGTGTGGGGCTGCAGACCCCAGCCAGGGGCCCTGGGAGCCTGGCGATCTCCGTGCTGTGCTTAGTCTGGAAGGCGGAGCAACCGCTGGAGGAGCCCTGCAGTTGCCATTCCCTGCCCTATGACAGAGCTCTCACTCCTGGAGCCCTTGGCAGTGTGCAACACACCGGCCCCTAAATCCAGTGCAAGACGCCTGGGGACTAGGTGCAAAGGCAAGGCAGGAGTGGAGCCGAGGCCAGGAAGGCGCCAGTAGCGTCTCCCAGTCTCGCGCAGCCTGCTCCTTCCTGGTCAGGAAGCCTAGACGCGAGGCAAGTCTGGGCCAGGCTCTCCCTGGGCAGAGCAGCCTCACGCCAGCAACTCTGCCACATCGGGCCTCTGAGGAAAGCTGGAGCTCTGCCGTACTGGAGGCGCACAGGGCTCCGCCCAAGAAGGGATTGCAGCCACACGCAGCAGGGCTGCCTCCTCTTCCCCCAGGAGACTAGCTGCCAGTATGCTGTGCACTAGGCTTCCAGGCGGGGGCGCCCCGCTCTTCCTGCAGGTCTTGGCTCAGGGGCTGCTTCCCCTGAGCTGGGGCTGTGGGCGGGAACCCAGAAATGAAGGGGCAGGCCCCAACCTCCTGCACACGTCTCTGCTGGGGAGGAGAGCGCTAGGGAAATGACATCTGTCAGGCAACTTCTGGGTGCCCACGGATTCAGCCTCCGGGTGTGTGGGGCTGCAGACCCCAGCCAGGGGCCCTGGGAGCCTGGTGCTCTCCGTGCTGTGCTGAGGCTGGGCGGCCAAGCAACCGCTGTAAGAGCCCTGCAGTTGCCATTCCCTGCCCTATGACAGAGCTCTCACTGCTGGAGCCCTTGGCAGTGTGCAACACACCGGCCTCTAAAGCCACTGCAAGGATGCCTGGGGACTAGGTGCAAAGGCAAGGCAGGAGTGGAGCCGAGGCCAGGAAGGCGCCAGTAGCGTCTCCCAGTCTCGCGCAGCCTGCTCCTTCCTGGTCAGGAAGCCTAGACGCGACGCAAGTCTGGCAAGGCTCATCCAGGGCAGAGCAGCCCCACGCCAGCAACTCTGCCAGATCTGGCCTCTGAGCAGAGCTGGAGCTCTGCCGTCCTGGAGGCGCACTGGGCTCCGGCCAAGAAGTGATCGCAGCCGCACGCAGCTGGGCTGCTCCTCTTCCCCCGAGGAGGCTCGCTTCCCGCATGCTGTGCACTAGGCTTCCAGGCGGGGGCGCCCCGCGCTTCCTGCAGGTCTCGGCTCAGGGGCTGCTTCCCCTGAGCTGGGGCTGTGGGCGGGAGCCCAGACACGCAGGGGCAGGCCCCAACCACCTGCACACGTCTCTGCTGGGGAGGAGAGCCCCAGGGAAATGACGTCTGTCAGGCAAATTCCGGGTGCCCACGGAGTCAGCCTCCGGGTGTGTGGGGCTGCAGACCACAGCCAGGGGACCTGGGAGCCTTGTGCTCTCGGTGCGGCGCTGAGTCTGGGCGGCCAAGCAACCGCTGGAGGAGCCCTGCACTTGCCCTCCCCTTCCTCTAATAGAGCCCTCACAGCTGGAGCGCTGGCAGGGTGCAAGCCACCGACCCCAAAGCCGTCCCCAAGGACGCCTGGGGCCTGGCTGCAAAGGCAAGGCAGGAGCGGAGCTGAGGACAGGAAGGCGCCAGTGGCCTCTCCCAGCATCGCACAGCCTGCTCCTTCCTGGGCAGGAAGGCTAGCAGCGAGGCAAGCCTGGGCGACTCTCGCCCACGGCAGAGCTGCCTCGCGCAAGCAACTTGACAGATCCGGCCTCTGAGAAGAGCTGGAGCTCTGCGGTACTGGACGCGCACTCGGCTCCGCCCAAGCAGGGATTGCAGCTGCAAGCGGCTTGGCTCCCTCGACTCTTCCCAAGGAGGCTCGCGTCCCCGCGAACTGTGCACGTGGCTTCCAGGCAGGGACGCCCCGCGCCTCCTGCAGGTCTTGGCTCAGGGGCTGCTTCCCCTGAGCTGGGGCTGTGGGCGGGAGCCCAGACACGAAGGGGCAGCCCCAACCTCCTGCACACGTCTCTGCAGGGGAGGAGAGCACTCGGGAAATGACGTCTGTCAGGCACCTTCTGGGCGCTCACGGAGTCAGCATCCGGGTGTGTGGGGCTGCAGACCCCAGCCAGGGGCCCTGGGAGCCTGGTGCTCTCCGTGCTGTGCTTAGTCTGGAAGGCCGAGCAACCGCTGTAAGAGCCCTGCAGTTGCCATTCCCTGCCCTATGACAGAGCTCTCACTGCTGGAGCCCTTGGCAGTGTTCAACACACCGGCCTCTAAAGCCACTGCAAGGATGCCCGGGGACTAGGTGCAAAGGCAAGGCAGGAGTGGAGCCGAGGCCAGAAAGGCGCCAGTAGCGTCTCCCAGTCTCGCGCAGCCTGCTCCTGCCTGGTCAGGAAGCCTAGACGCGAGGCAAGTCTGGGCAAGGCTCGCCCAGGGCAGAGCAGCCCCACGCCAGCAACTCTGCCAGATCTGGCCTCTGAGCAGAGCTGGAGCTCTGCCGTCCTGGAGGCGCACTGGGCTCCGGCCAAGAAGTGATCGCAGCCGCACGCAGCTGGGCTGCCTCCTCTTCCCCCAAGGAGGCTCGCTTCCCGCATGCTGTGCACTAGGCTTCCAGGCGGGGGCGCCCCGCGCTTCCTGCAGGTCTCGGCTCAGGGGCTGCTTCCCCTGAGCTGGGGCTGTGGGCGGGAGCCCAGACACGCAGGGGCAGGCCCCAACCACCTGCACACGTCTCTGCTGGGGAGGAGAGCCCCAGGGAAATGACGTCTGTCAGGCAAATTCCGGGTGCCCACGGAGTCAGCCTCCAGGTGTGTGGGGCTGCAGACCACAGCCAGGGGACCTGGGAGCCTTGTGCTCTCGGTGCGGCGCTGAGTCTGGGCGGCCAAGCAACCGCTGGAGGAGCCCTGCACTTGCCCTCCCCTTCCTCTAATAGAGCCCTCACAGCTGGAGCGCTGGCAGGGTGCAAGCCACCGACCCCAAAGCCGTCCCCAAGGACGCCTGGGGCCTGGCTGCAAAGGCAAGGCAGGAGCGGAGCTGAGGCCAGGAAGGCGCCAGTGGCCTCTCCCAGCATCGCACAGCCTGCTCCTTCCTGGGCAGGAAGGCTAGCAGCGAGGCAAGCCTGGGCGACTCTCGCCCACGACAGAGCTGCCTCGCTCAAGCAACTTGACTAGATCCGGCCTCTGAGAAGAGCTGGAGCTCTGCGGTACTGGACGCGCACTCGGCTCCGCCCAAGCAGGGATTGCAGCTGCAAGCGGCTTGGCTCCCTCGACTCTTCCCAAGGAGGCTCGCGTCCCCGCGAACTGTGCACGTGGCTTCCAGGCAGGGACGCCCCGCGCCTCCTGCAGGTCTTGGCTCAGGGGCTGCTTCCCCTGAGCTGGGGCTGTGGGCGGGAGCCCAGACACACAGGGGCAGCCCCAACCTCCTGCACACGTCTCTGCAGGGGAGGAGAGAACTCGGGAAATGACGACGGTCAGGCACCTTCTGGGCGCTCACGGAGTCAGCATCCGGGTGTGTGGGGCTGCAGACCCCAGCCAGGGGCGCTGGGAGCCTGGTGCTCTCTGTGCTGTGCTTAGTCTGGAAGGCCGAGCAACCGCTGTAAGAGCCCTGCAGTTGCCATTCCCTGCCCTATGACAGAGCTCTCACTGCTGGAGCCCTTGGCAGTGTGCAACACACCGGCCTCTAAAGCCACTGCAAGGATGCCTGGGGACTAGGTGCAAAGGCAAGGCAGGAGTGGAGCCGAGGCCAGGAAGGCGCCAGTAGCTTCTCCCAGTCTCGCGCAGCCTGCTCCTTCCTGGTCAGGAAGCCTAGACGCGAGGCAAGTCTGGGCAAGGCTCGCCCAGGGCAGAGCAGCCCCACGCCAGCAACTCTGCCAGATCTGGCCTCTGAGCAGAGCTGGAGCTCTGCCGTACTGGAGGCGCACTGGGCTCCGGCCAAGAAGTGATCTCAGCCGCACGCAGCTGGGCTGCCTCCTCTTCCCCCAAGGAGGCTCGCTTCCCGCATGCTGTGCACTAGGCTTCCAGGCGGGGGCGCCCCGCGCTTCCTGCAGGTCTCGGCTCAGGGGCTGCTTCCCCTGAGCTGGGGCTGTGGGCGGGAGCCCAGACACGCAGGGGCAGGCCCCAACCACCTGCACACGTCTCTGCTGGGGAGGAGAGCCCCAGGGAAATGACGTCTGTCAGGCAAATTCCGGGTGCCCACGGAGTCAGCCTCCGGGTGTGTGGGGCTGCAGACCACAGCCAGGGGACCTGGGAGCCTTGTGCTCTCGGTGCGGCGCTGAGTCTGGGCGGCCAAGCAACCGCTGGAGGAGCCCTGCACTTGCCCTCCCCTTCCTCTAATAGAGCCCTCACAGCTGGAGCGCTGGCTGGGTGCAAGCCACCGACCCCAAAGCCGTCCCCAAGGACGCCTGGGGCCTGGCTGCAAAGGCAAGGCAGGAGCGGAGCTGAGGCCAGGAAGGCGCCAGTGGCCTCTCCCAGCATCGCACAGCCTGCTCCTTCCTGGGCAGGAAGGCTAGCAGCGAGGCAAGCCTGGGCGACTCTCGCCCACGGCAGAGCTGCCTCGCGCAAGCCACTTGACTAGATCCGGCCTCTGAGAAGAGCTGGAGCTCTGCGGTACTGGACGCGCACTCGGCTCCGCCCAAGCAGGGATTGCAGCTGCAAGCGGCTTGGCTCCCTCGACTCTTCCCAAGGAGGCTCGCGTCCCCGCGAACTGTGCACGTGGCTTCCAGGCAGGGACGCCCCTCGCCTCCTGCAGGTCTTGGCTCAGGGGCTGCTTCCCCTGAGCTGGGGCTGTGGGCGGGAGCCCAGACACGCAGGGGCAGCCCCAACCTCCTGCACACGTCTCTGCAGGGGAGGAGAGCACTCGGGAAATGACGTCTGTCAGGCACCTTCTGGGCGCTCACGGAGTCAGCATCCGGGTGTGTGGGGCTGCAGACCCCAGCCCGGGGCCCTGGGAGCCTGGTGCTCTCCGTGCTGTGCTCAGTCTGGGCGGCCAAGCAACCGCTGGAGGAGCCCTGCAGTTGCCATTCCCTGCCCTATGACAGAGCTCTCACTGCTGGAGCCCTTGGCAGTGTGCAACACACAGGGCCCTAAATCCAGTGCAAGACGCCTGGGGACTAGGTGCAAAGGCAAGGCAGGAGTGGAGCCGAGGCCAGGAAGGCGCCAGTAGCGTCTCCCAGTCTCGCGCAGCCTGCTCCTTCCTGGTCAGGAAGCCTAGACGCGAGGCAAGTCTGGGCAAGGCTCGCCCAGGGCAGAGCAGCCACACGCCAGCAACTCTGCCAGATCTGGCCTCTGAGCAGAGCTGGAGCTCTGCTGTACTGGAAGCGCACTGGGCTCCGGCCAAGAAGTGATCGCAGCCGCACGCAGCTGGGCTGCCTCCTCTTCCCCCAAGGAGGCTCGCTTCCCGCATGCTGTGCACTAGGCTTCCAGGCGGGGGCGCCCCGCGCTTCCTGCAGGTCTCGGCTCAGGGGCTGCTTCCCCTGAGCTGGGGCTGTGGGCGGGAGCCCAGACACGCAGGGGCAGGCCCCAACCACCTGCACACGTCTCTGCTGGGGAGGAGAGCCCCAGGGAAATGACGTCTGTCAGGCAAATTCCGGGTGCCCACGGAGTCAGCCTCCGGGTGTGTGGGGCTGCAGACCACAGCCAGGGGACCTGGGAGCCTTGTGCTCTCGGTGCGGCGCTGAGTCTGGGCGGCCAAGCAACCGCTGGAGGAGCCCTGCACTTGCCCTCCCCTTCCTCTAATAGAGCCCTCACAGCTGGAGCGCTGGCTGGGTGCAAGCCACCGACCCCAAAGCCGTCCCCAAGGACGCCTGGGGCCTGGCTGCAAAGGCAAGGCAGGAGCGGAGCTGAGGCCAGGAAGGCGCCAGTGGCCTCTCCCAGCATCGCACAGCCTGCTCCTTCCTGGGCAGGAAGGCTAGCAGCGAGGCAAGCCTGGGCGACTCTCGCCCACGGCAGAGCTGCCTCGCGCAAGCCACTTGACTAGATCCGGCCTCTGAGAAGAGCTGGAGCTCTGCGGTACTGGTCGCGCACTCGGCTCCGCCCAAGCAGGGATTGCAGCTGCAAGCGGCTTGGCTCCCTCGACTCTTCCCAAGGAGGCTCACGTCCCCGCGAACTGTGCACGTGGCTTCCAGGCAGGCACGCCCCGCGCCTCCTGCAGGTCTTGGCTCAGGGGCTGCTTCCCCTGAGCTGGGGCTGTGGGCGGGAGCCCAGACACGCAGGGGCAGCCCCAACCTCCTGCACACGTCTCTGCAGGGGAAGAGAGAACTCGGGAAATGACGACGGTCAGGCACCTTCTGGGCGCTCACGGAGTCAGCATCCGGGTGTGTGGGGCTGCAGACCCCAGCCAGGGGCGCTGGGAGCCTGGTGCTCTCTGTGCTGTGCTTAGTCTGGAAGGCCGAGCAACCGCTGTAAGAGCCCTGCAGTTGCCATTCCCTGCCCTATGACAGAGCTCTCACTGCTGGAGCCCTTGGCAGTGTGCAACACACCGGCCTCTAAAGCCACTGCAAGGATGCCTGGGGACTAGGTGCAAAGGCAAGGCAGGAGTGGAGCCGAGGCCAGGAAGGCGCCAGTAGCGTCTCCCAGTCTCGCGCAGCCTGCTCCTTCCTGGTCAGGAAGCCTAGACGCGAGGCAAGTCTGGCAAGGCTCATCCAGGGCAGAGCAGCCCCACGCCAGCAACTCTGCCAGATCTGGCCTCTGAGCAGAGCTGGAGCTCTGCCGTCCTGGAGGCGCACTGGGCTCCGGCCAAGAAGTGATCGCAGCTGCACGCAGCTGGGCTGCTCCTCTTCCCCCGAGGAGGCTCGCTTCCCGCATGCTGTGCACTAGGCTTCCAGGCGGGGGCGCCCCGCGCTTCCTGCAGGTCTCGGCTCAGGGGCTGCTTCCCCTGAGCTGGGGCTGTGGGCGGGAGCCCAGACACGCAGGGGCAGGCCCCAACCACCTGCACACGTCTCTGCTGGGGAGGAGAGCCCCAGGGAAATGACGTCTGTCAGGCAAATTCCGGGTGCCCACGGAGTCAGCCTCCGGGTGTGTGGGGCTGCAGACCACAGCCAGGGGACCTGGGAGCCTTGTGCTCTCGGTGCGGCGCTGAGTCTGGGCGGCCAAGCAACCGCTGGAGGAGCCCTGCACTTGCCCTCCCCTTCCTCTAATAGCGCCTTCACAGCTGGAGCGCTGGCAGGGTGCAAGCTACCGACCCCAAAGCCGTCCCCAAGGACGCCTGGGGCCTTGCTGCAAAGGCAAGGCAGGAGCGGAGCTGAGGCCAGGAAGGCGCCAGTGGCCTCTCCCAGCATCGCACAGCCTGCTCCTTCCTGGGCAGGAAGGCTAGCAGCGAGGCAAGCCTGGGCGACTCTCGCCCACGGCAGAGCTGCCTCGCGCAAGCCACTTGACTAGATCCGGCCTCTGAGAAGAACTGTAGCTCTGCGGTACTGGACGCACACTCGGCTCCGCCCAAGCAGGGATTGCAGCTGCAAGCGGCTTGGCTCCCTCGACTCTTCCCAAGGAGGCTCGCGTCCCCGCGAACTGTGCACGTGGCTTCCAGGCAGGGACGCCCCGCGCCTCCTGCAGGTCTTGGCTCAGGGGCTGCTTCCCCTGAGCTGGGGCTGTGGGCGGGAGCCCAGACACGCAAGGGCAGCCCCAACCTCCTGCACACGTCTCTGCATGGGAGGAGAGAACTCGGGAAATGACGTCTGTCAGGCAGCTTCTGGGCGCTCACGGAGTCAGCATCCGGGTGTGTGGGGCTGCAGACCCCAGCCAGGGGCGCTGGGAGCCTGGTGCTCTCTGTGCTGTGCTTAGTCTGGAAGGCCGAGCAACCGCTGTAAGAGCCCTGCAGTTGCCATTCCCTGCCCTATGACAGAGCTCTCACTGCTGGAGCCCTTGGCAGTGTGCAACACACCGGCCTCTAAAGCCACTGCAAGGATGCCTGGGGACTAGGTGCAAAGGCAAGGCAGGAGTGGAGCCGAGGCCAGGAAGGCGCCAGTAGCGTCTCCCAGTCTCGCGCAGCCTGCTCCTTCCTGGTCAGGAAGCCTAGACGCGAGGCAAGTCTGGCAAGGCTCATCCAGGGCATAGCAGCCCCACGCCAGCAACTCTGCCAGATCTGGCCTCTGAGCAGAGCTGGAGCTCTGCCGTCCTGGAGGCGCACTGGGCTCCGGCCAAGAAGTGATCGCAGCCGCACGCAGCTGGGCTGCTCCTCTTCCCCCGAGGAGGCTCGCTTCCCGCATGCTGTGCACTAGGCTTCCAGGCGGGGGCGCCCCGCGCTTCCTGCAGGTCTCGGCTCAGGGGCTGCTTCCCCTGAGCTGGGGCTGTGGGCGGGAGCCCAGACACGCAGGGGCAGGCCCCAACCACCTGCACACGTCTCTGCTGGGGAGGAGAGCCCCAGGGAAATGACGTCTGTCAGGCAAATTCCGGGTGCCCACGGAGTCAGCCTCCGGGTGTGTGGGGCTGCAGACCACAGCCAGGGGACCTGGGAGCCTTGTGCTCTCGGTGCGGCGCTGAGTCTGGGCGGCCAAACAACCGCTGGAGGAGCCCTGCACTTGCCCTCCCCTTCCTCTAATAGAGCTCTCACAGCTGGAGCGCTGGCTGGGTGCAAGCCACCGACCCCAAAGCCGTCCCCAAGGACGCCTGGGGCCTGGCTGCAAAGGCAAGGCAGGAGCGGAGCTGAGGCCAGGAAGGCGCCAGTGGCCTCTCCCAGCATCGCACAGCCTGCTCCTTCCTGGGCAGGAAGGCTAGCAGCGAGGCAAGCCTGGGCGACTCTCGCCCACGGCAGAGCTGCCTCGCGCAAGCCACTTGACTAGATCCGGCCTCTGAGAAGAGCTGGAGCTCTGCGGTACTGGACGCGCACTCGGCTCCGCCCAAGCAGGGATTGCAGCTGCAAGCGGCTTGGCTCCCTCGACTCTTCCCAAGGAGGCTCGCGTCCCCGCGAACTGTGCACGTGGCTTCCAGGCAGGGACGCCCCGCGCCTCCTGCAGGTCTTGGCTCAGGGGCTGCTTCCCCTGAGCTGGGGCTGTGGGCGGGAGCCCAGACACGCAGGGGCAGCCCCAACCTCCTGCACACGTCTCTGCAGGGGAGGAGAGCACTCGGGAAATGACGACGGTCAGGCACCTTCTGGGCGCTCACGGAGTCAGCATCCGGATGTGTGGGGCTGCAGACCCCAGCCAGGGGCGCTGGGAGCCTGGTGCTCTCCGTGCTGTGCTTAGTCTGGAAGGCCGAGCAACCGCTGTAAGAGCCCTGCAGTTGCCATTCCCTGCCCTATGACAGAGCTCTCACTGCTGGAGCCCTTGGCAGTATGCAACACACCGGCCTCTAAAGCCACTGCAAGGATGCCCGGGGACTAGGTGCAAAGGCAAGGCAGGAGTGGAGCCGAGGCCAGGAAGGCGCCAGTAGCGTCTCCCAGTCTCGCGCAGCCTGCTCCTTCCTGGTCAGGAAGCCTAGACGCGAGGCAAGTCTGGCAAGGTTCATCCAGGGCAGAGCAGCCCCACGCCAGCAACTCTGCCAGATCTGGCCTCTGAGCAGAGCTGGAGCTCTGCCGTCCTGGAGGCGCACTGGGCTCCAGCCAAGAAGTGATCGCAGCCGCACGCAGCTGGGCTGCTCCTCTTCCCCCGAGGAGGCTCGCTTCCCGCATGCTGTGCACTAGGCTTCCAGGCGGGGGCGCCCCGCGCTTCCTGCAGGTCTCGGCTCAGGGGCTGCTTCCCCTGAGCTGGGGCTGTGGGCGGGAGCCCAGACACGCAGGGGCAGGCCCCAACCACCTGCAGACGTCTCTGCTGGGGAGGAGAGCCCCAGGGAAATGACGTCTGTCAGGCAAATTCCGGGTGCCCACGGAGTCAGCCTCCGGGTGTGTGGGGCTGCAGACCACAGCCAGGGGACCTGGGAGCCTTGTGCTCTCGGTGCGGCGCTGAGTCTGGGCGGCCAAACAACCGCTGGAGGAGCCCTGCACTTGCCCTCCCCTTCCTCTAATAGAGCCCTCACAGCTGGAGCGCTGGCTGGGTGCAAGCCACCGACCCCAAAGCCGTCCCCAAGGACGCCTGGGGCCTGGCTGCAAAGGCAAGGCAGGAGCGGAGCTGAGGCCAGGAAGGCGCCAGTGGCCTCTCCCAGCATCGCACAGCCTGCTCCTTCCTGGGCAGGAAGGCTAGCAGCGAGGCAAGCCTGGGCGACTCTCGCCCACGGCAGAGCTGCCTCGCGCAAGCCACTTGACTAGATCCGGCCTCTGAGAAGAGCTGGAGCTCTGCGGTACTGGACGCGCACTCGGCTCCGCCCAAGCAGGGATTGCAGCTGCAAGCGGCTTGGCTCCCTCGACTCTTCCCAAGGAGGCTCGCGTCCCCGCGAACTGTGCACGTGGCTTCCAGGCAGGGACGCCCCGCGCCTCCTGCAGGTCTTGGCTCAGGGGCTGCTTCCCCTGAGCTGGGGCTGTGGGCGGGAGCCCAGACACGCAGGGGCAGCCCCAACCTCCTGCACACGTCTCTGCAGGGGAGGAGAGAACTCGGGAAATGACGACGGTCAGGCACCTTCTGGGCGCTCACAGAGTCAGCATCCGGGTGTGTGGGGCTGCAGACCCCAGCCAGGGGCCCTGGGAGCCTGGTGCTCTCCGTGCTGTGCTTAGTCTGGAAGGCCGAGCAACCGCTGTAAGAGCCCTGCAGTTGCCATTCCCTGCCCTATGACAGAGCTCTCACTGCTGGAGCCCTTGGCAGTATGCAACACACCGGCCTCTAAAGCCACTGCAAGGATGCCCGGGGACTAGGTGCAAAGGCAAGGCAGGAGTGGAGCCGAGGCCAGGAAGGCGCCAGTAGCGTCTCCCAGTCTCGCGCAGCCTGCTCCTTCCTGGTCAGGAAGCCTAGACGCGAGGCAAGTCTGGCAAGGCTCATCCAGGGCAGAGCAGCCCCACGCCAGCAACTCTGCCAGATCTGGCCTCTGAGCAGAGCTGGAGCTCTGCCGTCCTGGAGGCGCACTGGGCTCCGGCCAAGAAGTGATCGCAGCCGCACGCAGCTGGGCTGCTCCTCTTCCCCCGAGGAGGCTCGCTTCCCGCATGCTGTGCACTAGGCTTCCAGGCGGGGGCGCCCCGCGCTTCCTGCAGGTCTCGGCTCAGGGGCTGCTTCCCCTGAGCTGGGGCTGTGGGCGGGAGCCCAGACACGCAGGGGCAGGCCCCAACCACCTGCACACGTCTCTGCTGGGGAGGAGAGCCCCAGGGAAATGACGTCTGTCAGGCAAATTCCGGGTGCCCACGGAGTCAGCCTCCGGGTGTGTGGGGCTGCAGACCACAGCCAGGGGACCTGGGAGCCTTGTGCTCTCGGTGCGGCGCTGAGTCTGGGCGGCCAAACAACCGCTGGAGGAGCCCTGCACTTGCCCTCCCCTTCCTCTAATAGAGCTCTCACAGCTGGAGCGCTGGCTGGGTGCAAGCCACCGACCCCAAAGCCGTCCCCAAGGACGCCTGGGGCCTGGCTGCAAAGGCAAGGCAGGAGCGGAGCTGAGGCCAGGAAGGCGCCAGTGGCCTCTCCCAGCATCGCACAGCCTGCTCCTTCCTGGGCAGGAAGGCTAGCAGCGAGGCAAGCCTGGGCGACTCTCGCCCACGGCAGAGCTGCCTCGCGCAAGCCACTTGACTAGATCCGGCCTCTGAGAAGAGCTGGAGCTCTGCGGTACTGGACGCGCACTCGGCTCCGCCCAAGCAGGGATTGCAGCTGCAAGCGGCTTGGCTCCCTCGACTCTTCCCAAGGAGGCTCGCGTCCCCGCGAACTGTGCACGTGGCTTCCAGGTAGGGACGCCCCGCGCCTCCTGCAGGACTTGGCTCAGGGGCTGCTTCCCCTGAGCTGGGGCTGTGGGCGGGAGCCCAGACACGCAGGGGCAGCCCCAACCTCCTGCACACGTCTCTGCAGGGGAGGAGAGCACTCGGGAAATGACGACGGTCAGGCACCTTCTGGGCGCTCACGGAGTCAGCATCCGGATGTGTGGGGCTGGAGAACCCAGCCAGGGGCCCTGGGAGCCTGGTGCTCTCCGTGCTGTGCTTAGTCTGGAAGGCCGAGCAACCGCTGTAAGAGCCCTGCAGTTG
Source organism: Budorcas taxicolor (assembly GCF_023091745.1). Taxonomy (NCBI): domain Eukaryota; kingdom Metazoa; phylum Chordata; class Mammalia; order Artiodactyla; family Bovidae; genus Budorcas; species Budorcas taxicolor. The sequence continues at coordinate 736,046 of NW_026291792.1, forward strand.
CCATTCCCTGCCCTATGACAGAGCTCTCACTGCTGGAGCTCTTGGCAGTGTGCAACACACCGGCCTCTAAAGCCACTGCAAGGATGCCTGGGGACTAGGTGCAAAGGCAAGGCAGGAGTGGAGCCGAGGCCAGGAAGGCGCCAGTAGCATCTCCCAGTCTCGCGCAGCCTGCTCCTTCCTGGTCAGGAAGCCTAGACGCGAGGCAAGTCTGGCAAGGCTCATCCAGGGCAGAGCAGACCCACGCCAGCAACTCTGCCAGATCTGGCCTCTGAGCAGAGCTGGAGCTCTGCCGTCCTGGAGGCGCACTGGGCTCCGGCCAAGAAGTGATCGCAGCTGCACGCAGCTGGGCTGCTCCTCTTCCCCCGAGGAGGCTCGCTTCCCGCATGCTGTGCACTAGGCTTCCAGGCGGGGGCGCCCCGCGCTTCCTGCAGGTCTCGGCTCAGGGGCTGCTTCCCCTGAGCTGGGGCTGTGGGCGGGAGCCCAGACACGCAGGGGCAGGCCCCAACCACCTGCACACGTCTCTGCTGGGGAGGAGAGCCCCAGGGAAATGACGTCTGTCAGGCAAATTCCGGGTGCCCACGGAGTCAGCCTCCGGGTGTGTGGGGCTGCAGACCACAGCCAGGGGACCTGGGAGCCTTGTGCTCTCGGTGCGGCGCTGAGTCTGGGCGGCCAAGCAACCGCTGGAGGAGCCCTGCACTTGCCCTCCCCTTCCTCTAATAGCGCCTTCACAGCTGGAGCGCTGGCAGGGTGCAAGCTACCGACCCCAAAGCCGTCCCCAAGGACGCCTGGGGCCTTGCTGCAAAGGCAAGGCAGGAGCGGAGCTGAGGCCAGGAAGGCGCCAGTGGCCTCTCCCAGCATCGCACAGCCTGCTCCTTCCTGGGCAGGAAGGCTAGCAGCGAGGCAAGCCTGGGCGACTCTCGCCCACGGCAGAGCTGCCTCGCGCAAGCCACTTGACTAGATCCGGCCTCTGAGAAGAACTGTAGCTCTGCGGTACTGGACGCACACTCGGCTCCGCCCAAGCAGGGATTGCAGCTGCAAGCGGCTTGGCTCCCTCGACTCTTCCCAAGGAGGCTCGCGTCCCCGCGAACTGTGCACGTGGCTTCCAGGCAGGGACGCCCCGCGCCTCCTGCAGGTCTTGGCTCAGGGGCTGCTTCCCCTGAGCTGGGGCTGTGGGCGGGAGCCCAGACACGCAAGGGCAGCCCCAACCTCCTGCACACGTCTCTGCATGGGAGGAGAGAACTCGGGAAATGACGTCTGTCAGGCAGCTTCTGGGCGCTCACGGAGTCAGCATCCGGGTGTGTGGGGCTGCAGACCCCAGCCAGGGGCGCTGGGAGCCTGGTGCTCTCTGTGCTGTGCTTAGTCTGGAAGGCCGAGCAACCGCTGTAAGAGCCCTGCAGTTGCCATTCCCTGCCCTATGACAGAGCTCTCACTGCTGGAGCCCTTGGCAGTGTGCAACACACCGGCCTCTAAAGCCACTGCAAGGATGCCTGGGGACTAGGTGCAAAGGCAAGGCAGGAGTGGAGCCGAGGCCAGGAAGGCGCCAGTAGCGTCTCCCAGTCTCGCGCAGCCTGCTCCTTCCTGGTCAGGAAGCCTAGACGCGAGGCAAGTCTGGCAAGGCTCATCCAGGGCATAGCAGCCCCACGCCAGCAACTCTGCCAGATCTGGCCTCTGAGCAGAGCTGGAGCTCTGCCGTCCTGGAGGCGCACTGGGCTCCGGCCAAGAAGTGATCGCAGCCGCACGCAGCTGGGCTGCTCCTCTTCCCCCGAGGAGGCTCGCTTCCCGCATGCTGTGCACTAGGCTTCCAGGCGGGGGCGCCCCGCGCTTCCTGCAGGTCTCGGCTCAGGGGCTGCTTCCCCTGAGCTGGGGCTGTGGGCGGGAGCCCAGACACGCAGGGGCAGGCCCCAACCACCTGCACACGTCTCTGCTGGGGAGGAGAGCCCCAGGGAAATGACGTCTGTCAGGCAAATTCCGGGTGCCCACGGAGTCAGCCTCCGGGTGTGTGGGGCTGCAGACCACAGCCAGGGGACCTGGGAGCCTTGTGCTCTCGGTGCGGCGCTGAGTCTGGGCGGCCAAACAACCGCTGGAGGAGCCCTGCACTTGCCCTCCCCTTCCTCTAATAGAGCTCTCACAGCTGGAGCGCTGGCTGGGTGCAAGCCACCGACCCCAAAGCCGTCCCCAAGGACGCCTGGGGCCTGGCTGCAAAGGCAAGGCAGGAGCGGAGCTGAGGCCAGGAAGGCGCCAGTGGCCTCTCCCAGCATCGCACAGCCTGCTCCTTCCTGGGCAGGAAGGCTAGCAGCGAGGCAAGCCTGGGCGACTCTCGCCCACGGCAGAGCTGCCTCGCGCAAGCCACTTGACTAGATCCGGCCTCTGAGAAGAGCTGGAGCTCTGCGGTACTGGACGCGCACTCGGCTCCGCCCAAGCAGGGATTGCAGCTGCAAGCGGCTTGGCTCCCTCGACTCTTCCCAAGGAGGCTCGCGTCCCCGCGAACTGTGCACGTGGCTTCCAGGCAGGGACGCCCCGCGCCTCCTGCAGGTCTTGGCTCAGGGGCTGCTTCCCCTGAGCTGGGGCTGTGGGCGGGAGCCCAGACACGCAGGGGCAGCCCCAACCTCCTGCACACGTCTCTGCAGGGGAGGAGAGCACTCGGGAAATGACGACGGTCAGGCACCTTCTGGGCGCTCACGGAGTCAGCATCCGGATGTGTGGGGCTGCAGACCCCAGCCAGGGGCGCTGGGAGCCTGGTGCTCTCCGTGCTGTGCTTAGTCTGGAAGGCCGAGCAACCGCTGTAAGAGCCCTGCAGTTGCCATTCCCTGCCCTATGACAGAGCTCTCACTGCTGGAGCCCTTGGCAGTATGCAACACACCGGCCTCTAAAGCCACTGCAAGGATGCCCGGGGACTAGGTGCAAAGGCAAGGCAGGAGTGGAGCCGAGGCCAGGAAGGCGCCAGTAGCGTCTCCCAGTCTCGCGCAGCCTGCTCCTTCCTGGTCAGGAAGCCTAGACGCGAGGCAAGTCTGGCAAGGTTCATCCAGGGCAGAGCAGCCCCACGCCAGCAACTCTGCCAGATCTGGCCTCTGAGCAGAGCTGGAGCTCTGCCGTCCTGGAGGCGCACTGGGCTCCAGCCAAGAAGTGATCGCAGCCGCACGCAGCTGGGCTGCTCCTCTTCCCCCGAGGAGGCTCGCTTCCCGCATGCTGTGCACTAGGCTTCCAGGCGGGGGCGCCCCGCGCTTCCTGCAGGTCTCGGCTCAGGGGCTGCTTCCCCTGAGCTGGGGCTGTGGGCGGGAGCCCAGACACGCAGGGGCAGGCCCCAACCACCTGCAGACGTCTCTGCTGGGGAGGAGAGCCCCAGGGAAATGACGTCTGTCAGGCAAATTCCGGGTGCCCACGGAGTCAGCCTCCGGGTGTGTGGGGCTGCAGACCACAGCCAGGGGACCTGGGAGCCTTGTGCTCTCGGTGCGGCGCTGAGTCTGGGCGGCCAAACAACCGCTGGAGGAGCCCTGCACTTGCCCTCCCCTTCCTCTAATAGAGCCCTCACAGCTGGAGCGCTGGCTGGGTGCAAGCCACCGACCCCAAAGCCGTCCCCAAGGACGCCTGGGGCCTGGCTGCAAAGGCAAGGCAGGAGCGGAGCTGAGGCCAGGAAGGCGCCAGTGGCCTCTCCCAGCATCGCACAGCCTGCTCCTTCCTGGGCAGGAAGGCTAGCAGCGAGGCAAGCCTGGGCGACTCTCGCCCACGGCAGAGCTGCCTCGCGCAAGCCACTTGACTAGATCCGGCCTCTGAGAAGAGCTGGAGCTCTGCGGTACTGGACGCGCACTCGGCTCCGCCCAAGCAGGGATTGCAGCTGCAAGCGGCTTGGCTCCCTCGACTCTTCCCAAGGAGGCTCGCGTCCCCGCGAACTGTGCACGTGGCTTCCAGGCAGGGACGCCCCGCGCCTCCTGCAGGTCTTGGCTCAGGGGCTGCTTCCCCTGAGCTGGGGCTGTGGGCGGGAGCCCAGACACGCAGGGGCAGCCCCAACCTCCTGCACACGTCTCTGCAGGGGAGGAGAGAACTCGGGAAATGACGACGGTCAGGCACCTTCTGGGCGCTCACAGAGTCAGCATCCGGGTGTGTGGGGCTGCAGACCCCAGCCAGGGGCCCTGGGAGCCTGGTGCTCTCCGTGCTGTGCTTAGTCTGGAAGGCCGAGCAACCGCTGTAAGAGCCCTGCAGTTGCCATTCCCTGCCCTATGACAGAGCTCTCACTGCTGGAGCCCTTGGCAGTATGCAACACACCGGCCTCTAAAGCCACTGCAAGGATGCCCGGGGACTAGGTGCAAAGGCAAGGCAGGAGTGGAGCCGAGGCCAGGAAGGCGCCAGTAGCGTCTCCCAGTCTCGCGCAGCCTGCTCCTTCCTGGTCAGGAAGCCTAGACGCGAGGCAAGTCTGGCAAGGCTCATCCAGGGCAGAGCAGCCCCACGCCAGCAACTCTGCCAGATCTGGCCTCTGAGCAGAGCTGGAGCTCTGCCGTCCTGGAGGCGCACTGGGCTCCGGCCAAGAAGTGATCGCAGCCGCACGCAGCTGGGCTGCTCCTCTTCCCCCGAGGAGGCTCGCTTCCCGCATGCTGTGCACTAGGCTTCCAGGCGGGGGCGCCCCGCGCTTCCTGCAGGTCTCGGCTCAGGGGCTGCTTCCCCTGAGCTGGGGCTGTGGGCGGGAGCCCAGACACGCAGGGGCAGGCCCCAACCACCTGCACACGTCTCTGCTGGGGAGGAGAGCCCCAGGGAAATGACGTCTGTCAGGCAAATTCCGGGTGCCCACGGAGTCAGCCTCCGGGTGTGTGGGGCTGCAGACCACAGCCAGGGGACCTGGGAGCCTTGTGCTCTCGGTGCGGCGCTGAGTCTGGGCGGCCAAACAACCGCTGGAGGAGCCCTGCACTTGCCCTCCCCTTCCTCTAATAGAGCCCTCACAGCTGGAGCGCTGGCTGGGTGCAAGCCACCGACCCCAAAGCCGTCCCCAAGGACGCCTTGGGCCTGGCTGCAAAGGCAAGGCAGGAGCGGAGCTGAGGCCAGGAAGGCGCCAGTGGCCTCTCCCAGCATCGCACAGCCTGCTCCTTCCTGGGCAGGAAGGCTAGCAGCGAGGCAAGCCTGGGCGACTCTCGCCCACGGCAGAGCTGCCTAGCGCAAGCCACTTGACTAGATCCGGCCTCTGAGAAGAGCTGGAGCTCTGCGGTACTGGACGCGCACTCGGCTCCGCCCAAGCAGCGATTGCAGCTGCAAGCGGCTTGGCTCCCTCGACTCTTCCCAAGGAGGCTCGCGTCCCCGCGAACTGTGCACGTGGCTTCCAGGCAGGGACGCCCCGCGCCTCCTGCAGGTCTTGGCTCAGAGGCTGCTTCCCCTGAGCTGGGGCTGTGGGCGGGAGCCCAGACACGCAGGGGCAGCCCCAACCTCCTGCACACGTCTCTGCAGGGGAGGAGAGAACTCGGGAAATGACGACGGTCAGGCACCTTCTGGGCGCTCACAGAGTCAGCATCCGGGTGTGTGGGGCTGCAGACCCCAGCCAGGGGCGCTGGGAGCCTGGTGCTCTCTGTGCTGTGCTTAGTCTGGAAGGCCGAGCAACCGCTGTAAGAGCCCTGCAGTTGCCATTCCCTGCCCTATGACAGAGCTCTCACTGCTGGAGCCCTTGGCAGTGTGCAACACACCGGCCTCTAAAGCCACTGCAAGGATGCCTGGGGACTAGGTGCAAAGGCAAGGCAGGAGTGGAGCCGAGGCCAGGAAGGCGCCAGTAGCGTCTCCCAGTCTCGCGCAGCCTGCTCCTTCCTGGTCAGGAAGCCTAGACGCGAGGCAAGTCTGGCAAGGCTCATCCAGGGCAGAGCAGCCCCACGCCAGCAACTCTGCCAGATCTGGCCTCTGAGCAGAGCTGGAGCTCTGCCGTCCTGGAGGCGCACTGGGCTCCGGCCAAGAAGTGATCTCAGCCGCACGCAGCTGGGCTGCTCCTCTTCCCCCGAGGAGGCTCGCTTCCCGCATGCTGTGCACTAGGCTTCCAGGCGGGGGCGCCCCACGCTTCCTGCAGGTCTCGGCTCAGGGGCTGCTTCCCCTGAGCTGGGGCTGTGGGCGGGAGCCCAGACACGCAGGGGCAGGCCCCAACCACCTGCACACGTCTCTGCTGGGGAGGAGAGCCCCAGGGAAATGACGTCTGTCAGGCAAATTCCGGGTGCCCACGGAGTCAGCCTCCGGGTGTGTGGGGCTGCAGACCACAGCCAGGGGACCTGGGAGCCTTGTGCTCTCGGTGCGGCGCTGAGTCTGGGCGGCCAAACAACCGCTGGAGGAGCCCTGCACTTGCCCTCCCCTTCCTCTAATAGAGCCCTCACAGCTGGAGCGCTGGCTGGGTGCAAGCCACCGAACCCAAAGCCGTCCCCAAGGACGCCTGGGGCCTGGCTGCAAAGGCAAGGCAGGAGCGGAGCTGAGGCCAGGAAGGCGCCAGTGGCCTCTCCCAGCATCGCACAGCCTGCTCCTTCCTGGGCAGGAAGGCTAGCAGCGAGGCAAGCCTGGGCGACTCTCGCCCACGGCAGAGCTGCCTCGCGCAAGCCACTTGACTAGATCCGGCCTCTGAGAAGAGCTGGAGCTCTGCGGTACTGGACGCGCACTCGGCTCCGCCCAAGCAGGGATTGCAGCTGCAAGCGGCTTGGCTCCCTCGACTCTTCCCAAGGAGGCTCGCGTCCCCGCGAACTGTGCAAGTGGCTTCCAGGCAGGGACGCCCCGCGCCTCCTGCAGGTCTTGGCTCAGGGGCTGCTTCCCCTGAGCTGGGGCTGTGGGCGGGAGCCCAGACACACAGGGGCAGCCCCAACCTCCTGCACACGTCTCTGCAGGGGAGGAGAGCACTCGGGAAATGACGTCTGTCAGGCACCTTCTGGGCGCTCACGGAGTCAGCATCCGTGTGTGTGGGGCTGCAGACCCCAGCCAGGGGCCCTGGGAGCCTGGTGCTCTCCGTGCTGTGCTTAGTCTGGAAGGCCGAGCAACCGCTGTAAGAGCCCTGCAGTTGCCATTCCCTGCCCTATGACAGAGCTCTCACTGCTGGAGCCCTTGGCAGTGTGCAACACACCGGCCTCTAAAGCCACTGCAAGGATGCCCGGGGACTAGGTGCAAAGGCAAGGCAGGAGTGGAGCCGAGGCCAGGAAGGCGCCAGTAGCGTCTCCCAGTCTCGCGCAGCCTGCTCCTTCCTGGTCAGGAAGCCTAGACGCGAGGCAAGTCTGGCAAGGCTCATCCAGGGCAGAGCAGCCCCACGCCAGCAACTCTGCCAGATCTGGCCTCTGAGCAGAGCTGGAGCTCTGCCGTCCTGGAGGCGCACTGGGCTCCGGCCAAGAAGTGATCGCAGCCGCACGCAGCTGGGCTGCTCCTCTTCCCCCGAGGAGGCTCGCTTCCCGCATGCTGTGCACTAGGCTTCCAGGCGGGGGCGCCCCGCGCTTCCTGCAGGTCTTGGCTCAGGGGCTGCTTCCCCTGAGCTGGGGCTGTGGGCGGGAGCCCAGACACGCAGGGGCAGGCCCCAACCACCTGCACACGTCTCTGCTGGGGAGGAGAGCCCCAGGGAAATGACGTCTGTCAGGCAAATTCCGGGTGCCCACGGAGTCAGCCTCCGGGTGTGTGGGGCTGCAGACCACAGCCAGGGGACCTGGGAGCCTTGTGCTCTCGGTGCGGCGCTGAGTCTGGGCGGCCAAACAACCGCTGGAGGAGCCCTGCACTTGCCCTCCCCTTCCTCTAATAGAGCTCTCACAGCTGGAGCGCTGGCTGGGTGCAAGCCACCGACCCCAAAGCCGTCCCCAAGGACGCCTGGGGCCTGGCTGCAAAGGCAAGGCAGGAGCGGAGCTGAGGCCAGGAAGGCGCCAGTGGCCTCTCCCAGCATCGCACAGCCTGCTCCTTCCTGGGCAGGAAGGCTAGCAGCGAGGCAAGCCTGGGCGACTCTCGCCCACGGCAGAGCTGCCTCGCGCAAGCCACTTGACTAGATCCGGCCTCTGAGAAGAGCTGGAGCTCTGCGGTACTGGACGCGCACTCGGCTCCGCCCAAGCAGGGATTGCAGCTGCAAGCGGCTTGGCTCCCTCGACTCTTCCCAAGGAGGCTCGCGTCCCCGCGAACTGTGCACGTGGCTTCCAGGCAGGGACGCCCCGCGCCTCCTGCAGGTCTTGGCTCAGGGGCTGCTTCCCCTGAGCTGGGGCTGTGGGCGGGAGCCCAGACACGCAGGGGCAGCCCCAACCTCCTGCACACGTCTCTGCAGGGGAGGAGAGCACTCGGGAAATGACGACGGTCAGGCACCTTCTGGGCGCTCACGGAGTCAGCATCCGGATGTGTGGGGCTGCAGACCCCAGCCAGGGGCGCTGGGAGCCTGGTGCTCTCTGTGCTGTGCTTAGTCTGGAAGGCCGAGCAACCGCTGTAAGAGCCCTGCAGTTGCCATTCCCTGCCCTATGACAGAGCTCTCACTGCTGGAGCCCTTGGCAGTGTGCAACACACCGGCCTCTAAAGCCACTGCAAGGATGCCTGGGGACTAGGTGCAAAGGCAAGGCAGGAGTGGAGCCGAGGCCAGGAAGGCGCCAGTAGCGTCTCCCAGTCTCGCGCAGCCTGCTCCTTCCTGGTCAGGAAGCCTAGACGCGAGGCAAGTCTGGCAAGGCTCATCCAGGGCATAGCAGCCCCACGCCAGCAACTCTGCCAGATCTGGCCTCTGAGCAGAGCTGGAGCTCTGCCGTCCTGGAGGCGCACTGGGCTCCGGCCAAGAAGTGATCGCAGCTGCACGCAGCTGGGCTGCTCCTCTTCCCCCGAGGAGGCTCGCTTCCCGCATGCTGTGCACTAGGCTTCCAGGCGGGGGCGCCCCGCGCTTCCTGCAGGTCTCGGCTCAGGGGCTGCTTCCCCTGAGCTGGGGCTGTGGGCGGGAGCCCAGACACGCAGGGGCAGGCCCCAACCACCTGCACACGTCTCTGCTGGGGAGGAGAGCCCCAGGGAAATGACGTCTGTCAGGCAAATTCCGGGTGCCCACGGAGTCAGCCTCCGGGTGTGTGGGGCTGCAGACCACAGCCAGGGGACCTGGGAGCCTTGTGCTCTCGGTGCGGCGCTGAGTCTGGGCGGCCAAACAACCGCTGGAGGAGCCCTGCACTTGCCCTCCCCTTCCTCTAATAGAGCCCTCACAGCTGGAGCGCTGGCTGGGTGCAAGCCACCGACCCCAAAGCCGTCCCCAAGGACGCCTGGGGCCTGGCTGCAAAGGCAAGGCAGGAGCGGAGCTGAGGCCAGGAAGGCGCCAGTGGCCTCTCCCAGCATCGCACAGCCTGCTCCTTCCTGGGCAGGAAGGCTAGCAGCGAGGCAAGCCTGGGCGACTCTCGCCCACGGCAGAGCTGCCTCGCGCAAGCCACTTGACTAGATCCGGCCTCTGAGAAGAGCTGGAGCTCTGCGGTACTGGACGCGCACTCGGCTCCGCCCAAGCAGGGATTGCAGCTGCAAGCGGCTTGGCTCCCTCGACTCTTCCCAAGGAGGCTCGCGTCCCCGCGAACTGTGCACGTGGCTTCCAGGCAGGGACGCCCCGCGCCTCCTGCAGGTCTTGGCTCAGGGGCTGCTTCCCCTGAGCTGGGGCTGTGGGCGGGAGCCCAGACACGCAGGGGCAGCCCCAACCTCCTGCACACGTCTCTGCAGGGGAGGAGAGAACTCGGGAAATGACGACGGTCAGGCACCTTCTGGGCGCTCACAGAGTCAGCATCCGGGTGTGTGGGGCTGCAGACCCCAGCCAGGGGCGCTGGGAGCCTGGTGCTCTCCGTGCTGTGCTTAGTCTGGAAGGCCGAGCAACCGCTGTAAGAGCCCTGCAGTTGCCATTCCCTGCCCTATGACAGAGCTCTCACTGCTGGAGCCCTTGGCAGTATGCAACACACCGGCCTCTAAAGCCACTGCAAGGATGCCCGGGGACTAGGTGCAAAGGCAAGGCAGGAGTGGAGCCGAGGCCAGGAAGGCGCCAGTAGCGTCTCCCAGTCTCGCGCAGCCTGCTCCTTCCTGGTCAGGAAGCCTAGACGCGAGGCAAGTCTGGCAAGGTTCATCCAGGGCAGAGCAGCCCCACGCCAGCAACTCTGCCAGATCTGGCCTCTGAGCAGAGCTGGAGCTCTGCCGTCCTGGAGGCGCACTGGGCTCCGGCCAAGAAGTGATCGCAGCCGCACGCAGCTGGGCTGCTCCTCTTCCCCCGAGGAGGCTCGCTTCCCGCATGCTGTGCACTAGGCTTCCAGGCGGGGGCGCCCCGCGCTTCCTGCAGGTCTCGGCTCAGGGGCTGCTTCCCCTGAGCTGGGGCTGTGGGCGGGAGCCCAGACACGCAGGGGCAGGCCCCAACCACCTGCAGACGTCTCTGCTGGGGAGGAGAGCCCCAGGGAAATGACGTCTGTCAGGCAAATTCCGGGTGCCCACGGAGTCAGCCTCCGGGTGTGTGGGGCTGCAGACCACAGCCAGGGGACCTGGGAGCCTTGTGCTCTCGGTGCGGCGCTGAGTCTGGGCGGCCAAACAACCGCTGGAGGAGCCCTGCACTTGCCCTCCCCTTCCTCTAATAGAGCCCTCACAGCTGGAGCGCTGGCTGGGTGCAAGCCACCGACCCCAAAGCCGTCCCCAAGGACGCCTGGGGCCTGGCTGCAAAGGCAAGGCAGGAGCGGAGCTGAGGCCAGGAAGGCGCCAGTGGCCTCTCCCAGCATCGCACAGCCTGCTCCTTCCTGGGCAGGAAGGCTAGCAGCGAGGCAAGCCTGGGCGACTCTCGCCCACGGCAGAGCTGCCTCGCGCAAGCCACTTGACTAGATCCGGCCTCTGAGAAGAGCTGGAGCTCTGCGGTACTGGACGCGCACTCGGCTCCGCCCAAGCAGGGATTGCAGCTGCAAGCGGCTTGGCTCCCTCGACTCTTCCCAAGGAGGCTCGCGTCCCCGCGAACTGTGCACGTGGCTTCCAGGCAGGGACGCCCCGCGCCTCCTGCAGGTCTTGGCTCAGGGGCTGCTTCCCCTGAGCTGGGGCTGTGGGCGGGAGCCCAGACACGCAGGGGCAGCCCCAACCTCCTGCACACGTCTCTGCAGGGGAGGAGAGAACTCGGGAAATGACGACGGTCAGGCACCTTCTGGGCGCTCACAGAGTCAGCATCCGGGTGTGTGGGGCTGCAGACCCCAGCCAGGGGCCCTGGGAGCCTGGTGCTCTCCGTGCTGTGCTTAGTCTGGAAGGCCGAGCAACCGCTGTAAGAGCCCTGCAGTTGCCATTCCCTGCCCTATGACAGAGCTCTCACTGCTGGAGCCCTTGGCAGTATGCAACACACCGGCCTCTAAAGCCACTGCAAGGATGCCCGGGGACTAGGTGCAAAGGCAAGGCAGGAGTGGAGCCGAGGCCAGGAAGGCGCCAGTAGCGTCTCCCAGTCTCGCGCAGCCTGCTCCTTCCTGGTCAGGAAGCCTAGACGCGAGGCAAGTCTGGCAAGGCTCATCCAGGGCAGAGCAGCCCCACGCCAGCAACTCTGCCAGATCTGGCCTCTGAGCAGAGCTGGAGCTCTGCCGTCCTGGAGGCGCACTGGGCTCCGGCCAAGAAGTGATCGCAGCCGCACGCAGCTGGGCTGCTCCTCTTCCCCCGAGGAGGCTCGCTTCCCGCATGCTGTGCACTAGGCTTCCAGGCGGGGGCGCCCCGCGCTTCCTGCAGGTCTCGGCTCAGGGGCTGCTTCCCCTGAGCTGGGGCTGTGGGCGGGAGCCCAGACACGCAGGGGCAGGCCCCAACCACCTGCACACGTCTCTGCTGGGGAGGAGAGCCCCAGGGAAATGACGTCTGTCAGGCAAATTCCGGGTGCCCACGGAGTCAGCCTCCGGGTGTGTGGGGCTGCAGACCACAGCCAGGGGACCTGGGAGCCTTGTGCTCTCGGTGCGGCGCTGAGTCTGGGCGGCCAAACAACCGCTGGAGGAGCCCTGCACTTGCCCTCCCCTTCCTCTAATAGAGCCCTCACAGCTGGAGCGCTGGCTGGGTGCAAGCCACCGACCCCAAAGCCGTCCCCAAGGACGCCTTGGGCCTGGCTGCAAAGGCAAGGCAGGAGCGGAGCTGAGGCCAGGAAGGCGCCAGTGGCCTCTCCCAGCATCGCACAGCCTGCTCCTTCCTGGGCAGGAAGGCTAGCAGCGAGGCAAGCCTGGGCGACTCTCGCCCACGGCAGAGCTGCCTAGCGCAAGCCACTTGACTAGATCCGGCCTCTGAGAAGAGCTGGAGCTCTGCGGTACTGGACGCGCACTCGGCTCCGCCCAAGCAGGGATTGCAGCTGCAAGCGGCTTGGCTCCCTCGACTCTTCCCAAGGAGGCTCGCGTCCCCGCGAACTGTGCACGTGGCTTCCAGGCAGGGACGCCCCGCGCCTCCTGCAGGTCTTGGCTCAGAGGCTGCTTCCCCTGAGCTGGGGCTGTGGGCGGGAGCCCAGACACGCAGGGGCAGCCCCAACCTCCTGCACACGTCTCTGCAGGGGAGGAGAGAACTCGGGAAATGACGACGGTCAGGCACCTTCTGGGTGCTCACAGAGTCAGCATCCGGGTGTGTGGGGCTGCAGACCCCAGCCAGGGGCGCTGGGAGCCTGGTGCTCTCTGTGCTGTGCTTAGTCTGGAAGGCCGAGCAACCGCTGTAAGAGCCCTGCAGTTGCCATTCCCTGCCCTATGACAGAGCTCTCACTGCTGGAGCCCTTGGCAGTGTGCAACACACCGGCCTCTAAAGCCACTGCAAGGATGCATGGGGACTAGGTGCAAAGGCAAGGCAGGAGTGGAGCCGAGGCCAGGAAGGCGCCAGTAGCGTCTCCCAGTCTCGCGCAGCCTGCTCCTTCCTGGTCAGGAAGCCTAGACGCGAGGCAAGTCTGGCAAGGCTCATCCAGGGCAGAGCAGCCCCACGCCAGCAACTCTGCCAGATCTGGCCTCTGAGCAGAGCTGGAGCTCTGCCGTCCTGGAGGCGCACTGGGCTCCGGCCAAGAAGTGATCTCAGCCGCACGCAGCTGGGCTGCTCCTCTTCCCCCGAGGAGGCTCGCTTCCCGCATGCTGTGCACTAGGCTTCCAGGCGGGGGCGCCCCGCGCTTCCTGCAGGTCTCGGCTCAGGGGCTGCTTCCCCTGAGCTGGGGCTGTGGGCGGGAGCCCAGACACGCAGGGGCAGGCCCCAACCACCTGCACACGTCTCTGCTGGGGAGGAGAGCCCCAGGGAAATGACGTCTGTCAGGCAAATTCCGGGTGCCCACGGAGTCAGCCTCCGGGTGTGTGGGGCTGCAGACCACAGCCAGGGGACCTGGGAGCCTTGTGCTCTCGGTGCGGCGCTGAGTCTGGGCGGCCAAACAACCGCTGGAGGAGCCCTGCACTTGCCCTCCCCTTCCTCTAATAGAGCCCTCACAGCTGGAGCGCTGGCTGGGTGCAAGCCACCGAACCCAAAGCCGTCCCCAAGGACGCCTGGGGCCTGGCTGCAAAGGCAAGGCAGGAGCGGAGCTGAGGCCAGGAAGGCGCCAGTGGCCTCTCCCAGCATCGCACAGCCTGCTCCTTCCTGGGCAGGAAGGCTAGCAGCGAGGCAAGCCTGGGCGACTCTCGCCCACGGCAGAGCTGCCTCGCGCAAGCCACTTGACTAGATCCGGCCTCTGAGAAGAGCTGGAGCTCTGCGGTACTGGACGCGCACTCGGCTCCGCCCAAGCAGGGATTGCAGCTGCAAGCGGCTTGGCTCCCTCGACTCTTCCCAAGGAGGCTCGCGTCCCCGCGAACTGTGCACGTGGCTTCCAGGCAGGGACGCCCCGCGCCTCCTGCAGGTCTTGGCTCAGGGGCTGCTTCCCCTGAGCTGGGGCTGTGGGCGGGAGCCCAGACACACAGGGGCAGCCCCAACCTCCTGCACACGTCTCTGCAGGGGAGGAGAGCACTCGGGAAATGACGTCTGTCAGGCACCTTCTGGGCGCTCACGGAGTCAGCATCCGTGTGTGTGGGGCTGCAGACCCCAGCCAGGGGCCCTGGGAGCCTGGTGCTCTCCGTGCTGTGCTTAGTCTGGAAGGCTGAGCAACCGCTGTAAGAGCCCTGCAGTTGCCATTCCCTGCCCTATGACAGAGCTCTCACTGCTGGAGCCCTTGGCAGTGTGCAACACACCGGCCTCTAAAGCCACTGCAAGGATGCCCGGGGACTAGGTGCAAAGGCAAGGCAGGAGTGGAGCCGAGGCCAGGAAGGCGCCAGTAGCGTCTCCCAGTCTCGCGCAGCCTGCTCCTTCCTGGTCAGGAAGCCTAGACTCGAGGCAAGTCTGGCAAGGTTCATCCAGGGCAGAGCAGCCCCACGCCAGCAACTCTGCCAGATCTGGCCTCTGAGCAGAGCTGGAGCTCTGCCGTACTGGAGGCGCACTGGGCTCCGGCCAAGAAGTGATCGCAGCCGCACGCAGCTGGGCTGCCTCCTCTTCCCCCGAGGAGGCTCGCTTCCCGCATGCTGTGCACTAGGCTTCCAGGCGGGGGCGCCCCGCGCTTCCTGCAGGTCTCGGCTCAGGGGCTGCTTCCCCTGAGCTGGGGCTGTGGGCGGGAGCCCAGACACGCAGGGGCAGGCCCCAACCACCTGCACACGTCTCTGCTGGGGAGGAGAGCCCCAGGGAAATGACGTCTGTCAGGCAAATTCCGGGTGCCCACGGAGTCAGCCTCCGGGTGTGTGGGGCTGCAGACCACAGCCAGGGGACCTGGGAGCCTTGTGCTCTCGGTGTGGCGCTGAGTCTGGGCGGCCAAGCAACCGCTGGAGGAGCCCTGCACTTGCCCTCCCCTTCCTCTAATAGAGCCCTCACAGCTGGAGCGCTGGCAGGGTGCAAGCTACCGACCCCAAAGCCGTCCCCAAGGACGCCTGGGGCCTGGCTGCAAAGGCAAGGCAGGAGCGGAGCTGAGGCCAGGAAGGCGCCAGTGGCCTCTCCCAGCATCGCACAGCCTGCTCCTTCCTGGGCAGGAAGGCTAGCAGCGAGGCAAGCCTGGGCGACTCTCGCCCACGGCAGAGCTGCCTCGCGCAAGCCACTTGACTAGATCCGGCCTCTGAGAAGAGCTGGAGCTCTGCGGTACTGGACGCGCACTCGGCTCCGCCCAAGCAGGGATTGCAGCTGCAAGCGGCTTGGCTCCCTCGACTCTTCCCAAGGAGGCTCGCGTCCCCACGAACTGTGAACATGGCTTCCAGGCAGGGACGCCCCGCGCCTCCTGCAGGTCTTGGCTCAGGGGCTGCTTCCCCTGAGCTGGGGCTGTGGGCGGGAGCCCAGACACACAGGGGCAGCCCCAACTTCCTGCACACGTCTCTGCAGGGGAGGAGAGAACTCGGGAAATGACGACGGTCAGGCACCTTCTGGGCGCTCACGGAGTCAGCATCCGGGTGTGTGGGGCTGCAGACCCCAGCCAGGGGCGCTGGGAGCCTGGTGCTCTCTGTGCTGTGCTTAGTCTGGAAGGCCGAGCAACCGCTGTAAGAGCCCTGCAGTTGCCATTCCCTGCCCTATGACAGAGCTCTCACTGCTGGAGCCCTTGGCAGTGTGCAACACACCGGCCTCTAAAGCCACTGCAAGGATGCCTGGGGACTAGGTGCAAAGGCAAGGCAGGAGTGGAGCCGAGGCCAGGAAGGCGCCAGTAGCGTCTCCCAGTCTCGCGCAGCCTGCTCCTTCCTGGTCAGGAAGCCTAGACGCGAGGCAAGTCTGGGCAAGGCTCGCCCAGGGCAGAGCAGACCCACGCCAGCAACTCTGCCAGATCTGGCCTCTGAGCAGAGCTGGAGCTCTGCCGTACTGGAGGAGCACTGGGCTCCGGTCAAGAAGTGATCTCAGCCGCACGCAGCTGGGCTGCCTCCTCTTCCCCCAAGGAGGCTCGCTTCCCGCATGCTGTGCACTAGGCTTCCAGGCGGGGGCGCCCCGCGCTTCCTGCAGGTCTCGGCTCAGGGGCTGCTTCCCCTGAGCTGGGGCTGTGGGCGGGAGCCCAGACACGCAGGGGCAGGCCCCAACCACCTGCACACGTCTCTGCTGGGGAGGAGAGCCCCAGGGAAATGACGTCTGTCAGGCAAATTCCGGGTGCCCACGGAGTCAGCCTCCGGGTGTGTGGGGCTGCAGACCACAGCCAGGGGACCTGGGAGCCTTGTGCTCTCGGTGCGGCGCTGAGTCTGGGCGGCCAAGCAACCGCTGGAGGAGCCCTGCACTTGCCCTCCCCTTCCTCTAATAGAGCCCTCACAGCTGGAGCGCTGGCTGGGTGCAAGCCACCGACCCCAAAGCCGTCCCCAAGGACGCCTGGGGCCTGGCTGCAAAGGCAAGGCAGGAGCGGAGCTGAGGCCAGGAAGGCGCCAGTGGCCTCTCCCAGCATCGCACAGCCTGCTCCTTCCTGGGTAGGAAGGCTAGCAGCGAGGCAAGCCTGGGCGACTCTCGCCCACGGCAGAGCTGCCTCGCGCAAGCCACTTGACTAGATCCGGCCTCTGAGAAGAGCTGGAGCTCTGCGGTACTGGACGCGCACTCGGCTCCGCCCAAGCAGGGATTGCAGCTGCAAGCGGCTTGGCTCCCTCGACTCTTCCCAAGGAGGCTCGCGTCCCCGCGAACTGTGCACGTGGCATCCTGGCACGGACGCCCCGCGCCTCCTGCAGGTCTTGGCTCAGGGGCTGCTTCCCCTGAGCTGGGGCTGTGGGCGGGAGCCCAGACACGCAGGGGCAGCCCCAACCTCCTGCACACGTCTCTGCAGGGGAGGAGAGCACTCGGGAAATGACGTCTGTCAGGCACCTTCTGGGCGCTCACGGAGTCAGCATCCGGGTGTGTGGGGCTGCAGACCCCAGCCCCCAGCCAGGGGCCCTGGGAGCCTGGTGATCTCCGTGCTGTGCTTAGTCTGGAAGGGGGAGCAACCGCTGGAGGAGCCCTGCAGTTGCCATTCCCTGCCCTATGACAGAGCTCTCACTGCTGGAGCCCTTGGCAGTGTGCAACACACCGGCCCCTAAATCCAGTGCAAGACGCCTGGGGACTAGGTGCAAAGGCAAGGCAGGAGTGGAGCCGAGGCCAGAAAGGCGCCAGTAGCGTCTCCCAGTCTCGCGCAGCCTGCTCCTGCCTGGTCAGGAAGCCTAGACGCGAGGCAAGTCTGGGCAAGGCTCGCCCAGGGCAGAGCAGCCCCACGCCAGCAACTCTGCCAGATCTGGCCTCTGAGCAGAGCTGGAGCTCTGCCGTCCTGGAGGCGCACTGGGCTCCGGCCAAGAAGTGATCGCAGCCGCACGCAGCTGGGCTGCCTCCTCTTCCCCCGAGGAGGCTCGCTTCCCGCATGCTGTGCACTAGGCTTCCAGGCGGGGGCGCCCCGCGCTTCCTGCAGGTCTCGGCTCAGGGGCTGCTTCCCCTGAGCTGGGGCTGTGGGCGGGAGCCCAGACACGCAGGGGCAGGCCCCAACCACCTGCACACGTCTCTGCTGGGGAGGAGAGCCCCAGGGAAATGACGTCTGTCAGGCAAATTCCGGGTGCCCACGGATTCAGCCTCCGGGTGTGTGGGGCTGCAGACCACAGCCAGGGGACCTGGGAGCCTTGTGCTCTCGGTGCGGCGCTGAGTCTGGGCGGCCAAGCAACCGCTGGAGGAGCCCTGCACTTGCCCTCCCCTTCCTCTAATAGAGCCCTCACAGCTGGAGCGCTGGCAGGGTGCAAGCCACCGACCCCAAAGCCGTCCCCAAGGACGCCTGGGGCCTGGCTGCAAAGGCAAGGCAGGAGCGGAGCTGAGGCCAGGAAGGCGCCAGTGGCCTCTCCCAGCATCGCACAGCCTGCTCCTTCCTGGGCAGGAAGGCTAGCAGCGAGGCAAGCCTGGGCGACTCTCGCCCACGACAGAGCTGCCTCGCTCAAGCAACTTGACTAGATCCGGCCTCTGAGAAGAGCTGGAGCTCTGCGGTACTGGACGCGCACTCGGCTCCGCCCAAGCAGGGATTGCAGCTGCAAGCGGCTTGGCTCCCTCGACTCTTCCCAAGGAGGCTCGCGTCCCCGCGAACTGTGCACGTGCCTTCCAGGCAGGGACGCCCCGCGCCTCCTCAGGTCTTGACTCAGGGGCTGCTTCCCCTGAGCTGGGGCTGTGGGCGGGAGCCCAGACACGCAGGGGCAGCCCCAACCTCCTGCACACGTCTCTGCAGGGGAGGAGAGCACTCGGGAAATGACGTCTGTCAGGCACCTTCTGGGCGCTCACGGAGTCAGCATCCGGGTGTGTGGGGCTGCAGACCCCAGCCAGGGGCCCTGGGAGCCTGGTGCTCTCCGTGCTGTGCTTAGTCTGGAAGGCCGAGCAGCCGCTGTAAGAGCCCTGCAGTTGCCATTCCCTGCCCTATGACAGAGCTCTCACTGCTGGAGCCCTTGGCAGTGTGCAACACACCGGCCTCTAAAGCCACTGCAAGGATGCCCGGGGACTAGGTGCAAAGGCAAGGCAGGAGTGGAGCCGAGGCCAGAAAGGCGCCAGTAGCGTCTCCCAGTCTCGCGCAGCCTGCTCCTGCCTGGTCAGGAAGCCTAGACGCGAGGCAAGTCTGGGCAAGGCTCGCCCAGGGCAGAGCAGCCCCACGCCAGCAACTCTGCCAGATCTGGCCTCTGAGCAGAGCTGGAGCTCTGCCGTCCTGGAGGCGCACTGGGCTCCGGCCAAGAAGTGATCGCAGCCGCACGCAGCTGGGCTGCCTCCTCTTCCCCCGAGGAGGCTCGCTTCCCGCATGCTGTGCACTAGGCTTCCAGGCGGGGGCGCCCCGCGCTTCCTGCAGGTCTCGGCTCAGGGGCTGCTTCCCCTGAGCTGGGGCTGTGGGCGGGAGCCCAGACACGCAGGGGCAGGCCCCAACCACCTGCACAGGTCTCTGCTGGGGAGGAGAGCCCCAGGGAAATGACGTCTGTCAGGCAAATTCCGGGTGCCCACGGAGTCAGCCTCCGGGTGTGTGGGGCTGCAGACCACAGCCAGGGGACCTGGGAGCCTTGTGCTCTCGGTGCGGCGGTGAGTCTGGGCGGCCAAGCAACCGCTGGAGGAGCCCTGCACTTGCCCTCCCCTTCCTCTAATAGAGCCCTCACAGCTGGAGCGCTGGCAGGGTGCAAGCCACCGACCCCAAAGCCGTCCCCAAGGACGCCTGGGGCCTGGCTGCAAAGGCAAGCCAGGAGCCGAGCTGAGGCCAGGAAGGCGCCAGTGGCCTCTCCCAACATCGCACAGCCTGCTCCTTCCTGGGCAGGAAGGCTAGCAGCGAGGCAAGCCTGGGCGACTCTCGCCCACGACAGAGCTGCCTCGCTCAAGCAACTTGACTAGATCCGGCCTCTGAGAAGAGCTGGAGCTCTGCGGTACTGGACGCGCACTCGGCTCCGCCCAAGCAGGGATTGCAGCTGCAAGCGGCTTGGCTCCCTCGACTCTTCCCAAGGAGGCTCGCGTCCCCGCGAACTGTGCACGTGGCTTCCAGGCAGGGACGCCCCGCGCCTCCTGCAGGTCTTGGCTCAGGGGCTGCTTCCACTGAGCTGGGGCTGTGGGCGGGAGCCCAGACACACAGGGGCAGCCCCAACCTCCTGCACACGTCTCTGCAGGGGAGGAGAGCACTCGGGAAATGACGACGGTCAGGCACCTTCTGGGCGCTCACGGAGTCAGCATCCGGGTGTGTGGGGCTGCAGACCCCAGCCAGGGGCCCTGGGAGCCTGGTGATCTCCGTGCTGTGCTTAGTCTGGAAGGGGGAGCAACCGCTGGAGGAGCCCTGCAGTTGCCATTCCCTGCCCTATGACAGAGCTCTCACTGCTGGAGCCCTTGGCAGTGTGCAACACACCGGCCCCTAAATCCAGTGCAAGACGCCTGGGGACTAGGTGCAAAGGCAAGGCAGGAGTGGAGCCGAGGCCAGGAAGGCGCCAGTAGCGTCTCCCAGTCTCGCGCAGCATGCTCCTTCCTGGTCAGGAAGCCTAGACGCGAGGCAAGTCTGGGCAAGGCTCGCCCAGGGCAGAGCAGCCCCACGCCAGCAACTCTGCCAGATCTGGCCTCTGAGCAGAGCTGGAGCTCTGCTGTCCTGGAGGCGCACTGGGCTCCGGCCAAGAAGTGATCGCAGCCGCACGCAGCTGGGCTGCCTCCTCTTCCCCCAAGGAGGCTCGCTTCCCGCATGCTGTGCACTAGGCTTCCAGGCGGGGGCGCCCCGCGCTTCCTGCAGGTCTCGGCTCAGGGGCTGCTTCCCCTGAGCTGGGGCTGTGGGCGGGAGCCCAGACACGCAGGGGCAGGCCCCAACCACCTGCACACGTCTCTGCTGGGGAGGAGAGCCCCAGGGAAATGACGTCTGTCAGGCAAATTCCGGGTGCCCACGGATTCAGCCTCCGGGTGTGTGGGGCTGCAGACCACAGCCAGGGGACCTGGGAGCCTTGTGCTCTCGGTGCGGCGCTGAGTCTGGGCGGCCAAGCAACCGCTGGAGGAGCCCTGCACTTGCCCTCCCCTTCCTCTAATAGAGCCCTCACAGCTGGAGCGCTGGCAGGGTGCAAGCCACCGACCCCAAAGCCGTCCCCAAGGACGCCTGGGGCCTGGCTGCAAAGGCAAGGCAGGAGCGGAGCTGAGGCCAGGAAGGCGCCAGTGGCCTCTCCCAGCATCGCACAGCCTGCTCCTTCCTGGGCAGGAAGGCTAGCAGCGAGGCAAGCCTGGGCGACTCTCGCCCACGACAGAGCTGCCTCGCTCAAGCAACTTGACTAGATCCGGCCTCTGAGAAGAGCTGGAGCTCTGCGGTACTGGACGCGCACTCGGCTCCGCCCAAGCAGGGATTGCAGCTGCAAGCGGCTTGGCTCCCTCGACTCTTCCCAAGGAGGCTCGCGTCCCCGCGAACTGTACACGTGCCTTCCAGGCAGGGACGCCCCGCGCCTCCTCAGGTCTTGACTCAGGGGCTGCTTCCCCTGAGCTGGGGCTGTGGGCGGGAGCCCAGACACGCAGGGGCAGCCCCAACCTCCTGCACACGTCTCTGCAGGGGAGGAGAGCCCCAGGGAAATGACGTCTGTCAGGCAAATTCCGGGTGCCCACGGAGTCAGCCTCCGGGTGTGTGGGGCTGCAGACCCCAGCCAGGGGCCCTGGGAGCCTGGTGCTCTCCGTGCTGTGCTTAGTCTGGAAGGCCGAGCAGCCGCTGTAAGAGCCCTGCAGTTGCCATTCCCTGCCCTATGACAGAGCTCTCACTGCTGGAGCCCTTGGCAGTGTGCAACACACCGGCCTCTAAAGCCACTGCAAGGATGCCCGGGGACTAGGTGCAAAGGCAAGGCAGGAGTGGAGCCGAGGCCAGAAAGGTGCCAGTAGCGTCTCCCAGTCTCGCGCAGCCTGCTCCTGCCTGGTCAGGAAGCCTAGACGCGAGGCAAGTCTGGGCAAGGCTCGCCCAGGGCAGAGCAGCCCCACGCCAGCAACTCTGCCAGATCTGGCCTCTGAGCAGAGCTGGAGCTCTGCCGTCCTGGAGGCGCACTGGGCTCCGGCCAAGAAGTGATCGCAGCCGCACGCAGCTGGGCTGCCTCCTCTTCCCCCGGGGAGGCTCGCTTCCCGCATGCTGTGCACTAGGCTTCCAGGCGGGGGCGCCCCGCGCTTCCTGCAGGTCTCGGCTCAGGGGCTGCTTCCCCTGAGCTGGGGCTGTGGGCGGGAGCCAGACACGCAGGGGCAGGCCCCAACCACCTGCACACGTCTCTGCTGGGGAGGAGAGCCCCAGGGAAATGACGTCTGTCAGGCAAATTCCGGGTGCCCACGGATTCAGCCTCCGGGTGTGTGGGGCTGCAGACAACAGCCAGGGGACCTGGGAGCCTTGTGCTCTCGGTGCGGCGCTGAGTCTGGGCGGCCAAGCAACCGCTGGAGGAGCCCTGCACTTGCCCTCCCCTTCCTCTAATAGAGCCCTCACAGCTGGAGCGCTGGCAGGGTCCAAGCCACCGACCCCAAAGCCGTCCCCAAGGACGCCTGGGGCCTGGCTGCAAAGGCAAGGCAGGAGCGGAGCTGAGGCCAGGAAGGCGCCAGTGGCCTCTCCCAGCATCGCACAGCCTGCTCCTTCCTGGGCAGGAAGGCTAGCAGCGAGGCAAGCCTGGGCGACTCTCGCCCACGACAGAGCTGCCTCGCTCAAGCAACTTGACTAGATCCGGCCTCTGAGAAGAGCTGGAGCTCTGCGGTACTGGACGCGCACTCGGCTCCGCCCAAGCAGGGATTGCAGCTGCAAGCGGCTTGGCTCCCTCGACTCTTCCCAAGGAGGCTCGCGTCCCCGCGAACTGTGCACGTGCCTTCCAGGCAGGGACGCCCAGCGCCTCCTCAGGTCTTGACTCAGGGGCTGCTTCCCCTGAGCTGGGGCTGTGGGCGGGAGCCCAGACACGCAGGGGCAGCCCCAACCTCCTGCACACGTCTCTGCAGGGGAGGAGAGCCCCAGGGAAATGACGTCTGTCAGGCAAATTCCGGGTGCCCACGGAGTCAGCCTCCGGGTGTGTGGGGCTGCAGACCACAGCCAGGGGACCTGGGAGCCTTGTGCTCTCGGTGCGGCGCTGAGTCTGGGCGGCCAAGCAACCGCTGGAGGAGCCCTGCACTTGCCCTCCCCTTCTCTAATAGAGCCCTCACAGCTGGAGCGCTGGCAGGGTGCAAGCCACCGACCCCAAAGCCGTCCCAAGGACGCCTGGGGCCTGGCTGCAAAGGCAAGGCAGGAGCGGAGCTGAGGACAGGAAGGCGCCAGTGGCCTCTCCCAGCATCGCACAGCCTGCTCCTTCCTGGGCAGGAAGGCTAGCAGCGAGGCAAGCCTGGGCGACTCTCGCCCACGACAGAGCTGCCTCGCGCAAGCAACTTGACAGATCCGGCCTCTGAGAAGAGCTGGAGCTCTGCGGTACTGGACGCGCACTCGGCTCCGCCCAAGCAGGGATTGCAGCTGCAAGCGGCTTGGCTCCCTCGACTCTTCCCAAGGAGGCTCGCGTCCCCGCGAACTGTGAACGTGGCTTCCAGGCAGGGACGCCCCCGTGCCTCCTGCAGGTCTTGGCTCAGGGGCTGCTTCCCCTGAGCTGGGGCTTTGGGCGGGAGCCCAGACACGCAGGGGCAGCCCCAACCTCCTGCACACGTCTCTGCAGGGGAGGAGAGCACTCGGGAAATGACGTCTGTCAGGCACCTTCGGGGCGCTCACGGAGTCAGCATCCGGGTGTGTGGGGCTGCAGACCCCAGCCAGGGGCCCTGGGAGCCTGGTGCTCTCCGTGCTGTGCTTAGTCTGGAAGGCCGAGCAGCCGCTGTAAGAGCCCTGCAGTTGCCATTCCCTGCCCTATGACAGAGCTCTCACTGCTGGAGCCCTTGGCAGTGTGCAACACACCGGCCTCTAAAGCCACTGCAAGGATGCCCGGGGACTAGGTGCAAAGGCAAGGCAGGAGTGGAGCCGAGGCCAGGAAGGCGCCAGTAGCGTCTCCCAGTCTCGCGCAGCCTGCTCCTGCCTGGTCAGGAAGCCTAGACGCGAGGCAAGTCTGGGCAAGGCTCGCCCAGGGCAGAGCAGCCCCACGCCAGCAACTCTGCCAGATCTGGCCTCTGAGCAGAGCTGGAGCTCTGCCGTCCTGGAGGCGCACTGGGCTCCGGCCAAGAAGTGATCGCAGCCGCACGCAGCTGGGCTGCCTCCTCTTCCCCCGAGGAGGCTCGCTTCCCGCATGCTGTGCACTAGGCTTCCAGGCGGGGGCGCCCCGCGCTTCCTGCAGGTCTCGGCTCAGGGGCTGCTTCCCCTGAGCTGGGGCTGTGGGCGGGAGCCCAGACACGCAGGGGCAGGCCCCAACCACCTGCACACGTCTCTGGGGGAGGAGAGCCCCAGGGAAATGACGTCTGTCAGGCAAATTCCGGGTGCCCACGGAGTCAGCCTCCGGGTGTGTGGGGCTGCAGACCACAGCCAGGGGACCTGGGAGCCTTGTGCTCTCGGTGCGGCGGTGAGTCTGGGCGGCCAAGCAACCGCTGGAGGAGCCCTGCACTTGCCCTCCCCTTCCTCTAATAGAGCCCTCACAGCTGGAGCGCTGGCAGGGTGCAAGCCACCGACCCCAAAGCCGTCCCCAAGGACGCCTGGGGCCTGGCTGCAAAGGCAAGCCAGGAGCGGAGCTGAGGCCAGGAAGGCGCCAGTGGCCTCTCCCAGCATCGCACAGCCTGCTCCTTCCTGGGCAGGAAGGCTAGCAGCGAGGCAAGCCTGGGCGACTCTCGCCCACGACAGAGCTGCCTCGCTCAAGCAACTTGACTAGATCCGGCCTCTGAGAAGAGCTGGAGCTCTGCGGTACTGGACGCGCACTCGGCTCCGCCCAAGCAGGGATTGCAGCTGCAAGCGGCTTGGCTCCCTCGACTCTTCCCAAGGAGGCTCGCGTCCCCGCGAACTGTGCACGTGCCTTCCAGGCAGGGACGCCCCGCGCCTCCTCAGGTCTTGACTCAGGGGCTTCTTCCCCTGAGCTGGGGCTGTGGGCGGGAGCCCAGACACGCAGGGGCAGCCCCAACCTCCTGCACACGTCTCTGCAGGGGAGGAGAGCACTCGGGAAATGACGTCTGTCAGGCACCTTCTGGGCGCTCACGGAGTCAGCATCCGGGTGTGTGGGGCTGCAGACCACAGCCAGGGGCCCTGGGAGCCTGGTGCTCTCCGTGCTTTGCTTAGTCTGGAAGGCCGAGCAGCCGCTGTAAGAGCCCTGCAGTTGCCATTCCCTGCCCTATGACAGAGCTCTCACTGCTGGAGCCCTTGGCAGTGTGCAACACACCGGCCTCTAAAGCCACTGCAAGGATGCCCGGGGACTAGGTGCAAAGGCAAGGCAGGAGTGGAGCCGAGGCCAGAAAGGTGCCAGTAGCGTCTCCCAGTCTCGCGCAGCCTGCTCCTGCCTGGTCAGGAAGCCTAGACGCGAGGCAAGTCTGGGCAAGGCTCGCCCAGGGCAGAGCAGCCCCACGCCAGCAACTCTGCCAGATCTGGCCTCTGAGCAGAGCTGGAGCTCTGCCGTCCTGGAGGCGCACTGGGCTCCGGCCAAGAAGTGATCGCAGCCGCACGCAGCTGGGCTGCCTCCTCTTCCCCCGAGGAGGCTCGCTTCCCGCATGCTGTGCACTAGGCTTCCAGGCGGGGGCGCCCCGCGCTTCCTGCAGGTCTCGGCTCAGGGGCTGCTTCCCCTGAGCTGGGGCTGTGGGCGGGAGCCCAGACACGCAGGGGCAGGCCCCAACCACCTGCACACGTCTCTGCTGGGGAGGAGAGCCCCAGGGAAATGACGTCTGTCAGGCAAATTCCGGGTGCCCACGGAGTCAGCCTCCGGGTGTGTGGGGCTGCAGACCACAGCCAGGGGACCTGGGAGCCTTGTGCTCTCGGTGCGGCGGTGAGTCTGGGCGGCCAAGCAACCGCTGGAGGAGCCCTGCACTTGCCCTCCCCTTCCTCTAATAGAGCCCTCACAGCTGGAGCGCTGGCAGGGTGCAAGCCACCGACCCCAAAGCCGTCCCCAAGGACGCCTGGGGCCTGGCTGCAAAGGCAAGCCAGGAGCGGAGCTGAGGCCAGGAAGGCGCCAGTGGCCTCTCCCAGCATCGCACAGCCTGCTCCTTCCTGGGCAGGAAGGCTAGCAGCGAGGCAAGCCTGGGCGACTCTCGCCCACGACAGAGCTGCCTCGCTCAAGCAACTTGACTAGATCCGGCCTCTGAGAAGAGCTGGAGCTCTGCGGTACTGGACGCGCACTCGGCTCCGCCCAAGCAGGGATTGCAGCTGCAAGCGGCTTGGCTCCCTCGACTCTTCCCAAGGAGGCTCGCGTCCCCGCGAACTGTGCACGTGGCTTCCAGGCAGGGACGCCCCGCGCCTCCTGCAGGTCTTGGCTCAGGGGCTGCTTCCACTGAGCTGGGGCTGTGGGCGGGAGCCCAGACACACAGGGGCAGCCCCAACCTCCTGCACACGTCTCTGCAGGGGAGGAGAGCACTCGGGAAATGACGACGGTCAGGCACCTTCTGGGCGCTCACGGAGTCAGCATCCGGGTGTGTGGGGCTGCAGACCCCAGCCAGGGGCCCTGGGAGCCTGGTGATCTCCGTGCTGTGCTTAGTCTGGAAGGGGGAGCAACCGCTGGAGGAGCCCTGCAGTTGCCATTCCCTGCCCTATGACAGAGCTCTCACTGCTGGAGCCCTTGGCAGTGTGCAACACACCGGCCCCTAAATCCAGTGCAAGACGCCTGGGGACTAGGTGCAAAGGCAAGGCAGGAGTGGAGCCGAGGCCAGAAAGGCGCCAGTAGCGTCTCCCAGTCTCGCGCAGCCTGCTCCTGCCTGGTCAGGAAGCCTAGACGCGAGGCAAGTCTGGGCAAGGCTCGCCCAGGGCAGAGCAGCCCCACGCCAGCAACTCTGCCAGATCTGGCCTCTGAGCAGAGCTGGAGCTCTGCCGTCCTGGAGGCGCACTGGGCTCCGGCCAAGAAGTGATCGCAGCCGCACGCAGCTGGGCTGCCTCCTCTTCCCCCGAGGAGGCTCGCTTCCCGCATGCTGTGCACTAGGCTTCCAGGCGGGGGCGCCCCGCGCTTCCTGCAGGTCTCGGCTCAGGGGCTGCTTCCCCTGAGCTGGGGCTGTGGGCGGGAGCCCAGACACGCAGGGGCAGGCCCCAACCACCTGCACACGTCTCTGCTGGGGAGGAGAGCCCCAGGGAAATGACGTCTGTCAGGCAAATTCCGGGTGCCCACGGATTCAGCCTCCGGGTGTGTGGGGCTGCAGACCACAGCCAGGGGACCTGGGAGCCTTGTGCTCTCGGTGCGGCGCTGAGTCTGGGCGGCCAAGCAACCGCTGGAGGAGCCCTGCACTTGCCCTCCCCTTCCTCTAATAGAGCCCTCACAGCTGGAGCGCTGGCAGGGTGCAAGCCACCGACCCCAAAGCCGTCCCCAAGGACGCCTGGGGCCTGGCTGCAAAGGCAAGGCAGGAGCGGAGCTGAGGCCAGGAAGGCGCCAGTGGCCTCTCCCAGCATCGCACAGCCTGCTCCTTCCTGGGCAGGAAGGCTAGCAGCGAGGCAAGCCTGGGCGACTCTCGCCCACGACAGAGCTGCCTCGCTCAAGCAACTTGACTAGATCCGGCCTCTGAGAAGAGCTGGAGCTCTGCGGTACTGGACGCGCACTCGGCTCCGCCCAAGCAGGGATTGCAGCTGCAAGCGGCTTGGCTCCCTCGACTCTTCCCAAGGAGGCTCGCGTCCCCGCGAACTGTGCACGTGCCTTCCAGGCAGGGACGCCCCGCGCCTCCTCAGGTCTTGACTCAGGGGCTGCTTCCCCTGAGCTGGGGCTGTGGGCGGGAGCCCAGACACGCAGGGGCAGCCCCAACCTCCTGCACACGTCTCTGCAGGGGAGGAGAGCACTCGGGAAATGACGTCTGTCAGGCACCTTCTGGGCGCTCACGGAGTCAGCATCCGGGTGTGTGGGGCTGCAGACCCCAGCCAGGGGCCCTGGGAGCCTGGTGCTCTCCGTGCTGTGCTTAGTCTGGAAGGCCGAGCAGCCGCTGTAAGAGCCCTGCAGTTGCCATTCCCTGCCCTATGACAGAGCTCTCACTGCTGGAGCCCTTGGCAGTGTGCAACACACCGGCCTCTAAAGCCACTGCAAGGATGCCCGGGGACTAGGTGCAAAGGCAAGGCAGGAGTGGAGCCGAGGCCAGAAAGGTGCCAGTAGCGTCTCCCAGTCTCGCGCAGCCTGCTCCTGCCTGGTCAGGAAGCCTAGACGCGAGGCAAGTCTGGGCAAGGCTCGCCCAGGGCAGAGCAGCCCCACGCCAGCAACTCTGCCAGATCTGGCCTCTGAGCAGAGCTGGAGCTCTGCCGTCCTGGAGGCGCACTGGGCTCCGGCCAAGAAGTGATCGCAGCCGCACGCAGCTGGGCTGCCTCCTCTTCCCCCGAGGAGGCTCGCTTCCCGCATGCTGTGCACTAGGCTTCCAGGCGGGGGCGCCCCGCGCTTCCTGCAGGTCTCGGCTCAGGGGCTGCTTCCCCTGAGCTGGGGCTGTGGGCGGGAGCCCAGACACGCAGGGGCAGGCCCCAACCACCTGCACACGTCTCTGCTGGGGAGGAGAGCCCCAGGGAAATGACGTCTGTCAGGCAAATTCCGGGTGCCCACGGATTCAGCCTCCGGGTGTGTGGGGCTGCAGACCACAGCCAGGGGACCTGGGAGCCTTGTGCTCTCGGTGCGGCGCTGAGTCTGGGCGGCCAAGCAACCGCTGGAGGAGCCCTGCACTTGCCCTCCCCTTCCTCTAATAGAGCCCTCACAGCTGGAGCGCTGGCAGGGTGCAAGCCACCGACCCCAAAGCCGTCCCCAAGGACGCCTGGGGCCTGGCTGCAAAGGCAAGGCAGGAGCGGAGCTGAGGCCAGGAAGGCGCCAGTGGCCTCTCCCAGCATCGCACAGCCTGCTCCTTCCTGGGCAGGAAGGCTAGCAGCGAGGCAAGCCTGGGCGACTCTCGCCCACGACAGAGCTGCCTCGCTCAAGCAACTTGACTAGATCCGGCCTCTGAGAAGAGCTGGAGCTCTGCGGTACTGGACGCGCACTCGGCTCCGCCCAAGCAGGGATTGCAGCTGCAAGCGGCTTGGCTCCCTCGACTCTTCCCAAGGAGGCTCGCGTCCCCGCGAACTGTGCACGTGCCTTCCAGGCAGGGACGCCCCGCGCCTCCTCAGGTCTTGACTCAGGGGCTGCTTCCCCTGAGCTGGGGCTGTGGGCGGGAGCCCAGACACGCAGGGGCAGCCCCAACCTCCTGCACACGTCTCTGCAGGGGAGGAGAGCCCCAGGGAAATGACGTCTGTCAGGCAAATTCCGGGTGCCCACGGAGTCAGCCTCCGGGTGTGTGGGGCTGCAGACCACAGCCAGGGGACCTGGGAGCCTTGTGCTCTCGGTGCGGCGCTGAGTCTGGGCGGCCAAGCAACCGCTGGAGGAGCCCTGCACTTGCCCTCCCCTTCCTCTAATAGAGCCCTCACAGCTGGAGCGCTGGCAGGGTGCAAGCCACCGACCCCAAAGCCGTCCCCAAGGACGCCTGGGGCCTGGCTGCAAAGGCAAGGCAGGAGCGGAGCTGAGGACAGGAAGGCGCCAGTGGCCTCTCCCAGCATCGCACAGCCTGCTCCTTCCTGGGCAGGAAGGCTAGCAGCGAGGCAAGCCTGGGCGACTCTCGCCCACGACAGAGCTGCCTCGCGCAAGCAACTTGACAGATCCGGCCTCTGAGAAGAGCTGGAGCTCTGCGGTACTGGACGCGCACTCGGCTCCGCCCAAGCAGGGATTGCAGCTGCAAGCGGCTTGGCTCCCTCGACTCTTCCCAAGGAGGCTCGCGTCCCCGCGAACTGTGAACGTGGCTTCCAGGCAGGGACGCCCCGTGCCTCCTGCAGGTCTTGGCTCAGGGGCTGCTTCCCCTGAGCTGGGGCTGTGGGCGGGAGCCCAGACACGCAGGGGCAGCCCCAACCTCCTGCACACGTCTCTGCAGGGGAGGAGAGCACTCGGGAAATGACGTCTGTCAGGCACCTTCGGGGCGCTCACGGAGTCAGCATCCGGGTGTGTGGGGCTGCAGACCCCAGCCAGGGGCCCTGGGAGCCTGGTGCTCTCCGTGCTGTGCTTAGTCTGGAAGGCCGAGCAGCCGCTGTAAGAGCCCTGCAGTTGCCATTCCCTGCCCTATGACAGAGCTCTCACTGCTGGAGCCCTTGGCAGTGTGCAACACACCGGCCTCTAAAGCCACTGCAAGGATGCCCGGGGACTAGGTGCAAAGGCAAGGCAGGAGTGGAGCCGAGGCCAGGAAGGCGCCAGTAGCGTCTCCCAGTCTCGCGCAGCCTGCTCCTGCCTGGTCAGGAAGCCTAGACGCGAGGCAAGTCTGGGCAAGGCTCGCCCAGGGCAGAGCAGCCCCACGCCAGCAACTCTGCCAGATCTGGCCTCTGAGCAGAGCTGGAGCTCTGCCGTCCTGGAGGCGCACTGGGCTCCGGCCAAGAAGTGATCGCAGCCGCACGCAGCTGGGCTGCCTCCTCTTCCCCCGAGGAGGCTCGCTTCCCGCATGCTGTGCACTAGGCTTCCAGGCGGGGGCGCCCCGCGCTTCCTGCAGGTCTCGGCTCAGGGGCTGCTTCCCCTGAGCTGGGGCTGTGGGCGGGAGCCCAGACACGCAGGGGCAGGCCCCAACCACCTGCACACGTCTCTGCTGGGGAGGAGAGCCCCAGGGAAATGACGTCTGTCAGGCAAATTCCGGGTGCCCACGGAGTCAGCCTCCGGGTGTGTGGGGCTGCAGACCACAGCCAGGGGACCTGGGAGCCTTGTGCTCTCGGTGCGGCGGTGAGTCTGGGCGGCCAAGCAACCGCTGGAGGAGCCCTGCACTTGCCCTCCCCTTCCTCTAATAGAGCCCTCACAGCTGGAGCGCTGGCAGGGTGCAAGCCACCGACCCCAAAGCCGTCCCCAAGGACGCCTGGGGCCTGGCTGCAAAGGCAAGGCAGGAGCGGAGCTGAGGCCAGGAAGGCGCCAGTGGCCTCTCCCAGCATCGCACAGCCTGCTCCTTCCTGGGCAGGAAGGCTAGCAGCGAGGCAAGCCTGGGCGACTCTCGCCCACGACAGAGCTGCCTCGCTCAAGCAACTTGACTAGATCCGGCCTCTGAGAAGAGCTGGAGCTCTGCGGTACTGGACGCGCACTCGGCTCCGCCCAAGCAGGGATTGCAGCTGCAAGCGGCTTGGCTCCCTCGACTCTTCCCAAGGAGGCTCGCGTCCCCGCGAACTGTGCACGTGCCTTCCAGGCAGGGACGCCCCGCGCCTCCTCAGGTCTTGACTCAGGGGCTGCTTCCCCTGAGCTGGGGCTTGTGGGCGGGAGCCCAGACACGCAGGGGCAGCCCCAACCTCCTGCACACGTCTCTGCAGGGGAGGAGAGCACTCGGGAAATGACGTCTGTCAGGCACCTTCTGGGCGCTCACGGAGTCAGCATCCGGGTGTGTGGGGCTGCAGACCCCAGCCAGGGGCCCTGGGAGCCTGGTGCTCTCCGTGCTTTGCTTAGTCTAAAGGCCGAGCAGCCGCTGTAAGAGCCCTGCAGTTGCCATTCCCTGCCCTATGACAGAGCTCTCACTGCTGGAGCCCTTGGCAGTGTGCAACACACCGGCCTCTAAAGCCACTGCAAGGATGCCCGGGGACTAGGTGCAAAGGCAAGGCAGGAGTGGAGCCGAGGCCAGAAAGGTGCCAGTAGCGTCTCCCAGTCTCGCGCAGCCTGCTCCTGCCTGGTCAGGAAGCCTAGACGCGAGGCAAGTCTGGGCAAGGCTCGCCCAGGGCAGAGCAGCCCCACGCCAGCAACTCTGCCAGATCTGGCCTCTGAGCAGAGCTGGAGCTCTGCCGTCCTGGAGGCGCACTGGGCTCCGGCCAAGAAGTGATCGCAGCCGCACGCAGCTGGGCTGCCTCCTCTTCCCCCGAGGAGGCTCGCTTCCCGCATGCTGTGCACTAGGCTTCCAGGCGGGGGCGCCCCGCGCTTCCTGCAGGTCTCGGCTCAGGGGCTGCTTCCCCTGAGCTGGGGCTGTGGGCGGGAGCCCAGACACGCAGGGGCAGGCCCCAACCACCTGCACAGGTCTCTGCTGGGGAGGAGAGCCCCAGGGAAATGACGTCTGTCAGGCAAATTCCGGGTGCCCACGGAGTCAGCCTCCGGGTGTGTGGGGCTGCAGACCACAGCCAGGGGACCTGGGAGCCTTGTGCTCTCGGTGCGGCGGTGAGTCTGGGCGGCCAAGCAACCGCTGGAGGAGCCCTGCACTTGCCCTCCCCTTCCTCTAATAGAGCCCTCACAGCTGGAGCGCTGGCAGGGTGCAAGCCACCGACCCCAAAGCCGTCCCCAAGGACGCCTGGGGCCTGGCTGCAAAGGCAAGCCAGGAGCGGAGCTGAGGCCAGGAAGGCGCCAGTGGCCTCTCCCAGCATCGCACAGCCTGCTCCTTCCTGGGCAGGAAGGCTAGCAGCGAGGCAAGCCTGGGCGACTCTCACCCACGACAGAGCTGCCTCGCTCAAGCAACTTGACTAGATCCGGCCTCTGAGAAGAGCTGGAGCTCTGCGGTACTGGACGCGCACTCGGCTCCGCCCAAGCAGGGATTGCAGCTGCAAGCGGCTTGGCTCCCTCGACTCTTCCCAAGGAGGCTCGCGTCCCCGCGAACTGTGCACGTGGCTTCCAGGCAGGGACGCCCCGCGCCTCCTGCAGGTCTTGGCTCAGGGGCTGCTTCCACTGAGCTGGGGCTGTGGGCGGGAGCCCAGACACACAGGGGCAGCCCCAACCTCCTGCACACGTCTCTGCAGGGGAGGAGAGCACTCGGGAAATGACGACGGTCAGGCACCTTCTGGGCGCTCACGGAGTCAGCATCCGGGTGTGTGGGGCTGCAGACCCCAGCCAGGGGCCCTGGGAGCCTGGTGATCTCCGTGCTGTGCTTAGTCTGGAAGGGGGAGCAACCGCTGGAGGAGCCCTGCAGTTGCCATTCCCTGCCCTATGACAGAGCTCTCACTGCTGGAGCCCTTGGCAGTGTGCAACACACCGGCCCCTAAATCCAGTGCAAGACGCCTGGGGACTAGGTGCAAAGGCAAGGCAGGAGTGGAGCCGAGGCCAGAAAGGCGCCAGTAGCGTCTCCCAGTCTCGCGCAGCCTGCTCCTTCCTGGTCAGGAAGCCTAGACGCGAGGCAAGTCTGGGCAAGGCTCGCCCAGGGCAGAGCAGCCCCACGCCAGCAACTCTGCCAGATCTGGCCTCTGAGCAGAGCTGGAGCTCTGCTGTCCTGGAGGCGCACTGGGCTCCGGCCAAGAAGTGATCGCAGCCCCACGCAGCTGGGCTGCCTCCTCTTCCCCCAAGGAGGCTCGCTTCCCGCATGCTGTGCACTAGGCTTCCAGGCGGGGGCGCCCCGCGCTTCCTGCAGGTCTCGGCTCAGGGGCTGCTTCCCCTGAGCTGGGGCTGTGGGAGGGAGCCCAGACACGCAGGGGCAGGCCCCAACCACCTGCACACGTCTCTGCTGGGGAGGAGAGCCCCAGGGAAATGACGTCTGTCAGGCAAATTCCGGGTGCCCACGGATTCAGCCTCCGGGTGTGTGGGGCTGCAGACCACAGCCAGGGGACCTGGGAGCCTTGTGCTCTCGGTGCGGCGCTGAGTCTGGGCGGCCAAGCAACCGCTGGAGGAGCCCTGCACTTGCCCTCCCCTTCCTCTAATAGAGCCCTCACAGCTGGAGCGCTGGCAGGGTGCAAGCCACCGACCCCAAAGCCGTCCCCAAGGACGCCTGGGGCCTGGCTGCAAAGGCAAGGCAGGAGCGGAGCTGAGGCCAGGAAGGCGCCAGTGGCCTCTCCCAGCATCGCACAGCCTGCTCCTTCCTGGGCAGGAAGGCTAGCAGCGAGGCAAGCCTGGGCGACTCTCGCCCACGACAGAGCTGCCTCGCTCAAGCAACTTGACTAGATCCGGCCTCTGAGAAGAGCTGGAGCTCTGCGGTACTGGACGCGCACTCGGCTCCGCCCAAGCAGGGATTGCAGCTGCAAGCGGCTTGGCTCCCTCGACTCTTCCCAAGGAGGCTCGCGTCCCCGCGAACTGTGCACGTGCCTTCCAGGCAGGGACGCCCCGCGCCTCCTCAGGTCTTGACTCAGGGGCTGCTTCCCCTGAGCTGGGGCTGTGGGCGGGAGCCCAGACACGCAGGGGCAGCCCCAACCTCCTGCACACGTCTCTGCAGGGGAGGAGAGCCCCAGGGAAATGACGTCTGTCAGGCAAATTCCGGGTGCCCACGGAGTCAGCCTCCGGGTGTGTGGGGCTGCAGACCACAGCCAGGGGACCTGGGAGCCTTGTGCTCTCGGTGCGGCGCTGAGTCTGGGCGGCCAAGCAACCGCTGGAGGAGCCCTGCACTTGCCCTCCCCTTCCTCTAATAGAGCCCTCACAGCTGGAGCGCTGGCAGGGTGCAAGCCACCGACCCCAAAGCCGTCCCCAAGGACGCCTGGGGCCTGGCTGCAAAGGCAAGGCAGGAGCGGAGCTGAGGACAGGAAGGCGCGAGTGGCCTCTCCCAGCATCGCACAGCCTGCTCCTTCCTGGGCAGGAAGGCTAGCAGCGAGGCAAGCCTGGGCGACTCTCGCCCACGACAGAGCTGCCTCGCGCAAGCAACTTGACAGATCCGGCCTCTGAGAAGAGCTGGAGCTCTGCGGTACTGGACGCGCACTCGGCTCCGCCCAAGCAGGGATTGCAGCTGCAAGCGGCTTGGCTCCCTCGACTCTTCCCAAGGAGGCTCGCGTCCCCGCGAACTGTGAACGTGGCTTCCAGGCAGGGACGCCCCGCGCCTCCTGCAGGTCTTGGCTCAGGGGCTGCTTCCCCTGAGCTGGGGCTGTGGGCGGGAGCCCAGACACGCAGGGGCAGCCCCAACCTCCTGCACACGTCTCTGCAGGGGAGGAGAGCACTCGGGAAATGACGTCTGTCAGGCACCTTCGGGGCGCTCACGGAGTCAGCATCCGGGTGTGTGGGGCTGCAGACCCCAGCCAGGGGCCCTGGGAGCCTGGTGCTCTCCGTGCTGTGCTTAGTCTGGAAGGCCGAGCAGCCGCTGTAAGAGCCCTGCAGTTGCCATTCCCTGCCCTATGACAGAGCTCTCACTGCTGGAGCCCTTGGCAGTGTGCAACACACCGGCCTCTAAAGCCACTGCAAGGATGCCCGGGGACTAGGTGCAAAGGCAAGGCAGGAGTGGAGCCGAGGCCAGGAAGGCGCCAGTAGCGTCTCCCAGTCTCGCGCAGCCTGCTCCTGCCTGGTCAGGAAGCCTAGACGCGAGGCAAGTCTGGGCAAGGCTCGCCCAGGGCAGAGCAGCCCCACGCCAGCAACTCTGCCAGATCTGGCCTCTGAGCAGAGCTGGAGCTCTGCCGTCCTGGAGGCGCACTGGGCTCCGGCCAAGAAGTGATCGCAGCCGCACGCAGCTGGGCTGCCTCCTCTTCCCCCGAGGAGGCTCGCTTCCCGCATGCTGTGCACTAGGCTTCCAGGCGGGGGCGCCCCGCGCTTCCTGCAGGTCTCGGCTCAGGGGCTGCTTCCCCTGAGCTGGGGCTGTGGGCGGGAGCCCAGACACGCAGGGGCAGGCCCCAACCACCTGCACACGTCTCTGCTGGGGAGGAGAGCCCCAGGGAAATGACGTCTGTCAGGCAAATTCCGGGTGCCCACGGAGTCAGCCTCCGGGTGTGTGGGGCTGCAGACCACAGCCAGGGGACCTGGGAGCCTTGTGCTCTCGGTGCGGCGGTGAGTCTGGGCGGCCAAGCAACCGCTGGAGGAGCCCTGCACTTGCCCTCCCCTTCCTCTAATAGAGCCCTCACAGCTGGAGCGCTGGCAGGGTGCAAGCCACCGACCCCAAAGCCGTCCCCAAGGACGCCTGGGGCCTGGCTGCAAAGGCAAGCCAGGAGCGGAGCTGAGGCCAGGAAGGCGCCAGTGGCCTCTCCCAGCATCGCACAGCCTGCTCCTTCCTGGGCAGGAAGGCTAGCAGCGAGGCAAGCCTGGGCGACTCTCGCCCACGACAGAGCTGCCTCGCTCAAGCAACTTGACTAGATCCGGCCTCTGAGAAGAGCTGGAGCTCTGCGGTACTGGACGCGCACTCGGCTCCGCCCAAGCAGGGATTGCAGCTGCAAGCGGCTTGGCTCCCTCGACTCTTCCCAAGGAGGCTCGCGTCCCCGCGAACTGTGCACGTGCCTTCCAGGCAGGGACGCCCCTCGCCTCCTGCAGGTCTTGGCTCAGGGGCTGCTTCCACTGAGCTGGGGCTGTGGGCGGGAGCCCAGACACACAGGGGCAGCCCCAACCTCTTGCACACGTCTCTGCAGGGGAGGAGAGCACTCGGGAAATGACGACGGTCAGGCACCTTCTGGGCGCTCACGGAGTCAGCATCCGGGTGTGTGGGGCTGCAGAAACCAGCCAGGGGCCCTGGGAGCCTGGTGATCTCCGTGCTGTGCTTAGTCTGGAAGGTGGAGCAACCGCTGGAGGAGCCCTGCAGTTGCCATTCCCTGCCCTATGACAGAGCTCTCACTGCTGGAGCCCTTGGCAGTGTGCAACACACCGGCCCCTAAATCCAGTGCAAGGATGCCCGGGGACTAGGTGCAAAGGCAAGGCAGGAGTGGAGCCGAGGCCAGGAAGGCGCCAGTAGCGTCTCCCAGTCTCGCGCAGCCTGCTCCTGCCTGGTCAGGAAGCCTAGACGCGAGGCAAGTCTGGGCAAGGCTCGCCCAGGGCAGAGCAGCCCCACGCCAGCAACTCTGCCAGATCTGGCCTCTGAGCAGAGCTGGAGCTCTGCCGTCCTGGAGGCGCACTGGGCTCCGGCCAAGAAGTGATCGCAGCCGCACGCAGCTGGGCTGCCTCCTCTTCCCCCGAGGAGGCTCGCTTCCCGCATGCTGTGCACTAGGCTTCCAGGCGGGGGCGCCCCGCGCTTCCTGCAGGTCTCGGCTCAGGGGCTGCTTCCCCTGAGCTGGGGCTGTGGGCGGGAGCCCAGACACGCAGGGGCAGGCCCCAACCACCTGCACACGTCTCTGCTGGGGAGGAGAGCCCCAGGGAAATGACGTCTGTCAGGCAAATTCCGGGTGCCCACGGAGTCAGCCTCCGGGTGTGTGGGGCTGCAGACCACAGCCAGGGGACCTGGGAGCCTTGTGCTCTCGGTGCGGCGGTGAGTCTGGGCGGCCAAGCAACCGCTGGAGGAGCCCTGCACTTGCCCTCCCCTTCCTCTAATAGAGCCCTCACAGCTGGAGCGCTGGCAGGGTGCAAGCCACCGACCCCAAAGCCGTCCCCAAGGACGCCTGGGGCCTGGCTGCAAAGGCAAGCCAGGAGCGGAGCTGAGGCCAGGAAGGCGCCAGTGGCCTCTCCCAGCATCGCACAGCCTGCTCCTTCCTGGGCAGGAAGGCTAGCAGCGAGGCAAGCCTGGGCGACTCTCGCCCACGACAGAGCTGCCTCGCTCAAGCAACTTGACTAGATCAGGCCTCTGAGAAGAGCTGGAGCTCTGCAGTACTGGACGCGCACTCGGCTCCGCCCAAGCAGGGATTGCAGCTGCAAGCGGCTTGGCTCCCTCGACTCTTCCCAGCGAGGCTCGCGTCCCCGTGAACTGTGCACGTGGCTTCCAGGCAGGGACGCCCCTCGCCTCCTGCAGGTCTTGGCTCAGGGGCTGCTTCCACTGAGCTGGGGCTGTGGGCGGGAGCCCAGACACACAGGGGCAGCCCCAACCTCCTGCACACGTCTCTGCAGGGGAGGAGAGCACTCGGGAAATGACGACGGTCAGGCACCTTCTGGGCGCTCACGGAGTCAGCATCCGGGTGTGTGGGGCTGCAGACCCCAGCCAGGGGCCCTGGGAGCCTGGTGATCTCCGTGCTGTGCTTAGTCTGGAAGGCGGAGCAACCGCTGGAGGAGCCCTGCAGTTGCCATTCCCTGCCCTATGACAGAGCTCTCACTGCTGGAGCCCTTGGCAGTGTGCAACACACCGGCCCCTAAATCCAGTGCAAGACGCCTGGGGACTAGGTGCAAAGGCAAGGCAGGAGTGGAGCCGAGGCCAGGAAGGCGCCAGTAGCGTCTCCCAGTCTCGCGCAGCCTGCTCCTTCCTGGTCAGGAAGCCTAGACGCGAGGCAAGTCTGGGCAAGGCTCGCCCAGGGCAGAGCAGCCCCACGCCAGCAACTCTGCCAGATCTGGCCTCTGAGCAGAGCTGGAGCTCTGCCGTACTGGAGGCGCACTGGGCTCCGGCCAAGAAGTGATCGCAGCCGCACGCAGCTGGGCTGCCTCCTCTTCCCCCGAGGAGGCTCGCTTCCCGCATGCTGTGCACTAGGCTTCCAGGCGGGTGCGCCCCGCGCTTCCTGCAGGTCTCGGCTCAGGGGCTGCTTCCCCTGAGCTGGGGCTGTGGGCGGGAGCCCAGACACGCAGGGGCAGGCCCCAACCACCTGCACACGTCTCTGCTGGGGAGGAGAGCCCCAGGGAAATGACGTCTGTCAGGCAAATTCCGGGTGCCCACGGAGTCAGCCTCCGGGTGTGTGGGGCTGCAGACCACAGCCAGGGGACCTGGGAGCCTTGTGCTCTCGGTGTGGCGCTGAGTCTGGGCGGCCAAGCAACCGCTGGAGGAGCCCTGCACTTGCCCTCCCCTTCCTCTAATAGAGCCCTCACAGCTGGAGCGCTGGCAGGGTGCAAGCCACCGACCCCAAAGCCGTCCCCAAGGACGCCTGGGGCCTGGCTGCAAAGGCAAGGCAGGAGCGGAGCTGAGGACAGGAAGGCGCCAGTGGCCTCTCCCAGCATCGCACAGCCTGCTCCTTCCTGGGCAGGAAGGCTAGCAGCGAGGCAAGCCTGGGCGACTCTCGCCCACGGCAGAGCTGCCTCGCGCAAGCAACTTGACAGATCCGGCCTCTGAGAAGAGCTGTAGCTCTGCGGTACTGGACGCGCACTCGGCTCCGCCCAAGCAGGGATTGCAGCTGCAAGCGGCTTGGCTCCCTCGACTCTTCCCAAGGAGGCTCGCGTCCCCGCGAACTGTGCACGTGGCTTCCAGGCAGGGACGCCCCGCGCCTCCTGCAGGTCTTGGCTCAGGGGCTGCTTCCCCTGAGCTGGGGCTGTGGGCGGGAGCCCAGACACGCAGGGGCAGCCCCAACCTCCTGCACACGTCTCTGCAGGGGAGGAGAGCACTCGGGAAATGACGTCTGTCAGGCACCTTCGGGGCGCTCACGGAGTCAGCATCCGGGTGTGTGGGGCTGCAGACCCCAGCCAGGGGCCCTGGGAGCCTGGTGCTCTCCGTGCTGTGCTTAGTCTGAAAGGCCGAGCAGCCGCTGTAAGAGCCCTGCAGTTGCCATTCCCTGCCCTATGACAGAGCTCTCACTGCTGGAGCCCTTGGCAGTGTGCAACACACCGGCCCCTAAACCCACTGCAAGGACGCCTGGGGACTATGTGCAAAAGCAAGGCAGGAGTGGACATGAGGCCAGGAAGGCGCCTGTAGCGTCTCCCAGTCTCGCGCAGCCTGCTCCTTCCTGGTCAGGAAGCCTAGACGCGAGGCAAGTCTGGGCCAGGCACGCCCAGGGCAGAGCAGCCTCACGCCAGCAACTCTGCCACATCGGGCCTCTGAGCAGAGCTGGAGCTCTGCCGTACTGGAGGCGCCCTGGGCTCCGCCGAAGACGGGTTTGCAGCCACACGCAGCTGGGCTGCCTCCTCTTCCCCCGAGGAGGCTCGCTGCCAGCATGCTGTGCACTAGGCTTCCAGGAGGGGGAGCCCCGCGCTTCCTGCAGGTCTTGGCTCAGGGGCTGCTTCGCCTGAGCTGGGGCTGTGGGCGGGAGCCCAGACACGCAGGGGCAGGCCCCAACCTCCTGCACACGTCTCTGCTGGGGAGCAGAGCGCTAGGGAAATGACGTCTGTCAGGCAACTTCTGGGTGCCCACGGAGTCAGCCTCCGGGTGTGTGGGGCTGCAGACCACAGCCAGGGGACCTGGGAGCCTTGTGCTCTCCGAGGGGCGCTGAGTCTGGGCGGCCAAGTAACCGCTGGAGGAGCCCTGCACTTGCCCTCCCCTTCCTCTAATAGAGCCCTCACTGCTGGAGCACTTGGCAGGGTGCAAGGCACCGACCCCAAAGCCGTCCCCAGGGACGCCTGGGGCCTGGCTGCAAAGGCAAGGCAGGAGCGGAGCTGAGGCCAGGAAGTCGCCAGTGGCCTCTCCCAGCATCGCACAGCCTGCTCCTTCCTGGGCAGGAAGGCTAGCAGCGAGGCAAGCCTGGCCAAGTCTCGCCCAGGGCAGAGCAGCCTCGCAAAAGGAACTTGACAATATCCGGCCTCTGAGCAGAGCTGGAGCTTTGCCGTACTGGAGGCGCACTCGGCTCCGCAAAAGCAGGGATTGCAGCTGCAAGGGGCTTGGCTCCCCCGACTCTTCCAAGGAGGCTTGCGTCCCCGCGAACTGTGCACGTGTCTTCCAGGCAGGGACGCCCCGCGCTCCTGCAGGTCTTGGCTCAGGGGCCGCTTCCCCTGAGCTGGGGCTGTGGGCGGAAGCCCAGGCACGCAGGGGCAGACCCCAACCTCCTGCACACGTCTCTGCTGGGGAGTACAGCACTCGGGAAATGACGTCTGTCAGGCACCTTCTGGGCGTTCACCGAGTCAGCCTCCGGGTGTGTGGGGCTGCAGACCCCAGCCAGGGGCCCTGGGAGCCTGGTGCTCTACGTGCTGTGCTGAGTCTGGGCGGCCAAGCAACCGCTGGAGGAGCCCTGCAGTTGCCATTCCCTACCCTATGACAGAGCTCTCACTGCTGGAGCCCTTGGCAGTGTGCAACACACCGGCCCGTAAACCCACTGCAAGGACGCCTGGGGACTATGTGCAAAGGCAAGGCAGGAGTGGAGCTGAGGCCAGGAAGGCGCCTGTAGCGTCTCCCAGTCTCGCGCAGCCTGCTCCTTCCTGGTCAGGAAGCCTAGACGCGAGGCAAGTCTGGGCCAGGCTCGCCCAGGGCAGAGCAGCCTCACGCCAGCAACTCTGCCACATCGGGCCTCTGAGCAGAGCTGGAGCTCTGCCGTACTGGAGGCGCACAGGGCTCCGCCCAAGAAGGGATTGCAGCCACACGCAGCAGGGCTGCCTCCTCTTCCCCCGAGGAGACTAGCTGCCAGTATGCTGTGCACTAGGCTTCCAGGCGGGGGCGCCCCGCTCTTCCTGCAGGTCTTGGCTCAGGGGCTGCTTCCCCTGAGCTGGGGCTGTGGGCGGGAACCCAGACATGAAGGGGCAGGCCCCAACCACCTGCACACGTCTCTGCTGGGGAGGAGAGCGCTAGGGAAATGACATCTGTCAGGCAACTTCTGGGTGCCCACGGATTCAGCCTGCGGGTGTGTGGGGCTGCAGACCACAGCCAGGGGACCTGGGAGCCTTGTGCTCTCCGTGCGGCGCTGAGTCTGGGCGGCCAAGCAACCGCGGGAGGAGCCCTGCACTTGCCCTCCCCTTCCTCTAACAGAGCCCTCACTGCTGGAGCGCTTGGCAGGGTGCAAGCCACCGACCCCAAAGCCGTCCCCAAGGACGCCTGGGGCCTGGCTGCAAAGGCAAGGCAGGAGCGGAGCTGAGGCCAGGAAGGCGCCAGTGGCCTCTCCCAGCATCGCACAGCCTGCTCCTTCCTGGGCAGGAAGGCTAGCAGCGAGGCAAGCCTGGCCAAGTCTCGCCCAGGGCAGAGCAGCCTCGCGCAAGGGACTTGATTAGATCCGGCCTCTGAGCAGAGCTGGAGCTCTGCCGTACTGGAGGCGCACTCGGCTCCACAAAAGCAGGGATTGCAGCTGCAAGCGGCTTGGCTCCCCCAACACTTCCAAGGAGGCTTGCTTCCCCGCGAAATGTGCACGTGGCTTCCAGGCAGTGACGCCCGGCGCCTCCTGCAGGTCTTGGCTCAGGGGGCGCTTCCCCTGAGCTGGGTCTGTGGGCAGGAGCCCAGACACGCAGGGGCAGGCCCCAACCTCCTGCACACGTCTCTGCTGGGGAGGAGAGCACTCGGGAAACGACGTCTGTCAGGCACCTTCTGGGCGCTCACGGAGTCAGCCTCCGGGTGTGTGGGGCTGCAGACCACAGCCAGGGGCCCTGGGAGCCTGGTGCTCTCCGTGCTGTGCTGAGTCTGGGCGGCCAAGCAACCGCTGGAGGAGCCCTGCAGTTGCCATTCCCTTCCCTATGACAGAGCTCTTACTGCTGGAGCCCTTGGCAGTGTGCAACACACCGGCCCCTAAACCCACTGCAAGGACGCCTGGGGATTATGTGCAAAGGCGAGGCAGGAGTGGAGATGAGGCCAGGAAGGCGCCTGTAGCGTCTCCCAGTCTCGCGCAGCCTGCTCCTTCCTGGTCAGGAAGCCTAGACGCGAGGCAAGTCTGGGCCAGGCTCGCCAAGGGCAGAGCAGCCTCACGCCAGCAACTCTGCCACATCGGGCCTCTGAGCAGAGCTGGAGCTCTGCCGTACTGGAGGCGCCCTGGGCTCCGCCCAAGACGGGATTGCAGCCACACGCAGCTGGGCTGCCTCCTCTTCCCCCGAGGAGGCTCGCTGCCAGCATGCTGTGCACTAGGCTTCCAGGAGGGGGCGCCCCGCGCTTCCTGCAGGTCTTGGCTCAGGGGCTGCTTCGCCTGAGCTGGGGCTGTGGGCGGGAGCCCAGACACGCAGGGGCAGGCCCCAACCACCTGCACACGTCTCTGCTGGGGAGGAGAGCGCTAGGGAAATGACGTCTGTCAGGCAACTTCTGGGTTCCCACCGAGTCAGCCTCCGGGTGTGTGGGGCTGCAGACCACAGCCAGGGGACCTGGGAGCCTTGTGCTCTCCGAGGGGCGCTGAGTCTGGGCGGCCAAGCAACCGCTGGAGGAGCCCTGCACTTGCCCTCCCCTTCCTCTAATAGAGCCCTCACTGCTGGAGCACTTGGCAGGGTGCAAGGCACCGACCCCAAAGCCGTCCCCAGGGACGCCTGGGGCCTGGCTGCAAAGGCAAGGCAGGAGCGGAGCTGAGGCCAGGAAGTCGCCAGTGGCCTCTCCCAGCATCGCACAGCCTGCTCCTTCCTGGGCAGGAAGGCTAGCAGCGAGGCAAGCCTGGCCAAGTCTCGCCCAGGGCAGAGCAGCCTCGCAAAAGGAACTTGACAATATCCGGCCTCTGAGCAGAGCTGGAGCTTTGCCGTACTGGAGGCGCACTCGGCTCCGCAAAAGCAGGGATTGCAGCTGCAAGGGGCTTGGCTCCCCCGACTCTTCCAAGGAGGCTTGCGTCCCCGCGAACTGTGCACGTGTCTTCCAGGCAGGGACGCCCCGCGCTCCTGCAGGTCTTGGCTCAGGGGCCGCTTCCCCTGAGCTGGGGCTGTGGGCGGAAGCCCAGGCACGCAGGGGCAGACCCCAACCTCCTGCACACGTCTCTGCTGGGGAGTACAGCACTCGGGAAATGACGTCTGTCAGGCACCTTCTGGGCGTTCACCGAGTCAGCCTCCGGGTGTGTGGGGCTGCAGACCCCAGCCAGGGGCCCTGGGAGCCTGGTGCTCTACGTGCTGTGCTGAGTCTGGGCGGCCAAGCAACCGCTGGAGGAGCCCTGCAGTTGCCATTCCCTACCCTATGACAGAGCTCTCACTGCTGGAGCCCTTGGCAGTGTGCAACACACCGGCCCGTAAACCCACTGCAAGGACGCCTGGGGACTATGTGCAAAGGCAAGGCAGGAGTGGAGCTGAGGCCAGGAAGGCGCCTGTAGCGTCTCCCAGTCTCGCGCAGCCTGCTCCTTCCTGGTCAGGAAGCCTAGACGCGAGGCAAGTCTGGGCCAGGCTCGCCCAGGGCAGAGCAGCCTCACGCCAGCAACTCTGCCACATCGGGCCTCTGAGCAGAGCTGGAGCTCTGCCGTACTGGAGGCGCACAGGGCTCCGCCCAAGAAGGGATTGCAGCCACACGCAGCAGGGCTGCCTCCTCTTCCCCCGAGGAGACTAGCTGCCAGTATGCTGTGCACTAGGCTTCCAGGCGGGGGCGCCCCGCTCTTCCTGCAGGTCTTGGCTCAGGGGCTGCTTCCCCTGAGCTGGGGCTGTGGGCGGGAACCCAGACATGAAGGGGCAGGCCCCAACCACCTGCACACGTCTCTGCTGGGGAGGAGAGCGCTAGGGAAATGACATCTGTCAGGCAACTTCTGGGTGCCCACGGATTCAGCCTGCGGGTGTGTGGGGCTGCAGACCACAGCCAGGGGACCTGGGAGCCTTGTGCTCTCCGTGCGGCGCTGAGTCTGGGCGGCCAAGCAACCG
Source organism: Budorcas taxicolor (assembly GCF_023091745.1). Classification (NCBI taxonomy): domain Eukaryota; kingdom Metazoa; phylum Chordata; class Mammalia; order Artiodactyla; family Bovidae; genus Budorcas; species Budorcas taxicolor. The sequence continues at coordinate 779,452 of NW_026291792.1, forward strand.
CGGGAGGAGCCCTGCACTTGCCCTCCCCTTCCTCTAACAGAGCCCTCACTGCTGGAGCGCTTGGCAGGGTGCAAGCCACCGACCCCAAAGCCGTCCCCAAGGACGCCTGGGGCCTGGCTGCAAAGGCAAGGCAGGAGCGGAGCTGAGGCCAGGAAGGCGCCAGTGGCCTCTCCCAGCATCGCACAGCCTGCTCCTTCCTGGGCAGGAAGGCTAGCAGCGAGGCAAGCCTGGCCAAGTCTCGCCCAGGGCAGAGCAGCCTCGCGCAAGGGACTTGATTAGATCCGGCCTCTGAGCAGAGCTGGAGCTCTGCCGTACTGGAGGCGCACTCGGCTCCACAAAAGCAGGGATTGCAGCTGCAAGCGGCTTGGCTCCCCCAACACTTCCAAGGAGGCTTGCTTCCCCGCGAAATGTGCACGTGGCTTCCAGGCAGTGACGCCCGGCGCCTCCTGCAGGTCTTGGCTCAGGGGGCGCTTCCCCTGAGCTGGGTCTGTGGGCAGGAGCCCAGACACGCAGGGGCAGGCCCCAACCTCCTGCACACGTCTCTGCTGGGGAGGAGAGCACTCGGGAAACGACGTCTGTCAGGCACCTTCTGGGCGCTCACGGAGTCAGCCTCCGGGTGTGTGGGGCTGCAGACCACAGCCAGGGGCCCTGGGAGCCTGGTGCTCTCCGTGCTGTGCTGAGTCTGGGCGGCCAAGCAACCGCTGGAGGAGCCCTGCAGTTGCCATTCCCTTCCCTATGACAGAGCTCTTACTGCTGGAGCCCTTGGCAGTGTGCAACACACCGGCCCCTAAACCCACTGCAAGGACGCCTGGGGATTATGTGCAAAGGCGAGGCAGGAGTGGAGATGAGGCCAGGAAGGCGCCTGTAGCGTCTCCCAGTCTCGCGCAGCCTGCTCCTTCCTGGTCAGGAAGCCTAGACGCGAGGCAAGTCTGGGCCAGGCTCGCCAAGGGCAGAGCAGCCTCACGCCAGCAACTCTGCCACATCGGGCCTCTGAGCAGAGCTGGAGCTCTGCCGTACTGGAGGCGCCCTGGGCTCCGCCCAAGACGGGATTGCAGCCACACGCAGCTGGGCTGCCTCCTCTTCCCCCGAGGAGGCTCGCTGCCAGCATGCTGTGCACTAGGCTTCCAGGAGGGGGCGCCCCGCGCTTCCTGCAGGTCTTGGCTCAGGGGCTGCTTCGCCTGAGCTGGGGCTGTGGGCGGGAGCCCAGACACGCAGGGGCAGGCCCCAACCACCTGCACACGTCTCTGCTGGGGAGGAGAGCGCTAGGGAAATGACGTCTGTCAGGCAACTTCTGGGTGCCCACCGAGTCAGCCTCCGGGTGTGTGGGGCTGCAGACCACAGCCAGGGGACCTGGGAGCCTTGTGCTCTCCGAGGGGCGCTGAGTCTGGGCGGCCAAGCAACCGCTGGAGGAGCCCTGCACTTGCCCTCCCCTTCCTCTAATAGAGCCCTCACTGCTGGAGCACTTGGCAGGGTGCAAGGCACCGACCCCAAAGCCGTCCCCAGGGACGCCTGGGGCCTGGCTGCAAAGGCAAGGCAGGAGCGGAGCTGAGGCCAGGAAGTCGCCAGTGGCCTCTCCCAGCATCGCACAGCCTGCTCCTTCCTGGGCAGGAAGGCTAGCAGCGAGGCAAGCCTGGCCAAGTCTCGCCCAGGGCAGAGCAGCCTCGCAAAAGGAACTTGACAATATCCGGCCTCTGAGCAGAGCTGGAGCTTTGCCGTACTGGAGGCGCACTCGGCTCCGCAAAAGCAGGGATTGCAGCTGCAAGGGGCTTGGCTCCCCCGACTCTTCCAAGGAGGCTTGCGTCCCCGCGAACTGTGCACGTGTCTTCCAGGCAGGGACGCCCCGCGCTCCTGCAGGTCTTGGCTCAGGGGCCTCTTCCCCTGAGCTGGGGCTGTGGGCGGAAGCCCAGGCACGCAGGGGCAGACCCCAACCTCCTGCACACGTCTCTGCTGGGGAGTACAGCACTCGGGAAATGACGTCTGTCAGGCACCTTCTGGGCGTTCACCGAGTCAGCCTCCGGGTGTGTGGGGCTGAAGACCCCAGCCAGGGGCCCTGGGAGCCTGGTGCTCTACGTGCTGTGCTGAGTCTGGGCGGCCAAGCAACCGCTGGAGGAGCCCTGCAGTTGCCATTCCCTACCCTATGACAGAGCTCTCACTGCTGGAGCCCTTGGCAGTGTGCAACACACCGGCCCGTAAACCCACTGCAAGGACGCCTGGGGACTATGTGCAAAGGCAAGGCAGGAGTGGAGCTGAGGCCAGGAAGGCGCCTGTAGCGTCTCCCAGTCTCGCGCAGCCTGCTCCTTCCTGGTCAGGAAGCCTAGACGCGAGGCAAGTCTGGGCCAGGCTCGCCCAGGGCAGAGCAGCCTCACGCCAGCAACTCTGCCACATCGGGCCTCTGAGCAGAGCTGGAGCTCTGCCGTACTGGAGGCGCACAGGGCTCCGCCCAAGAAGGGATTGCAGCCACACGCAGCAGGGCTGCCTCCTCTTCCCCCGAGGAGACTAGCTGCCAGTATGCTGTGCACTAGGCTTCCAGGCGGGGGCGCCCCGCTCTTCCTGCAGGTCTTGGCTCAGGGGCTGCTTCCCCTGAGCTGGGGCTGTGGGCGGGAACCCAGACATGAAGGGGCAGGCCCCAACCACCTGCACACGTCTCTGCTGGGGAGGAGAGCGCTAGGGAAATGACATCTGTCAGGCAACTTCTGGGTGCCCACGGATTCAGCCTGCGGGTGTGTGGGGCTGCAGACCACAGCCAGGGGACCTGGGAGCCTTGTGCTCTCCGTGCGGCGCTGAGTCTGGGCGGCCAAGCAACCGCGGGAGGAGCCCTGCACTTGCCCTCCCCTTCCTCTAACAGAGCCCTCACTGCTGGAGCGCTTGGCAGGGTGCAAGCCACCGACCCCAAAGCCGTCCCCAAGGACGCCTGGGGCCTGGCTGCAAAGGCAAGGCAGGAGCGGAGCTGAGGCCAGGAAGGCGCCAGTGGCCTCTCCCAGCATCGCACAGCCTGCTCCTTCCTGGGCAGGAAGGCTAGCAGCGAGGCAAGCCTGGCCAAGTCTCGCCCAGGGCAGAGCAGCCTCGCGCAAGGGACTTGATTAGATCCGGCCTCTGAGCAGAGCTGGAGCTCTGCCGTACTGGAGGCGCACTCGGCTCCACAAAAGCAGGGATTGCAGCTGCAAGCGGCTTGGCTCCCCCAACACTTCCAAGGAGGCTTGCTTCCCCGCGAAATGTGCACGTGGCTTCCAGGCAGTGACGCCCGGCGCCTCCTGCAGGTCTTGGCTCAGGGGGCGCTTCCCCTGAGCTGGGTCTGTGGGCAGGAGCCCAGACACGCAGGGGCAGGCCCCAACCTCCTGCACACGTCTCTGCTGGGGAGGAGAGCACTCGGGAAACGACGTCTGTCAGGCACCTTCTGGGCGCTCACGGAGTCAGCCTCCGGGTGTGTGGGGCTGCAGACCACAGCCAGGGGCCCTGGGAGCCTGGTGCTCTCCGTGCTGTGCTGAGTCTGGGCGGCCAAGCAACCGCTGGAGGAGCCCTGCAGTTGCCATTCCCTTCCCTATGACAGAGCTCTTACTGCTGGAGCCCTTGGCAGTGTGCAACACACCGGCCCCTAAACCCACTGCAAGGACGCCTGGGGATTATGTGCAAAGGCGAGGCAGGAGTGGAGATGAGGCCAGGAAGGCGCCTGTAGCGTCTCCCAGTCTCGCGCAGCCTGCTCCTTCCTGGTCAGGAAGCCTAGACGCGAGGCAAGTCTGGGCCAGGCTCGCCAAGGGCAGAGCAGCCTCACGCCAGCAACTCTGCCACATCGGGCCTCTGAGCAGAGCTGGAGCTCTGCCGTACTGGAGGCGCCCTGGGCTCCGCCCAAGACGGGATTGCAGCCACACGCAGCTGGGCTGCCTCCTCTTCCCCCGAGGAGGCTCGCTGCCAGCATGCTGTGCACTAGGCTTCCAGGAGGGGGCGCCCCGCGCTTCCTGCAGGTCTTGGCTCAGGGGCTGCTTCGCCTGAGCTGGGGCTGTGGGCGGGAGCCCAGACACGCAGGGGCAGGCCCCAACCACCTGCACACGTCTCTGCTGGGGAGGAGAGCGCTAGGGAAATGACGTCTGTCAGGCAACTTCTGGGTGCCCACCGAGTCAGCCTCCGGGTGTGTGGGGCTGCAGACCACAGCCAGGGGACCTGGGAGCCTTGTGCTCTCCGAGGGGCGCTGAGTCTGGGCGGCCAAGCAACCGCTGGAGGAGCCCTGCACTTGCCCTCCCCTTCCTCTAATAGAGCCCTCACTGCTGGAGCACTTGGCAGGGTGCAAGGCACCGACCCCAAAGCCGTCCCCAGGGACGCCTGGGGCCTGGCTGCAAAGGCAAGGCAGGAGCGGAGCTGAGGCCAGGAAGTCGCCAGTGGCCTCTCCCAGCATCGCACAGCCTGCTCCTTCCTGGGCAGGAAGGCTAGCAGCGAGGCAAGCCTGGCCAAGTCTCGCCCAGGGCAGAGCAGCCTCGCGCAAGGGACTTGATTAGATCCGGCCTCTGAGCAGAGCTGGAGCTCTGCCGTACTGGAGGCGCACTCGGCTCCACAAAAGCAGGGATTGCAGCTGCAAGCGGCTTGGCTCCCCCAACACTTCCAAGGAGGCTTGCTTCCCCGCGAAATGTGCACGTGGCTTCCAGGCAGTGACGCCCGGCGCCTCCTGCAGGTCTTGGCTCAGGGGGCGCTTCCCCTGAGCTGGGTCTGTGGGCAGGAGCCCAGACACGCAGGGGCAGGCCCCAACCTCCTGCACACGTCTCTGCTGGGGAGGAGAGCACTCGGGAAACGACGTCTGTCAGGCACCTTCTGGGCGCTCACGGAGTCAGCCTCCGGGTGTGTGGGGCTGCAGACCACAGCCAGGGGCCCTGGGAGCCTGGTGCTCTCCGTGCTGTGCTGAGTCTGGGCGGCCAAGCAACCGCTGGAGGAGCCCTGCAGTTGCCATTCCCTTCCCTATGACAGAGCTCTTACTGCTGGAGCCCTTGGCAGTGTGCAACACACCGGCCCCTAAACCCACTGCAAGGACGCCTGGGGATTATGTGCAAAGGCGAGGCAGGAGTGGAGATGAGGCCAGGAAGGCGCCTGTAGCGTCTCCCAGTCTCGCGCAGCCTGCTCCTTCCTGGTCAGGAAGCCTAGACGCGAGGCAAGTCTGGGCCAGGCTCGCCAAGGGCAGAGCAGCCTCACGCCAGCAACTCTGCCACATCGGGCCTCTGAGCAGAGCTGGAGCTCTGCCGTACTGGAGGCGCCCTGGGCTCCGCCCAAGACGGGATTGCAGCCACACGCAGCTGGGCTGCCTCCTCTTCCCCCGAGGAGGCTCGCTGCCAGCATGCTGTGCACTAGGCTTCCAGGAGGGGGCGCCCCGCGCTTCCTGCAGGTCTTGGCTCAGGGGCTGCTTCGCCTGAGCTGGGGCTGTGGGCGGGAGCCCAGACACGCAGGGGCAGGCCCCAACCACCTGCACACGTCTCTGCTGGGGAGGAGAGCGCTAGGGAAATGACGTCTGTCAGGCAACTTCTGGGTGCCCACCGAGTCAGCCTCCGGGTGTGTGGGGCTGCAGACCACAGCCAGGGGACCTGGGAGCCTTGTGCTCTCCGAGGGGCGCTGAGTCTGGGCGGCCAAGCAACCGCTGGAGGAGCCCTGCACTTGCCCTCCCCTTCCTCTAATAGAGCCCTCACTGCTGGAGCACTTGGCAGGGTGCAAGGCACCGACCCCAAAGCCGTCCCCAGGGACGCCTGGGGCCTGGCTGCAAAGGCAAGGCAGGAGCGGAGCTGAGGCCAGGAAGTCGCCAGTGGCCTCTCCCAGCATCGCACAGCCTGCTCCTTCCTGGGCAGGAAGGCTAGCAGCGAGGCAAGCCTGGCCAAGTCTCGCCCAGGGCAGAGCAGCCTCGCAAAAGGAACTTGACAATATCCGGCCTCTGAGCAGAGCTGGAGCTTTGCCGTACTGGAGGCGCACTCGGCTCCGCAAAAGCAGGGATTGCAGCTGCAAGGGGCTTGGCTCCCCCGACTCTTCCAAGGAGGCTTGCGTCCCCGCGAACTGTGCACGTGTCTTCCAGGCAGGGACGCCCCGCGCTCCTGCAGGTCTTGGCTCAGGGGCCGCTTCCCCTGAGCTGGGGCTGTGGGCGGAAGCCCAGGCACGCAGGGGCAGACCCCAACCTCCTGCACACGTCTCTGCTGGGGAGTACAGCACTCGGGAAATGACGTCTGTCAGGCACCTTCTGGGCGTTCACCGAGTCAGCCTCCGGGTGTGTGGGGCTGCAGACCCCAGCCAGGGGCCCTGGGAGCCTGGTGCTCTACGTGCTGTGCTGAGTCTGGGCGGCCAAGCAACCGCTGGAGGAGCCCTGCAGTTGCCATTCCCTACCCTATGACAGAGCTCTCACTGCTGGAGCCCTTGGCAGTGTGCAACACACCGGCCCGTAAACCCACTGCAAGGACGCCTGGGGACTATGTGCAAAGGCAAGGCAGGAGTGGAGCTGAGGCCAGGAAGGCGCCTGTAGCGTCTCCCAGTCTCGCGCAGCCTGCTCCTTCCTGGTCAGGAAGCCTAGACGCGAGGCAAGTCTGGGCCAGGCTCGCCCAGGGCAGAGCAGCCTCACGCCAGCAACTCTGCCACATCGGGCCTCTGAGCAGAGCTGGAGCTCTGCCGTACTGGAGGCGCACAGGGCTCCGCCCAAGAAGGGATTGCAGCCACACGCAGCAGGGCTGCCTCCTCTTCCCCCGAGGAGACTAGCTGCCAGTATGCTGTGCACTAGGCTTCCAGGCGGGGGCGCCCCGCTCTTCCTGCAGGTCTTGGCTCAGGGGCTGCTTCCCCTGAGCTGGGGCTGTGGGCGGGAACCCAGACATGAAGGGGCAGGCCCCAACCACCTGCACACGTCTCTGCTGGGGAGGAGAGCGCTAGGGAAATGACATCTGTCAGGCAACTTCTGGGTGCCCACGGATTCAGCCTGCGGGTGTGTGGGGCTGCAGACCACAGCCAGGGGACCTGGGAGCCTTGTGCTCTCCGTGCGGCGCTGAGTCTGGGCGGCCAAGCAACCGCGGGAGGAGCCCTGCACTTGCCCTCCCCTTCCTCTAACAGAGCCCTCACTGCTGGAGCGCTTGGCAGGGTGCAAGCCACCGACCCCAAAGCCGTCCCCAAGGACGCCTGGGGCCTGGCTGCAAAGGCAAGGCAGGAGCGGAGCTGAGGCCAGGAAGGCGCCAGTGGCCTCTCCCAGCATCGCACAGCCTGCTCCTTCCTGGGCAGGAAGGCTAGCAGCGAGGCAAGCCTGGCCAAGTCTCGCCCAGGGCAGAGCAGCCTCGCGCAAGGGACTTGATTAGATCCGGCCTCTGAGCAGAGCTGGAGCTCTGCCGTACTGGAGGCGCACACGGCTCCACAAAAGCAGGGATTGCAGCTGCAAGCGGCTTGGCTCCCCCAACACTTCCAAGGAGGCTTGCTTCCCCGCGAAATGTGCACGTGGCTTCCAGGCAGTGACGCCCGGCGCCTCCTGCAGGTCTTGGCTCAGGGGGCGCTTCCCCTGAGCTGGGTCTGTGGGCAGGAGCCCAGACACGCAGGGGCAGGCCCCAACCTCCTGCACACGTCTCTGCTGGGGAGGAGAGCACTCGGGAAACGACGTCTGTCAGGCACCTTCTGGGCGCTCACGGAGTCAGCCTCCGGGTGTGTGGGGCTGCAGACCACAGCCAGGGGCCCTGGGAGCCTGGTGCTCTCCGTGCTGTGCTGAGTCTGGGCGGCCAAGCAACCGCTGGAGGAGCCCTGCAGTTGCCATTCCCTTCCCTATGACAGAGCTCTTACTGCTGGAGCCCTTGGCAGTGTGCAACACACCGGCCCCTAAACCCACTGCAAGGACGCCTGGGGATTATGTGCAAAGGCGAGGCAGGAGTGGAGATGAGGCCAGGAAGGCGCCTGTAGCGTCTCCCAGTCTCGCGCAGCCTGCTCCTTCCTGGTCAGGAAGCCTAGACGCGAGGCAAGTCTGGGCCAGGCTCGCCAAGGGCAGAGCAGCCTCACGCCAGCAACTCTGCCACATCGGGCCTCTGAGCAGAGCTGGAGCTCTGCCGTACTGGAGGCGCCCTGGGCTCCGCCCAAGACGGGATTGCAGCCACACGCAGCTGGGCTGCCTCCTCTTCCCCCGAGGAGGCTCGCTGCCAGCATGCTGTGCACTAGGCTTCCAGGAGGGGGCGCCCCGCGCTTCCTGCAGGTCTTGGCTCAGGGGCTGCTTCGCCTGAGCTGGGGCTGTGGGCGGGAGCCCAGACACGCAGGGGCAGGCCCCAACCACCTGCACACGTCTCTGCTGGGGAGGAGAGCGCTAGGGAAATGACGTCTGTCAGGCAACTTCTGGGTGCCCACCGAGTCAGCCTCCGGGTGTGTGGGGCTGCAGACCACAGCCAGGGGACCTGGGAGCCTTGTGCTCTCCGAGGGGCGCTGAGTCTGGGCGGCCAAGCAACCGCTGGAGGAGCCCTGCACTTGCCCTCCCCTTCCTCTAATAGAGCCCTCACTGCTGGAGCACTTGGCAGGGTGCAAGGCACCGACCCCAAAGCCGTCCCCAGGGACGCCTGGGGCCTGGCTGCAAAGGCAAGGCAGGAGCGGAGCTGAGGCCAGGAAGTCGCCAGTGGCCTCTCCCAGCATCGCACAGCCTGCTCCTTCCTGGGCAGGAAGGCTAGCAGCGAGGCAAGCCTGGCCAAGTCTCGCCCAGGGCAGAGCAGCCTCGCAAAAGGAACTTGACAATATCCGGCCTCTGAGCAGAGCTGGAGCTTTGCCGTACTGGAGGCGCACTCGGCTCCGCAAAAGCAGGGATTGCAGCTGCAAGGGGCTTGGCTCCCCCGACTCTTCCAAGGAGGCTTGCGTCCCCGCGAACTGTGCACGTGTCTTCCAGGCAGGGACGCCCCGCGCTCCTGCAGGTCTTGGCTCAGGGGCCTCTTCCCCTGAGCTGGGGCTGTGGGCGGAAGCCCAGGCACGCAGGGGCAGACCCCAACCTCCTGCACACGTCTCTGCTGGGGAGTACAGCACTCGGGAAATGACGTCTGTCAGGCACCTTCTGGGCGTTCACCGAGTCAGCCTCCGGGTGTGTGGGGCTGAAGACCCCAGCCAGGGGCCCTGGGAGCCTGGTGCTCTACGTGCTGTGCTGAGTCTGGGCGGCCAAGCAACCGCTGGAGGAGCCCTGCAGTTGCCATTCCCTACCCTATGACAGAGCTCTCACTGCTGGAGCCCTTGGCAGTGTGCAACACACCGGCCCGTAAACCCACTGCAAGGACGCCTGGGGACTATGTGCAAAGGCAAGGCAGGAGTGGAGCTGAGGCCAGGAAGGCGCCTGTAGCGTCTCCCAGTCTCGCGCAGCCTGCTCCTTCCTGGTCAGGAAGCCTAGACGCGAGGCAAGTCTGGGCCAGGCTCGCCCAGGGCAGAGCAGCCTCACGCCAGCAACTCTGCCACATCGGGCCTCTGAGCAGAGCTGGAGCTCTGCCGTACTGGAGGCGCACAGGGCTCCGCCCAAGAAGGGATTGCAGCCACACGCAGCAGGGCTGCCTCCTCTTCCCCCGAGGAGACTAGCTGCCAGTATGCTGTGCACTAGGCTTCCAGGCGGGGGCGCCCCGCTCTTCCTGCAGGTCTTGGCTCAGGGGCTGCTTCCCCTGAGCTGGGGCTGTGGGCGGGAACCCAGACATGAAGGGGCAGGCCCCAACCACCTGCACACGTCTCTGCTGGGGAGGAGAGCGCTAGGGAAATGACATCTGTCAGGCAACTTCTGGGTGCCCACGGATTCAGCCTGCGGGTGTGTGGGGCTGCAGACCACAGCCAGGGGACCTGGGAGCCTTGTGCTCTCCGTGCGGCGCTGAGTCTGGGCGGCCAAGCAACCGCGGGAGGAGCCCTGCACTTGCCCTCCCCTTCCTCTAACAGAGCCCTCACTGCTGGAGCGCTTGGCAGGGTGCAAGCCACCGACCCCAAAGCCGTCCCCAAGGACGCCTGGGGCCTGGCTGCAAAGGCAAGGCAGGAGCGGAGCTGAGGCCAGGAAGGCGCCAGTGGCCTCTCCCAGCATCGCACAGCCTGCTCCTTCCTGGGCAGGAAGGCTAGCAGCGAGGCAAGCCTGGCCAAGTCTCGCCCAGGGCAGAGCAGCCTCGCGCAAGGGACTTGATTAGATCCGGCCTCTGAGCAGAGCTGGAGCTCTGCCGTACTGGAGGCGCACTCGGCTCCACAAAAGCAGGGATTGCAGCTGCAAGCGGCTTGGCTCCCCCAACACTTCCAAGGAGGCTTGCTTCCCCGCGAAATGTGCACGTGGCTTCCAGGCAGTGACGCCCGGCGCCTCCTGCAGGTCTTGGCTCAGGGGGCGCTTCCCCTGAGCTGGGTCTGTGGGCAGGAGCCCAGACACGCAGGGGCAGGCCCCAACCTCCTGCACACGTCTCTGCTGGGGAGGAGAGCACTCGGGAAACGACGTCTGTCAGGCACCTTCTGGGCGCTCACGGAGTCAGCCTCCGGGTGTGTGGGGCTGCAGACCACAGCCAGGGGCCCTGGGAGCCTGGTGCTCTCCGTGCTGTGCTGAGTCTGGGCGGCCAAGCAACCGCTGGAGGAGCCCTGCAGTTGCCATTCCCTTCCCTATGACAGAGCTCTTACTGCTGGAGCCCTTGGCAGTGTGCAACACACCGGCCCCTAAACCCACTGCAAGGACGCCTGGGGATTATGTGCAAAGGCGAGGCAGGAGTGGAGATGAGGCCAGGAAGGCGCCTGTAGCGTCTCCCAGTCTCGCGCAGCCTGCTCCTTCCTGGTCAGGAAGCCTAGACGCGAGGCAAGTCTGGGCCAGGCTCGCCAAGGGCAGAGCAGCCTCACGCCAGCAACTCTGCCACATCGGGCCTCTGAGCAGAGCTGGAGCTCTGCCGTACTGGAGGCGCCCTGGGCTCCGCCCAAGACGGGATTGCAGCCACACGCAGCTGGGCTGCCTCCTCTTCCCCCGAGGAGGCTCGCTGCCAGCATGCTGTGCACTAGGCTTCCAGGAGGGGGCGCCCCGCGCTTCCTGCAGGTCTTGGCTCAGGGGCTGCTTCGCCTGAGCTGGGGCTGTGGGCGGGAGCCCAGACACGCAGGGGCAGGCCCCAACCACCTGCACACGTCTCTGCTGGGGAGGAGAGCGCTAGGGAAATGACGTCTGTCAGGCAACTTCTGGGTGCCCACCGAGTCAGCCTCCGGGTGTGTGGGGCTGCAGACCACAGCCAGGGGACCTGGGAGCCTTGTGCTCTCCGAGGGGCGCTGAGTCTGGGCGGCCAAGCAACCGCTGGAGGAGCCCTGCACTTGCCCTCCCCTTCCTCTAATAGAGCCCTCACTGCTGGAGCACTTGGCAGGGTGCAAGGCACCGACCCCAAAGCCGTCCCCAGGGACGCCTGGGGCCTGGCTGCAAAGGCAAGGCAGGAGCGGAGCTGAGGCCAGGAAGTCGCCAGTGGCCTCTCCCAGCATCGCACAGCCTGCTCCTTCCTGGGCAGGAAGGCTAGCAGCGAGGCAAGCCTGGCCAAGTCTCGCCCAGGGCAGAGCAGCCTCGCAAAAGGAACTTGACAATATCCGGCCTCTGAGCAGAGCTGGAGCTTTGCCGTACTGGAGGCGCACTCGGCTCCGCAAAAGCAGGGATTGCAGCTGCAAGGGGCTTGGCTCCCCCGACTCTTCCAAGGAGGCTTGCGTCCCCGCGAACTGTGCACGTGTCTTCCAGGCAGGGACGCCCCGCGCTCCTGCAGGTCTTGGCTCAGGGGCCGCTTCCCCTGAGCTGGGGCTGTGGGCGGAAGCCCAGGCACGCAGGGGCAGACCCCAACCTCCTGCACACGTCTCTGCTGGGGAGTACAGCACTCGGGAAATGACGTCTGTCAGGCACCTTCTGGGCGTTCACCGAGTCAGCCTCCGGGTGTGTGGGGCTGAAGACCCCAGCCAGGGGCCCTGGGAGCCTGGTGCTCTACGTGCTGTGCTGAGTCTGGGCGGCCAAGCAACCGCTGGAGGAGCCCTGCAGTTGCCATTCCCTACCCTATGACAGAGCTCTCACTGCTGGAGCCCTTGGCAGTGTGCAACACACCGGCCCGTAAACCCACTGCAAGGACGCCTGGGGACTATGTGCAAAGGCAAGGCAGGAGTGGAGCTGAGGCCAGGAAGGCGCCTGTAGCGTCTCCCAGTCTCGCGCAGCCTGCTCCTTCCTGGTCAGGAAGCCTAGACGCGAGGCAAGTCTGGGCCAGGCTCGCCCAGGGCAGAGCAGCCTCACGCCAGCAACTCTGCCACATCGGGCCTCTGAGCAGAGCTGGAGCTCTGCCGTACTGGAGGCGCACAGGGCTCCGCCCAAGAAGGGATTGCAGCCACACGCAGCAGGGCTGCCTCCTCTTCCCCCGAGGAGACTAGCTGCCAGTATGCTGTGCACTAGGCTTCCAGGCGGGGGCGCCCCGCTCTTCCTGCAGGTCTTGGCTCAGGGGCTGCTTCCCCTGAGCTGGGGCTGTGGGCGGGAACCCAGACATGAAGGGGCAGGCCCCAACCACCTGCACACGTCTCTGCTGGGGAGGAGAGCGCTAGGGAAATGACATCTGTCAGGCAACTTCTGGGTGCCCACGGATTCAGCCTGCGGGTGTGTGGGGCTGCAGACCACAGCCAGGGGACCTGGGAGCCTTGTGCTCTCCGTGCGGCGCTGAGTCTGGGCGGCCAAGCAACCGCGGGAGGAGCCCTGCACTTGCCCTCCCCTTCCTCTAACAGAGCCCTCACTGCTGGAGCGCTTGGCAGGGTGCAAGCCACCGACCCCAAAGCCGTCCCCAAGGACGCCTGGGGCCTGGCTGCAAAGGCAAGGCAGGAGCGGAGCTGAGGCCAGGAAGGCGCCAGTGGCCTCTCCCAGCATCGCACAGCCTGCTCCTTCCTGGGCAGGAAGGCTAGCAGCGAGGCAAGCCTGGGCGACTCTCGCCCACGGCAGAGCTGCCTCGCGCAAGCCACTTGACTAGATCCGGCCTCTGAGAAGAGCTGGAGCTCTGCGGTACTGGACGCGCACTCGGCTCCGCCCAAGCAGGGATTGCAGCTGCAAGCGGCTTGGCTCCCTCGACTCTTCCCAAGGAGGCTCGCGTCCCCGCGAACTGTGCACGTGGCTTCCAGGCAGGGACGCCCCGCGCCTCCTGCAGGTCTTGGCTCAGGGGCTGCTTCCCCTGAGCTGGGGCTGTGGGCGGGAGCCCAGACACGCAAGGGCAGCCCCAACCTCCTGCACACGTCTCTGCAGGGGAGGAGAGAACTCGGGAAATGACGTCTGTCAGGCACCTTCTGGGCGCTCACGGAGTCAGCATCCGGGTGTGTGGGGCTGCAGACCCCAGCCAGGGGCGCTGGGAGCCTGGTGCTCTCTGTGCTGTGCTTAGTCTGGAAGGCCGAGCAACCGCTGTAAGAGCCCTGCAGTTGCCATTCCCTGCCCTATGACAGAGCTCTCACTGCTGGAGCCCTTGGCAGTGTGCAACACACCGGCCTCTAAAGCCACTGCAAGGATGCCTGGGGACTAGGTGCAAAGGCAAGGCAGGAGTGGAGCCGAGGCCAGGAAGGCGCCAGTAGCGTCTCCCAGTCTCGCGCAGCCTGCTCCTTCCTGGTCAGGAAGCCTAGACGCGAGGCAAGTCTGGCAAGGCTCATCCAGGGCAGAGCAGCCCCACGCCAGCAACTCTGCCAGATCTGGCCTCTGAGCAGAGCTGGAGCTCTGCCGTCCTGGAGGCGCACTGGGCTCCGGCCAAGAAGTGATCGCAGCCGCACGCAGCTGGGCTGCTCCTCTTCCCCCGAGGAGGCTCGCTTCCCGCATGCTGTGCACTAGGCTTCCAGGCGGGGGCGCCCCGCGCTTCCTGCAGGTCTCGGCTCAGGGGCTGCTTCCCCTGAGCTGGGGCTGTGGGCGGGAGCCCAGACACGCAGGGGCAGGCCCCAACCACCTGCACACGTCTCTGCTGGGGAGGAGAGCCCCAGGGAAATGACGTCTGTCAGGCAAATTCCGGGTGCCCACGGATTCAGCCTGCGGGTGTGTGGGGCTGCAGACCACAGCCAGGGGACCTGGGAGCCTTGTGCTCTCCGTGCGGCGCTGAGTCTGGGCGGCCAAGCAACCGCGGGAGGAGCCCTGCACTTGCCCTCCCCTTCCTCTAACAGAGCCCTCACTGCTGGAGCGCTTGGCAGGGTGCAAGCCACCGACCCCAAAGCCGTCCCCAAGGACGCCTGGGGCCTGGCTGCAAAGGCAAGGCAGGAGCGGAGCTGAGGCCAGGAAGGCGCCAGTGGCCTCTCCCAGCATCGCACAGCCTGCTCCTTCCTGGGCAGGAAGGCTAGCAGCGAGGCAAGCCTGGCCAAGTCTCGCCCAGGACAGAGCAGCCTCGCGCAAGGGACTTGATTAGATCCGGCCTCTGAGCAGAGCTGGAGCTCTGCCGTACTGGAGGCGCACTCGGCTCCACAAAAGCAGGGATTGCAGCTGCAAGCGGCTTGGCTCCCCCAACACTTCCAAGGAGGCTTGCTTCCCCGCGAAATGTGCACGTGGCTTCCAGGCAGTGACGCCCGGCGCCTCCTGCAGGTCTTGGCTCAGGGGGCGCTTCCCCTGAGCTGGGTCTGTGGGCAGGAGCCCAGACACGCAGGGGCAGGCCCCAACCTCCTGCACACGTCTCTGCTGGGGAGGAGAGCACTCGGGAAACGACGTCTGTCAGGCACCTTCTGGGCGCTCACGGAGTCAGCCTCCGGGTGTGTGGGGCTGCAGACCACAGCCAGGGGCCCTGGGAGCCTGGTGCTCTCCGTGCTGTGCTGAGTCTGGGCGGCCAAGCAACCGCTGGAGGAGCCCTGCAGTTGCCATTCCCTTCCCTATGACAGAGCTCTTACTGCTGGAGCCCTTGGCAGTGTGCAACACACCGGCCCCTAAACCCACTGCAAGGACGCCTGGGGATTATGTGCAAAGGCGAGGCAGGAGTGGAGATGAGGCCAGGAAGGCGCCTGTAGCGTCTCCCAGTCTCGCGCAGCCTGCTCCTTCCTGGTCAGGAAGCCTAGACGCGAGGCAAGTCTGGGCCAGGCTCGCCAAGGGCAGAGCAGCCTCACGCCAGCAACTCTGCCACATCGGGCCTCTGAGCAGAGCTGGAGCTCTGCCGTACTGGAGGCGCCCTGGGCTCCGCCCAAGACGGGATTGCAGCCACACGCAGCTGGGCTGCCTCCTCTTCCCCCGAGGAGGCTCGCTGCCAGCATGCTGTGCACTAGGCTTCCAGGAGGGGGCGCCCCGCGCTTCCTGCAGGTCTTGGCTCAGGGGCTGCTTCGCCTGAGCTGGGGCTGTGGGCGGGAGCCCAGACACGCAGGGGCAGGCCCCAACCACCTGCACACGTCTCTGCTGGGGAGGAGAGCGCTAGGGAAATGACGTCTGTCAGGCAACTTCTGGGTGCCCACCGAGTCAGCCTCCGGGTGTGTGGGGCTGCAGACCACAGCCAGGGGACCTGGGAGCCTTGTGCTCTCCGAGGGGCGCTGAGTCTGGGCGGCCAAGCAACCGCTGGAGGAGCCCTGCACTTGCCCTCCCCTTCCTCTAATAGAGCCCTCACTGCTGGAGCACTTGGCAGGGTGCAAGGCACCGACCCCAAAGCCGTCCCCAGGGACGCCTGGGGCCTGGCTGCAAAGGCAAGGCAGGAGCGGAGCTGAGGCCAGGAAGTCGCCAGTGGCCTCTCCCAGCATCGCACAGCCTGCTCCTTCCTGGGCAGGAAGGCTAGCAGCGAGGCAAGCCTGGCCAAGTCTCGCCCAGGGCAGAGCAGCCTCGCAAAAGGAACTTGACAATATCCGGCCTCTGAGCAGAGCTGGAGCTTTGCCGTACTGGAGGCGCACTCGGCTCCGCAAAAGCAGGGATTGCAGCTGCAAGCGGCTTGGCTCCCTCGACTCTTCCCAAGGAGGCTCGCGTCCCCGCGAACTGTGAACGTGGCTTCCAGGCAGGGACGCCCCGTGCCTCCTGCAGGTCTTGGCTCAGGGGCTGCTTCCCCTGAGCTGGGGCTGTGGGCGGGAGCCCAGACACGCAGGGGCAGCCCCAACCTCCTGCACACGTCTCTGCAGGGGAGGAGAGCACTCGGGAAATGACGTCTGTCAGGCACCTTCGGGGCGCTCACGGAGTCAGCATCCGGGTGTGTGGGGCTGCAGACCCCAGCCAGGGGCCCTGGGAGCCTGGTGCTCTCCGTGCTGTGCTTAGTCTGGAAGGCCGAGCAGCCGCTGTAAGAGCCCTGCAGTTGCCATTCCCTGCCCTATGACAGAGCTCTCACTGCTGGAGCCCTTGGCAGTGTGCAACACACCGGCCTCTAAAGCCACTGCAAGGATGCCCGGGGACTAGGTGCAAAGGCAAGGCAGGAGTGGAGCCGAGGCCAGGAAGGCGCCAGTAGCGTCTCCCAGTCTCGCGCAGCCTGCTCCTGCCTGGTCAGGAAGCCTAGACGCGAGGCAAGTCTGGGCAAGGCTCGCCCAGGGCAGAGCAGCCCCACGCCAGCAACTCTGCCAGATCTGGCCTCTGAGCAGAGCTGGAGCTCTGCCGTCCTGGAGGCGCACTGGGCTCCGGCCAAGAAGTGATCGCAGCCGCACGCAGCTGGGCTGCCTCCTCTTCCCCCGAGGAGGCTCGCTTCCCGCATGCTGTGCACTAGGCTTCCAGGCGGGGGCGCCCCGCGCTTCCTGCAGGTCTCGGCTCAGGGGCTGCTTCCCCTGAGCTGGGGCTGTGGGCGGGAGCCCAGACACGCAGGGGCAGGCCCCAACCACCTGCACACGTCTCTGCTGGGGAGGAGAGCCCCAGGGAAATGACGTCTGTCAGGCAAATTCCGGGTGCCCACGGAGTCAGCCTCCGGGTGTGTGGGGCTGCAGACCACAGCCAGGGGACCTGGGAGCCTTGTGCTCTCGGTGCGGCGGTGAGTCTGGGCGGCCAAGCAACCGCTGGAGGAGCCCTGCACTTGCCCTCCCCTTCCTCTAATAGAGCCCTCACAGCTGGAGCGCTGGCAGGGTGCAAGCCACCGACCCCAAAGCCGTCCCCAAGGACGCCTGGGGCCTGGCTGCAAAGGCAAGCCAGGAGCGGAGCTGAGGCCAGGAAGGCGCCAGTGGCCTCTCCCAGCATCGCACAGCATGCTCCTTCCTGGGCAGGAAGGCTAGCAGCGAGGCAAGCCTGGGCGACTCTCGCCCACGACAGAGCTGCCTCGCTCAAGCAACTTGACTAGATCCGGCCTCTGAGAAGAGCTGGAGCTCTGCGGTACTGGACGCGCACTCGGCTCCGCCCAAGCAGGGATTGCAGCTGCAAGCGGCTTGGCTCCCTCGACTCTTCCCAAGGAGGCTCGCGTCCCCGCGAACTGTGCACGTGCCTTCCAGGCAGGGACGCCCCGCGCCTCCTCAGGTCTTGACTCAGGGGCTGCTTCCCCTGAGCTGGGGCTGTGGGCGGGAGCCCAGACACGCAGGGGCAGCCCCAACCTCCTGCACACGTCTCTGCAGGGGAGGAGAGCACTCGGGAAATGACGTCTGTCAGGCACCTTCTGGGCGCTCACGGAGTCAGCATCCGGGTGTGTGGGGCTGCAGACCCCAGCCAGGGGCCCTGGGAGCCTGGTGCTCTCCGTGCTTTGCTTAGTCTGGAAGGCCGAGCAGCCGCTGTAAGAGCCCTGCAGTTGCCATTCCCTGCCCTATGACAGAGCTCTCACTGCTGGAGCCCTTGGCAGTGTGCAACACACCGGCCTCTAAAGCCACTGCAAGGATGCCCGGGGACTAGGTGCAAAGGCAAGGCAGGAGTGGAGCCGAGGCCAGAAAGGTGCCAGTAGCGTCTCCCAGTCTCGCGCAGCCTGCTCCTGCCTGGTCAGGAAGCCTAGACGCGAGGCAAGTCTGGGCAAGGCTCGCCCAGGGCAGAGCAGCCCCACGCCAGCAACTCTGCCAGATCTGGCCTCTGAGCAGAGCTGGAGCTCTGCCGTCCTGGAGGCGCACTGGGCTCCGGCCAAGAAGTGATCGCAGCCGCACGCAGCTGGGCTGCCTCCTCTTCCCCCGAGGAGGCTCGCTTCCCGCATGCTGTGCACTAGGCTTCCAGGCGGGGGCGCCCCGCGCTTCCTGCAGGTCTCGGCTCAGGGGCTGCTTCCCCTGAGCTGGGGCTGTGGGCGGGAGCCCAGACACGCAGGGGCAGGCCCCAACCACCTGCACACGTCTCTGCTGGGGAGGAGAGCCCCAGGGAAATGACGTCTGTCAGGCAAATTCCGGGTGCCCACGGAGTCAGCCTCCGGGTGTGTGGGGCTGCAGACCACAGCCAGGGGACCTGGGAGCCTTGTGCTCTCGGTGCGGCGGTGAGTCTGGGCGGCCAAGCAACCGCTGGAGGAGCCCTGCACTTGCCCTCCCCTTCCTCTAATAGAGCCCTCACAGCTGGAGCGCTGGCAGGGTGCAAGCCACCGACCCCAAAGCCGTCCCCAAGGACGCCTGGGGCCTGGCTGCAAAGGCAAGCCAGGAGCGGAGCTGAGGCCAGGAAGGCGCCAGTGGCCTCTCCCAGCATCGCACAGCCTGCTCCTTCCTGGGCAGGAAGGCTAGCAGCGAGGCAAGCCTGGGCGACTCTCGCCCACGACAGAGCTGCCTCGCTCAAGCAACTTGACTAGATCCGGCCTCTGAGAAGAGCTGGAGCTCTGCGGTACTGGACGCGCACTCGGCTCCGCCCAAGCAGGGATTGCAGCTGCAAGCGGCTTGGCTCCCTCGACTCTTCCCAAGGAGGCTCGCGTCCCCGCGAACTGTGCACGTGGCTTCCAGGCAGGGACGCCCCGCGCCTCCTGCAGGTCTTGGCTCAGGGGCTGCTTCCACTGAGCTGGGGCTGTGGGCGGGAGCCCAGACACACAGGGGCAGCCCCAACCTCCTGCACACGTCTCTGCAGGGGAGGAGAGCACTCGGGAAATGACGACGGTCAGGCACCTTCTGGGCGCTCACGGAGTCAGCATCCGGGTGTGTGGGGCTGCAGACCCCAGCCAGGGGCCCTGGGAGCCTGGTGATCTCCGTGCTGTGCTTAGTCTGGAAGGGGGAGCAACCGCTGGAGGAGCCCTGCAGTTGCCATTCCCTGCCCTATGACAGAGCTCTCACTGCTGGAGCCCTTGGCAGTGTGCAACACACCGGCCCCTAAATCCAGTGCAAGACGCCTGGGGACTAGGTGCAAAGGCAAGGCAGGAGTGGAGCCGAGGCCAGAAAGGCGCCAGTAGCGTCTCCCAGTCTCGCGCAGCCTGCTCCTTCCTGGTCAGGAAGCCTAGACGCGAGGCAAGTCTGGGCAAGGCTCGCCCAGGGCAGAGCAGCCCCACGCCAGCAACTCTGCCAGATCTGGCCTCTGAGCAGAGCTGGAGCTCTGCTGTCCTGGAGGCGCACTGGGCTCCGGCCAAGAAGTGATCGCAGCCCCACGCAGCTGGGCTGCCTCCTCTTCCCCCAAGGAGGCTCGCTTCCCGCATGCTGTGCACTAGGCTTCCAGGCGGGGGCGCCCCGCGCTTCCTGCAGGTCTCGGCTCAGGGGCTGCTTCCCCTGAGCTGGGGCTGTGGGCGGGAGCCCAGACACGCAGGGGCAGGCCCCAACCACCTGCACACGTCTCTGCTGGGGAGGAGAGCCCCAGGGAAATGACGTCTGTCAGGCAAATTCCGGGTGCCCACGGAGTCAGCCTCCGGGTGTGTGGGGCTGCAGACCACAGCCAGGGGACCTGGGAGCCTTGTGCTCTCGGTGCGGCGCTGAGTCTGGGCGGCCAAGCAACCGCTGGAGGAGCCCTGCACTTGCCCTCCCCTTCCTCTAATAGAGCCCTCACAGCTGGAGCGCTGGCAGGGTGCAAGCCACCGACCCCAAAGCCGTCCCCAAGGACGCCTGGGGCCTGGCTGCAAAGGCAAGGCAGGAGCGGAGCTGAGGCCAGGAAGGCGCCAGTGGCCTCTCCCAGCATCGCACAGCCTGCTCCTTCCTGGGCAGGAAGGCTAGCAGCGAGGCAAGCCTGGGCGACTCTCGCCCACGACAGAGCTGCCTCGCTCAAGCAACTTGACTAGATCCGGCCTCTGAGAAGAGCTGGAGCTCTGCGGTACTGGACGCGCACTCGGCTCCGCCCAAGCAGGGATTGCAGCTGCAAGCGGCTTGGCTCCCTCGACTCTTCCCAAGGAGGCTCGCGTCCCCGCGAACTGTGCACGTGCCTTCCAGGCAGGGACGCCCCGCGCCTCCTCAGGTCTTGACTCAGGGGCTGCTTCCCCTGAGCTGGGGCTGTGGGCGGGAGCCCAGACACGCAGGGGCAGCCCCAACCTCCTGCACACGTCTCTGCAGGGGAGGAGAGCCCCAGGGAAATGACGTCTGTCAGGCAAATTCTGGGTGCCCACGGAGTCAGCCTCCGGGTGTGTGGGGCTGCAGACCACAGCCAGGGGACCTGGGAGCCTTGTGCTCTCGGTGCGGCGCTGAGTCTGGGCGGCCAAGCAACCGCTGGAGGAGCCCTGCACTTGCCCTCCCCTTCCTCTAATAGAGCCCTCACAGCTGGAGCGCTGGCAGGGTGCAAGCCACCGACCCCAAAGCCGTCCCCAAGGACGCCTGGGGCCTGGCTGCAAAGGCAAGGCAGGAGCGGAGCTGAGGACAGGAAGGCGCCAGTGGCCTCTCCCAGCATCGCACAGCCTGCTCCTTCCTGGGCAGGAAGGCTAGCAGCGAGGCAAGCCTGGGCGACTCTCGCCCACGACAGAGCTGCCTCGCGCAAGCAACTTGACAGATCCGGCCTCTGAGAAGAGTTGGAGCTCTGCGGTACTGGACGCGCACTCGGCTCCGCCCAAGCAGGGATTGCAGCTGCAAGCGGCTTGGCTCCCTCGACTCTTCCCAAGGAGGCTCGCGTCCCCGCGAACTGTGAACGTGGCTTCCAGGCAGGGACGCCCCGCGCCTCCTGCAGGTCTTGGCTCAGGGGCTGCTTCCCCTGAGCTGGGGCTGTGGGCGGGAACCCAGACACGCAGGGGCAGCCCCAACCTCCTGCACACGTCTCTGCAGGGGAGGAGAGCACTCGGGAAATGACGTCTGTCAGGCACCTTCGGGGCGCTCACGGAGTCAGCATCCTGGTGTGTGGGGCTGCAGACCCCAGCCAGGGGCCCTGGGAGCCTGGTGCTCTCCGTGCTGTGCTTAGTCTGGAAGGCCGAGCAGCCGCTGTAAGAGCCCTGCAGTTGCCATTCCCTGCCCTATGACAGAGCTCTCACTGCTGGAGCCCTTGGCAGTGTGCAACACACCGGCCTCTAAAGCCACTGCAAGGATGCCCGGGGACTAGGTGCAAAGGCAAGGCAGGAGTGGAGCCGAGGCCAGGAAGGCGCCAGTAGCGTCTCCCAGTCTCGCGCAGCCTGCTCCTGCCTGGTCAGGAAGCCTAGACGCGAGGCAAGTCTGGGCAAGGCTCGCCCAGGGCAGAGCAGCCCCACGCCAGCAACTCTGCCAGATCTGGCCTCTGAGCAGAGCTGGAGCTCTGCCGTCCTGGAGGCGCACTGGGCTCCGGCCAAGAAGTGATCGCAGCCGCACGCAGCTGGGCTGCCTCCTCTTCCCCCGAGGAGGCTCGCTTCCCGCATGCTGTGCACTAGGCTTCCAGGCGGGGGCGCCCCGCGCTTCCTGCAGGTCTCGGCTCAGGGGCTGCTTCCCCTGAGCTGGGGCTGTGGGCGGGAGCCCAGACACGCAGGGGCAGGCCCCAACCACCTGCACACGTCTCTGCTGGGGAGGAGAGCCCCAGGGAAATGACGTCTGTCAGGCAAATTCCGGGTGCCCACGGAGTCAGCCTCCGGGTGTGTGGGGCTGCAGACCACAGCCAGGGGACCTGGGAGCCTTGTGCTCTCGGTGCGGCGGTGAGTCTGGGCGGCCAAGCAACCGCTGGAGGAGCCCTGCACTTGCCCTCCCCTTCCTCTAATAGAGCCCTCACAGCTGGAGCGCTGGCAGGGTGCAAGCCACCGACCCCAAAGCCGTCCCCAAGGACGCCTGGGGCCTGGCTGCAAAGGCAAGCCAGGAGCGGAGCTGAGGCCAGGAAGGCGCCAGTGGCCTCTCCCAGCATCGCACAGCCTGCTCCTTCCTGGGCAGGAAGGCTAGCAGCGAGGCAAGCCTGGGCGACTCTCGCCCACGACAGAGCTGCCTCGCTCAAGCAACTTGACTAGATCCGGCCTCTGAGAAGAGCTGGAGCTCTGCGGTACTGGACGCGCACTCGGCTCCGCCCAAGCAGGGATTGCAGCTGCAAGCGGCTTGGCTCCCTCGACTCTTCCCAAGGAGGCTCGCGTCCCCGCGAACTGTGCACGTGCCTTCCAGGCAGGGACGCCCCTCGCCTCCTGCAGGTCTTGGCTCAGGGGCTGCTTCCACTGAGCTGGGGCTGTGGGCGGGAGCCCAGACACACAGGGGCAGCCCCAACCTCTTGCACACGTCTCTGCAGGGGAGGAGAGCACTCGGGAAATGACGACGGTCAGGCACCTTCTGGGCGCTCACGGAGTCAGCATCCGGGTGTGTGGGGCTGCAGAAACCAGCCAGGGGCCCTGGGAGCCTGGTGATCTCCGTGCTGTGCTTAGTCTGGAAGGTGGAGCAACCGCTGGAGGAGCCCTGCAGTTGCCATTCCCTGCCCTATGACAGAGCTCTCACTGCTGGAGCCCTTGGCAGTGTGCAACACACCGGCCCCTAAATCCAGTGCAAGGATGCCCGGGGACTAGGTGCAAAGGCAAGGCAGGAGTGGAGCCGAGGCCAGGAAGGCGCCAGTAGCGTCTCCCAGTCTCGCGCAGCCTGCTCCTGCCTGGTCAGGAAGCCTAGACGCGAGGCAAGTCTGGGCAAGGCTCGCCCAGGGCAGAGCAGCCCCACGCCAGCAACTCTGCCAGATCTGGCCTCTGAGCAGAGCTGGAGCTCTGCCGTCCTGGAGGCGCACTGGGCTCCGGCCAAGAAGTGATCGCAGCCGCACGCAGCTGGGCTGCCTCCTCTTCCCCCGAGGAGGCTCGCTTCCCGCATGCTGTGCACTAGGCTTCCAGGCGGGGGCGCCCCGCGCTTCCTGCAGGTCTCGGCTCAGGGGCTGCTTCCCCTGAGCTGGGGCTGTGGGCGGGAGCCCAGACACGCAGGGGCAGGCCCCAACCACCTGCACAGGTCTCTGCTGGGGAGGAGAGCCCCAGGGAAATGACGTCTGTCAGGCAAATTCCGGGTGCCCACGGAGTCAGCCTCCGGGTGTGTGGGGCTGCAGACCACAGCCAGGGGACCTGGGAGCCTTGTGCTCTCGGTGCGGCGGTGAGTCTGGGCGGCCAAGCAACCGCTGGAGGAGCCCTGCACTTGCCCTCCCCTTCCTCTAATAGAGCCCTCACAGCTGGAGCGCTGGCAGGGTGCAAGCCACCGACCCCAAAGCCGTCCCCAAGGACGCCTGGGGCCTGGCTGCAAAGGCAAGCCAGGAGCGGAGCTGAGGCCAGGAAGGCGCCAGTGGCCTCTCCCAGCATCGCACAGCCTGCTCCTTCCTGGGCAGGAAGGCTAGCAGCGAGGCAAGCCTGGGCGACTCTCGCCCACGACAGAGCTGCCTCGCTCAAGCAACTTGACTAGATCAGGCCTCTGAGAAGAGCTGGAGCTCTGCAGTACTGGACGCGCACTCGGCTCCGCCCAAGCAGGGATTGCAGCTGCAAGCGGCTTGGCTCCCTCGACTCTTCCCAGCGAGGCTCGCGTCCCCGTGAACTGTGCACGTGGCTTCCAGGCAGGGACGCCCCTCGCCTCCTGCAGGTCTTGGCTCAGGGGCTGCTTCCACTGAGCTGGGGCTGTGGGCGGGAGCCCAGACACACAGGGGCAGCCCCAACCTCCTGCACACGTCTCTGCAGGGGAGGAGAGCACTCGGGAAATGACGACGGTCAGGCACCTTCTGGGCGCTCACGGAGTCAGCATCCGGGTGTGTGGGGCTGCAGACCCCAGCCAGGGGCCCTGGGAGCCTGGTGATCTCCGTGCTGTGCTTAGTCTGGAAGGCGGAGCAACCGCTGGAGGAGCCCTGCAGTTGCCATTCCCTGCCCTATGACAGAGCTCTCACTGCTGGAGCCCTTGGCAGTGTGCAACACACCGGCCCCTAAATCCAGTGCAAGACGCCTGGGGACTAGGTGCAAAGGCAAGGCAGGAGTGGAGCCGAGGCCAGGAAGGCGCCAGTAGCGTCTCCCAGTCTCGCGCAGCCTGCTCCTTCCTGGTCAGGAAGCCTAGACGCGAGGCAAGTCTGGGCAAGGCTCGCCCAGGGCAGAGCAGCCCCACGCCAGCAACTCTGCCAGATCTGGCCTCTGAGCAGAGCTGGAGCTCTGCCGTACTGGAGGCGCACTGGGCTCCGGCCAAGAAGTGATCGCAGCCGCACGCAGCTGGGCTGCCTCCTCTTCCCCCGAGGAGGCTCGCTTCCCGCATGCTGTGCACTAGGCTTCCAGGCGGGTGCGCCCCGCGCTTCCTGCAGGTCTCGGCTCAGGGGCTGCTTCCCCTGAGCTGGGGCTGTGGGCGGGAGCCCAGACACGCAGGGGCAGGCCCCAACCACCTGCACACGTCTCTGCTGGGGAGGAGAGCCCCAGGGAAATGACGTCTGTCAGGCAAATTCCGGGTGCCCACGGAGTCAGCCTCCGGGTGTGTGGGGCTGCAGACCACAGCCAGGGGACCTGGGAGCCTTGTGCTCTCGGTGTGGCGCTGAGTCTGGGCGGCCAAGCAACCGCTGGAGGAGCCCTGCACTTGCCCTCCCCTTCCTCTAATAGAGCCCTCACAGCTGGAGCGCTGGCAGGGTGCAAGCCACCGACCCCAAAGCCGTCCCCAAGGACGCCTGGGGCCTGGCTGCAAAGGCAAGGCAGGAGCGGAGCTGAGGACAGGAAGGCGCCAGTGGCCTCTCCCAGCATCGCACAGCCTGCTCCTTCCTGGGCAGGAAGGCTAGCAGCGAGGCAAGCCTGGGCGACTCTCGCCCACGGCAGAGCTGCCTCGCGCAAGCAACTTGACAGATCCGGCCTCTGAGAAGAGCTGTAGCTCTGCGGTACTGGACGCGCACTCGGCTCCGCCCAAGCAGGGATTGCAGCTGCAAGCGGCTTGGCTCCCTCGACTCTTCCCAAGGAGGCTCGCGTCCCCGCGAACTGTGCACGTGGCTTCCAGGCAGGGACGCCCCGCGCCTCCTGCAGGTCTTGGCTCAGGGGCTGCTTCCCCTGAGCTGGGGCTGTGGGCGGGAGCCCAGACACGCAGGGGCAGCCCCAACCTCCTGCACACGTCTCTGCAGGGGAGGAGAGCACTCGGGAAATGACGTCTGTCAGGCACCTTCGGGGCGCTCACGGAGTCAGCATCCGGGTGTGTGGGGCTGCAGACCCCAGCCAGGGGCCCTGGGAGCCTGGTGCTCTCCGTGCTGTGCTTAGTCTGAAAGGCCGAGCAGCCGCTGTAAGAGCCCTGCAGTTGCCATTCCCTGCCCTATGACAGAGCTCTCACTGCTGGAGCCCTTGGCAGTGTGCAACACACCGGCCCCTAAACCCACTGCAAGGACGCCTGGGGACTATGTGCAAAAGCAAGGCAGGAGTGGACATGAGGCCAGGAAGGCGCCTGTAGCGTCTCCCAGTCTCGCGCAGCCTGCTCCTTCCTGGTCAGGAAGCCTAGACGCGAGGCAAGTCTGGGCCAGGCACGCCCAGGGCAGAGCAGCCTCACGCCAGCAACTCTGCCACATCGGGCCTCTGAGCAGAGCTGGAGCTCTGCCGTACTGGAGGCGCCCTTGGCTCCGCCCAAGACGGGTTTGCAGCCACACGCAGCTGGGCTGCCTCCTCTTCCCCCGAGGAGGCTCGCTGCCAGCATGCTGTGCACTAGGCTTCCAGGAGGGGGAGCCCCGCGCTTCCTGCAGGTCTTGGCTCAGGGGCTGCTTCGCCTGAGCTGGGGCTGTGGGCGGGAGCCCAGACACGCAGGGGCAGGCCCCAACCTCCTGCACACGTCTCTGCTGGGGAGCAGAGCGCTAGGGAAATGACGTCTGTCAGGCAACTTCTGGGTGCCCACGGAGTCAGCCTCCGGGTGTGTGGGGCTGCAGACCACAGCCAGGGGACCTGGGAGCCTTGTGCTCTCCGAGGGGCGCTGAGTCTGGGCGGCCAAGTAACCGCTGGAGGAGCCCTGCACTTGCCCTCCCCTTCCTCTAATAGAGCCCTCACTGCTGGAGCACTTGGCAGGGTGCAAGGCACCGACCCCAAAGCCGTCCCCAGGGACGCCTGGGGCCTGGCTGCAAAGGCAAGGCAGGAGCGGAGCTGAGGCCAGGAAGTCGCCAGTGGCCTCTCCCAGCATCGCACAGCCTGCTCCTTCCTGGGCAGGAAGGCTAGCAGCGAGGCAAGCCTGGCCAAGTCTCGCCCAGGGCAGAGCAGCCTCGCAAAAGGAACTTGACAATATCCGGCCTCTGAGCAGAGCTGGAGCTTTGCCGTACTGGAGGCGCACTCGGCTCCGCAAAAGCAGGGATTGCAGCTGCAAGGGGCTTGGCTCCCCCGACTCTTCCAAGGAGGCTTGCGTCCCCGCGAACTGTGCACGTGTCTTCCAGGCAGGGACGCCCCGCGCTCCTGCAGGTCTTGGCTCAGGGGCCGCTTCCCCTGAGCTGGGGCTGTGGGCGGAAGCCCAGGCACGCAGGGGCAGACCCCAACCTCCTGCACACGTCTCTGCTGGGGAGTACAGCACTCGGGAAATGACGTCTGTCAGGCACCTTCTGGGCGTTCACCGAGTCAGCCTCCGGGTGTGTGGGGCTGCAGACCCCAGCCAGGGGCCCTGGGAGCCTGGTGCTCTACGTGCTGTGCTGAGTCTGGG
This sequence comes from Budorcas taxicolor, assembly GCF_023091745.1. Lineage (NCBI taxonomy): Eukaryota > Metazoa > Chordata > Mammalia > Artiodactyla > Bovidae > Budorcas > Budorcas taxicolor. Next base: position 806,074 of record NW_026291792.1, read on the forward strand.
CGGCCAAGCAACCGCTGGAGGAGCCCTGCAGTTGCCATTCCCTACCCTATGACAGAGCTCTCACTGCTGGAGCCCTTGGCAGTGTGCAACACACCGGCCCGTAAACCCACTGCAAGGACGCCTGGGGACTATGTGCAAAGGCAAGGCAGGAGTGGAGCTGAGGCCAGGAAGGCGCCTGTAGCGTCTCCCAGTCTCGCGCAGCCTGCTCCTTCCTGGTCAGGAAGCCTAGACGCGAGGCAAGTCTGGGCCAGGCTCGCCCAGGGCAGAGCAGCCTCACGCCAGCAACTCTGCCACATCGGGCCTCTGAGCAGAGCTGGAGCTCTGCCGTACTGGAGGCGCACAGGGCTCCGCCCAAGAAGGGATTGCAGCCACACGCAGCAGGGCTGCCTCCTCTTCCCCCGAGGAGACTAGCTGCCAGTATGCTGTGCACTAGGCTTCCAGGCGGGGGCGCCCCGCTCTTCCTGCAGGTCTTGGCTCAGGGGCTGCTTCCCCTGAGCTGGGGCTGTGGGCGGGAACCCAGACATGAAGGGGCAGGCCCCAACCACCTGCACACGTCTCTGCTGGGGAGGAGAGCGCTAGGGAAATGACATCTGTCAGGCAACTTCTGGGTGCCCACGGATTCAGCCTGCGGGTGTGTGGGGCTGCAGACCACAGCCAGGGGACCTGGGAGCCTTGTGCTCTCCGTGCGGCGCTGAGTCTGGGCGGCCAAGCAACCGCGGGAGGAGCCCTGCACTTGCCCTCCCCTTCCTCTAACAGAGCCCTCACTGCTGGAGCGCTTGGCAGGGTGCAAGCCACCGACCCCAAAGCCGTCCCCAAGGACGCCTGGGGCCTGGCTGCAAAGGCAAGGCAGGAGCGGAGCTGAGGCCAGGAAGGCGCCAGTGGCCTCTCCCAGCATCGCACAGCCTGCTCCTTCCTGGGCAGGAAGGCTAGCAGCGAGGCAAGCCTGGCCAAGTCTCGCCCAGGGCAGAGCAGCCTCGCGCAAGGGACTTGATTAGATCCGGCCTCTGAGCAGAGCTGGAGCTCTGCCGTACTGGAGGCGCACTCGGCTCCACAAAAGCAGGGATTGCAGCTGCAAGCGGCTTGGCTCCCCCAACACTTCCAAGGAGGCTTGCTTCCCCGCGAAATGTGCACGTGGCTTCCAGGCAGTGACGCCCGGCGCCTCCTGCAGGTCTTGGCTCAGGGGGCGCTTCCCCTGAGCTGGGTCTGTGGGCAGGAGCCCAGACACGCAGGGGCAGGCCCCAACCTCCTGCACACGTCTCTGCTGGGGAGGAGAGCACTCGGGAAACGACGTCTGTCAGGCACCTTCTGGGCGCTCACGGAGTCAGCCTCCGGGTGTGTGGGGCTGCAGACCACAGCCAGGGGCCCTGGGAGCCTGGTGCTCTCCGTGCTGTGCTGAGTCTGGGCGGCCAAGCAACCGCTGGAGGAGCCCTGCAGTTGCCATTCCCTTCCCTATGACAGAGCTCTTACTGCTGGAGCCCTTGGCAGTGTGCAACACACCGGCCCCTAAACCCACTGCAAGGACGCCTGGGGATTATGTGCAAAGGCGAGGCAGGAGTGGAGATGAGGCCAGGAAGGCGCCTGTAGCGTCTCCCAGTCTCGCGCAGCCTGCTCCTTCCTGGTCAGGAAGCCTAGACGCGAGGCAAGTCTGGGCCAGGCTCGCCAAGGGCAGAGCAGCCTCACGCCAGCAACTCTGCCACATCGGGCCTCTGAGCAGAGCTGGAGCTCTGCCGTACTGGAGGCGCCCTGGGCTCCGCCCAAGACGGGATTGCAGCCACACGCAGCTGGGCTGCCTCCTCTTCCCCCGAGGAGGCTCGCTGCCAGCATGCTGTGCACTAGGCTTCCAGGAGGGGGCGCCCCGCGCTTCCTGCAGGTCTTGGCTCAGGGGCTGCTTCGCCTGAGCTGGGGCTGTGGGCGGGAGCCCAGACACGCAGGGGCAGGCCCCAACCACCTGCACACGTCTCTGCTGGGGAGGAGAGCGCTAGGGAAATGACGTCTGTCAGGCAACTTCTGGGTGCCCACCGAGTCAGCCTCCGGGTGTGTGGGGCTGCAGACCACAGCCAGGGGACCTGGGAGCCTTGTGCTCTCCGAGGGGCGCTGAGTCTGGGCGGCCAAGCAACCGCTGGAGGAGCCCTGCACTTGCCCTCCCCTTCCTCTAATAGAGCCCTCACTGCTGGAGCACTTGGCAGGGTGCAAGGCACCGACCCCAAAGCCGTCCCCAGGGACGCCTGGGGCCTGGCTGCAAAGGCAAGGCAGGAGCGGAGCTGAGGCCAGGAAGTCGCCAGTGGCCTCTCCCAGCATCGCACAGCCTGCTCCTTCCTGGGCAGGAAGGCTAGCAGCGAGGCAAGCCTGGCCAAGTCTCGCCCAGGGCAGAGCAGCCTCGCAAAAGGAACTTGACAATATCCGGCCTCTGAGCAGAGCTGGAGCTTTGCCGTACTGGAGGCGCACTCGGCTCCGCAAAAGCAGGGATTGCAGCTGCAAGGGGCTTGGCTCCCCCGACTCTTCCAAGGAGGCTTGCGTCCCCGCGAACTGTGCACGTGTCTTCCAGGCAGGGACGCCCCGCGCTCCTGCAGGTCTTGGCTCAGGGGCCGCTTCCCCTGAGCTGGGGCTGTGGGCGGAAGCCCAGGCACGCAGGGGCAGACCCCAACCTCCTGCACACGTCTCTGCTGGGGAGTACAGCACTCGGGAAATGACGTCTGTCAGGCACCTTCTGGGCGTTCACCGAGTCAGCCTCCGGGTGTGTGGGGCTGCAGACCCCAGCCAGGGGCCCTGGGAGCCTGGTGCTCTACGTGCTGTGCTGAGTCTGGGCGGCCAAGCAACCGCTGGAGGAGCCCTGCAGTTGCCATTCCCTACCCTATGACAGAGCTCTCACTGCTGGAGCCCTTGGCAGTGTGCAACACACCGGCCCGTAAACCCACTGCAAGGACGCCTGGGGACTATGTGCAAAGGCAAGGCAGGAGTGGAGCTGAGGCCAGGAAGGCGCCTGTAGCGTCTCCCAGTCTCGCGCAGCCTGCTCCTTCCTGGTCAGGAAGCCTAGACGCGAGGCAAGTCTGGGCCAGGCTCGCCCAGGGCAGAGCAGCCTCACGCCAGCAACTCTGCCACATCGGGCCTCTGAGCAGAGCTGGAGCTCTGCCGTACTGGAGGCGCACAGGGCTCCGCCCAAGAAGGGATTGCAGCCACACGCAGCAGGGCTGCCTCCTCTTCCCCCGAGGAGACTAGCTGCCAGTATGCTGTGCACTAGGCTTCCAGGCGGGGGCGCCCCGCTCTTCCTGCAGGTCTTGGCTCAGGGGCTGCTTCCCCTGAGCTGGGGCTGTGGGCGGGAACCCAGACATGAAGGGGCAGGCCCCAACCACCTGCACACGTCTCTGCTGGGGAGGAGAGCGCTAGGGAAATGACATCTGTCAGGCAACTTCTGGGTGCCCACGGATTCAGCCTGCGGGTGTGTGGGGCTGCAGACCACAGCCAGGGGACCTGGGAGCCTTGTGCTCTCCGTGCGGCGCTGAGTCTGGGCGGCCAAGCAACCGCGGGAGGAGCCCTGCACTTGCCCTCCCCTTCCTCTAACAGAGCCCTCACTGCTGGAGCGCTTGGCAGGGTGCAAGCCACCGACCCCAAAGCCGTCCCCAAGGACGCCTGGGGCCTGGCTGCAAAGGCAAGGCAGGAGCGGAGCTGAGGCCAGGAAGGCGCCAGTGGCCTCTCCCAGCATCGCACAGCCTGCTCCTTCCTGGGCAGGAAGGCTAGCAGCGAGGCAAGCCTGGCCAAGTCTCGCCCAGGGCAGAGCAGCCTCGCGCAAGGGACTTGATTAGATCCGGCCTCTGAGCAGAGCTGGAGCTCTGCCGTACTGGAGGCGCACTCGGCTCCACAAAAGCAGGGATTGCAGCTGCAAGCGGCTTGGCTCCCCCAACACTTCCAAGGAGGCTTGCTTCCCCGCGAAATGTGCACGTGGCTTCCAGGCAGTGACGCCCGGCGCCTCCTGCAGGTCTTGGCTCAGGGGGCGCTTCCCCTGAGCTGGGTCTGTGGGCAGGAGCCCAGACACGCAGGGGCAGGCCCCAACCTCCTGCACACGTCTCTGCTGGGGAGGAGAGCACTCGGGAAACGACGTCTGTCAGGCACCTTCTGGGCGCTCACGGAGTCAGCCTCCGGGTGTGTGGGGCTGCAGACCACAGCCAGGGGCCCTGGGAGCCTGGTGCTCTCCGTGCTGTGCTGAGTCTGGGCGGCCAAGCAACCGCTGGAGGAGCCCTGCAGTTGCCATTCCCTTCCCTATGACAGAGCTCTTACTGCTGGAGCCCTTGGCAGTGTGCAACACACCGGCCCCTAAACCCACTGCAAGGACGCCTGGGGATTATGTGCAAAGGCGAGGCAGGAGTGGAGATGAGGCCAGGAAGGCGCCTGTAGCGTCTCCCAGTCTCGCGCAGCCTGCTCCTTCCTGGTCAGGAAGCCTAGACGCGAGGCAAGTCTGGGCCAGGCTCGCCAAGGGCAGAGCAGCCTCACGCCAGCAACTCTGCCACATCGGGCCTCTGAGCAGAGCTGGAGCTCTGCCGTACTGGAGGCGCCCTGGGCTCCGCCCAAGACGGGATTGCAGCCACACGCAGCTGGGCTGCCTCCTCTTCCCCCGAGGAGGCTCGCTGCCAGCATGCTGTGCACTAGGCTTCCAGGAGGGGGCGCCCCGCGCTTCCTGCAGGTCTTGGCTCAGGGGCTGCTTCGCCTGAGCTGGGGCTGTGGGCGGGAGCCCAGACACGCAGGGGCAGGCCCCAACCACCTGCACACGTCTCTGCTGGGGAGGAGAGCGCTAGGGAAATGACGTCTGTCAGGCAACTTCTGGGTGCCCACCGAGTCAGCCTCCGGGTGTGTGGGGCTGCAGACCACAGCCAGGGGACCTGGGAGCCTTGTGCTCTCCGAGGGGCGCTGAGTCTGGGCGGCCAAGCAACCGCTGGAGGAGCCCTGCACTTGCCCTCCCCTTCCTCTAATAGAGCCCTCACTGCTGGAGCACTTGGCAGGGTGCAAGGCACCGACCCCAAAGCCGTCCCCAGGGACGCCTGGGGCCTGGCTGCAAAGGCAAGGCAGGAGCGGAGCTGAGGCCAGGAAGTCGCCAGTGGCCTCTCCCAGCATCGCACAGCCTGCTCCTTCCTGGGCAGGAAGGCTAGCAGCGAGGCAAGCCTGGCCAAGTCTCGCCCAGGGCAGAGCAGCCTCGCAAAAGGAACTTGACAATATCCGGCCTCTGAGCAGAGCTGGAGCTTTGCCGTACTGGAGGCGCACTCGGCTCCGCAAAAGCAGGGATTGCAGCTGCAAGGGGCTTGGCTCCCCCGACTCTTCCAAGGAGGCTTGCGTCCCCGCGAACTGTGCACGTGTCTTCCAGGCAGGGACGCCCCGCGCTCCTGCAGGTCTTGGCTCAGGGGCCTCTTCCCCTGAGCTGGGGCTGTGGGCGGAAGCCCAGGCACGCAGGGGCAGACCCCAACCTCCTGCACACGTCTCTGCTGGGGAGTACAGCACTCGGGAAATGACGTCTGTCAGGCACCTTCTGGGCGTTCACCGAGTCAGCCTCCGGGTGTGTGGGGCTGAAGACCCCAGCCAGGGGCCCTGGGAGCCTGGTGCTCTACGTGCTGTGCTGAGTCTGGGCGGCCAAGCAACCGCTGGAGGAGCCCTGCAGTTGCCATTCCCTACCCTATGACAGAGCTCTCACTGCTGGAGCCCTTGGCAGTGTGCAACACACCGGCCCGTAAACCCACTGCAAGGACGCCTGGGGACTATGTGCAAAGGCAAGGCAGGAGTGGAGCTGAGGCCAGGAAGGCGCCTGTAGCGTCTCCCAGTCTCGCGCAGCCTGCTCCTTCCTGGTCAGGAAGCCTAGACGCGAGGCAAGTCTGGGCCAGGCTCGCCCAGGGCAGAGCAGCCTCACGCCAGCAACTCTGCCACATCGGGCCTCTGAGCAGAGCTGGAGCTCTGCCGTACTGGAGGCGCACAGGGCTCCGCCCAAGAAGGGATTGCAGCCACACGCAGCAGGGCTGCCTCCTCTTCCCCCGAGGAGACTAGCTGCCAGTATGCTGTGCACTAGGCTTCCAGGCGGGGGCGCCCCGCTCTTCCTGCAGGTCTTGGCTCAGGGGCTGCTTCCCCTGAGCTGGGGCTGTGGGCGGGAACCCAGACATGAAGGGGCAGGCCCCAACCACCTGCACACGTCTCTGCTGGGGAGGAGAGCGCTAGGGAAATGACATCTGTCAGGCAACTTCTGGGTGCCCACGGATTCAGCCTGCGGGTGTGTGGGGCTGCAGACCACAGCCAGGGGACCTGGGAGCCTTGTGCTCTCCGTGCGGCGCTGAGTCTGGGCGGCCAAGCAACCGCGGGAGGAGCCCTGCACTTGCCCTCCCCTTCCTCTAACAGAGCCCTCACTGCTGGAGCGCTTGGCAGGGTGCAAGCCACCGACCCCAAAGCCGTCCCCAAGGACGCCTGGGGCCTGGCTGCAAAGGCAAGGCAGGAGCGGAGCTGAGGCCAGGAAGGCGCCAGTGGCCTCTCCCAGCATCGCACAGCCTGCTCCTTCCTGGGCAGGAAGGCTAGCAGCGAGGCAAGCCTGGCCAAGTCTCGCCCAGGGCAGAGCAGCCTCGCGCAAGGGACTTGATTAGATCCGGCCTCTGAGCAGAGCTGGAGCTCTGCCGTACTGGAGGCGCACTCGGCTCCACAAAAGCAGGGATTGCAGCTGCAAGCGGCTTGGCTCCCCCAACACTTCCAAGGAGGCTTGCTTCCCCGCGAAATGTGCACGTGGCTTCCAGGCAGTGACGCCCGGCGCCTCCTGCAGGTCTTGGCTCAGGGGGCGCTTCCCCTGAGCTGGGTCTGTGGGCAGGAGCCCAGACACGCAGGGGCAGGCCCCAACCTCCTGCACACGTCTCTGCTGGGGAGGAGAGCACTCGGGAAACGACGTCTGTCAGGCACCTTCTGGGCGCTCACGGAGTCAGCCTCTGGGTGTGTGGGGCTGCAGACCACAGCCAGGGGCCCTGGGAGCCTGGTGCTCTCCGTGCTGTGCTGAGTCTGGGCGGCCAAGCAACCGCTGGAGGAGCCCTGCAGTTGCCATTCCCTTCCCTATGACAGAGCTCTTACTGCTGGAGCCCTTGGCAGTGTGCAACACACCGGCCCCTAAACCCACTGCAAGGACGCCTGGGGATTATGTGCAAAGGCGAGGCAGGAGTGGAGATGAGGCCAGGAAGGCGCCTGTAGCGTCTCCCAGTCTCGCGCAGCCTGCTCCTTCCTGGTCAGGAAGCCTAGACGCGAGGCAAGTCTGGGCCAGGCTCGCCAAGGGCAGAGCAGCCTCACGCCAGCAACTCTGCCACATCGGGCCTCTGAGCAGAGCTGGAGCTCTGCCGTACTGGAGGCGCCCTGGGCTCCGCCCAAGACGGGATTGCAGCCACACGCAGCTGGGCTGCCTCCTCTTCCCCCGAGGAGGCTCGCTGCCAGCATGCTGTGCACTAGGCTTCCAGGAGGGGGCGCCCCGCGCTTCCTGCAGGTCTTGGCTCAGGGGCTGCTTCGCCTGAGCTGGGGCTGTGGGCGGGAGCCCAGACACGCAGGGGCAGGCCCCAACCACCTGCACACGTCTCTGCTGGGGAGGAGAGCGCTAGGGAAATGACGTCTGTCAGGCAACTTCTGGGTGCCCACCGAGTCAGCCTCCGGGTGTGTGGGGCTGCAGACCACAGCCAGGGGACCTGGGAGCCTTGTGCTCTCCGAGGGGCGCTGAGTCTGGGCGGCCAAGCAACCGCTGGAGGAGCCCTGCACTTGCCCTCCCCTTCCTCTAATAGAGCCCTCACTGCTGGAGCACTTGGCAGGGTGCAAGGCACCGACCCCAAAGCCGTCCCCAGGGACGCCTGGGGCCTGGCTGCAAAGGCAAGGCAGGAGCGGAGCTGAGGCCAGGAAGTCGCCAGTGGCCTCTCCCAGCATCGCACAGCCTGCTCCTTCCTGGGCAGGAAGGCTAGCAGCGAGGCAAGCCTGGCCAAGTCTCGCCCAGGGCAGAGCAGCCTCGCAAAAGGAACTTGACAATATCCGGCCTCTGAGCAGAGCTGGAGCTTTGCCGTACTGGAGGCGCACTCGGCTCCGCAAAAGCAGGGATTGCAGCTGCAAGGGGCTTGGCTCCCCCGACTCTTCCAAGGAGGCTTGCGTCCCCGCGAACTGTGCACGTGTCTTCCAGGCAGGGACGCCCCGCGCTCCTGCAGGTCTTGGCTCAGGGGCCGCTTCCCCTGAGCTGGGGCTGTGGGCGGAAGCCCAGGCACGCAGGGGCAGACCCCAACCTCCTGCACACGTCTCTGCTGGGGAGTACAGCACTCGGGAAATGACGTCTGTCAGGCACCTTCTGGGCGTTCACCGAGTCAGCCTCCGGGTGTGTGGGGCTGCAGACCCCAGCCAGGGGCCCTGGGAGCCTGGTGCTCTACGTGCTGTGCTGAGTCTGGGCGGCCAAGCAACCGCTGGAGGAGCCCTGCAGTTGCCATTCCCTACCCTATGACAGAGCTCTCACTGCTGGAGCCCTTGGCAGTGTGCAACACACCGGCCCGTAAACCCACTGCAAGGACGCCTGGGGACTATGTGCAAAGGCAAGGCAGGAGTGGAGCTGAGGCCAGGAAGGCGCCTGTAGCGTCTCCCAGTCTCGCGCAGCCTGCTCCTTCCTGGTCAGGAAGCCTAGACGCGAGGCAAGTCTGGGCCAGGCTCGCCCAGGGCAGAGCAGCCTCACGCCAGCAACTCTGCCACATCGGGCCTCTGAGCAGAGCTGGAGCTCTGCCGTACTGGAGGCGCACAGGGCTCCGCCCAAGAAGGGATTGCAGCCACACGCAGCAGGGCTGCCTCCTCTTCCCCCGAGGAGACTAGCTGCCAGTATGCTGTGCACTAGGCTTCCAGGCGGGGGCGCCCCGCTCTTCCTGCAGGTCTTGGCTCAGGGGCTGCTTCCCCTGAGCTGGGGCTGTGGGCGGGAACCCAGACATGAAGGGGCAGGCCCCAACCACCTGCACACGTCTCTGCTGGGGAGGAGAGCGCTAGGGAAATGACATCTGTCAGGCAACTTCTGGGTGCCCACGGATTCAGCCTGCGGGTGTGTGGGGCTGCAGACCACAGCCAGGGGACCTGGGAGCCTTGTGCTCTCCGTGCGGCGCTGAGTCTGGGCGGCCAAGCAACCGCGGGAGGAGCCCTGCACTTGCCCTCCCCTTCCTCTAACAGAGCCCTCACTGCTGGAGCGCTTGGCAGGGTGCAAGCCACCGACCCCAAAGCCGTCCCCAAGGACGCCTGGGGCCTGGCTGCAAAGGCAAGGCAGGAGCGGAGCTGAGGCCAGGAAGGCGCCAGTGGCCTCTCCCAGCATCGCACAGCCTGCTCCTTCCTGGGCAGGAAGGCTAGCAGCGAGGCAAGCCTGGCCAAGTCTCGCCCAGGGCAGAGCAGCCTCGCGCAAGGGACTTGATTAGATCCGGCCTCTGAGCAGAGCTGGAGCTCTGCCGTACTGGAGGCGCACTCGGCTCCACAAAAGCAGGGATTGCAGCTGCAAGCGGCTTGGCTCCCCCAACACTTCCAAGGAGGCTTGCTTCCCCGCGAAATGTGCACGTGGCTTCCAGGCAGTGACGCCCGGCGCCTCCTGCAGGTCTTGGCTCAGGGGGCGCTTCCCCTGAGCTGGGTCTGTGGGCAGGAGCCCAGACACGCAGGGGCAGGCCCCAACCTCCTGCACACGTCTCTGCTGGGGAGGAGAGCACTCGGGAAACGACGTCTGTCAGGCACCTTCTGGGCGCTCACGGAGTCAGCCTCCGGGTGTGTGGGGCTGCAGACCACAGCCAGGGGCCCTGGGAGCCTGGTGCTCTCCGTGCTGTGCTGAGTCTGGGCGGCCAAGCAACCGCTGGAGGAGCCCTGCAGTTGCCATTCCCTTCCCTATGACAGAGCTCTTACTGCTGGAGCCCTTGGCAGTGTGCAACACACCGGCCCCTAAACCCACTGCAAGGACGCCTGGGGATTATGTGCAAAGGCGAGGCAGGAGTGGAGATGAGGCCAGGAAGGCGCCTGTAGCGTCTCCCAGTCTCGCGCAGCCTGCTCCTTCCTGGTCAGGAAGCCTAGACGCGAGGCAAGTCTGGGCCAGGCTCGCCAAGGGCAGAGCAGCCTCACGCCAGCAACTCTGCCACATCGGGCCTCTGAGCAGAGCTGGAGCTCTGCCGTACTGGAGGCGCCCTGGGCTCCGCCCAAGACGGGATTGCAGCCACACGCAGCTGGGCTGCCTCCTCTTCCCCCGAGGAGGCTCGCTGCCAGCATGCTGTGCACTAGGCTTCCAGGAGGGGGCGCCCCGCGCTTCCTGCAGGTCTTGGCTCAGGGGCTGCTTCGCCTGAGCTGGGGCTGTGGGCGGGAGCCCAGACACGCAGGGGCAGGCCCCAACCACCTGCACACGTCTCTGCTGGGGAGGAGAGCGCTAGGGAAATGACGTCTGTCAGGCAACTTCTGGGTGCCCACCGAGTCAGCCTCCGGGTGTGTGGGGCTGCAGACCACAGCCAGGGGACCTGGGAGCCTTGTGCTCTCCGAGGGGCGCTGAGTCTGGGCGGCCAAGCAACCGCTGGAGGAGCCCTGCACTTGCCCTCCCCTTCCTCTAATAGAGCCCTCACTGCTGGAGCACTTGGCAGGGTGCAAGGCACCGACCCCAAAGCCGTCCCCAGGGACGCCTGGGGCCTGGCTGCAAAGGCAAGGCAGGAGCGGAGCTGAGGCCAGGAAGTCGCCAGTGGCCTCTCCCAGCATCGCACAGCCTGCTCCTTCCTGGGCAGGAAGGCTAGCAGCGAGGCAAGCCTGGCCAAGTCTCGCCCAGGGCAGAGCAGCCTCGCAAAAGGAACTTGACAATATCCGGCCTCTGAGCAGAGCTGGAGCTTTGCCGTACTGGAGGCGCACTCGGCTCCGCAAAAGCAGGGATTGCAGCTGCAAGGGGCTTGGCTCCCCCGACTCTTCCAAGGAGGCTTGCGACCCCGCGAACTGTGCACGTGTCTTCCAGGCAGGGACGCCCCGCGCTCCTGCAGGTCTTGGCTCAGGGGCCGCTTCCCCTGAGCTGGGGCTGTGGGCGGAAGCCCAGGCACGCAGGGGCAGACCCCAACCTCCTGCACACGTCTCTGCTGGGGAGTACAGCACTCGGGAAATGACGTCTGTCAGGCACCTTCTGGGCGTTCACCGAGTCAGCCTCCGGGTGTGTGGGGCTGCAGACCCCAGCCAGGGGCCCTGGGAGCCTGGTGCTCTACGTGCTGTGCTGAGTCTGGGCGGCCAAGCAACCGCTGGAGGAGCCCTGCAGTTGCCATTCCCTACCCTATGACAGAGCTCTCACTGCTGGAGCCCTTGGCAGTGTGCAACACACCGGCCCGTAAACCCACTGCAAGGACGCCTGGGGACTATGTGCAAAGGCAAGGCAGGAGTGGAGCTGAGGCCAGGAAGGCGCCTGTAGCGTCTCCCAGTCTCGCGCAGCCTGCTCCTTCCTGGTCAGGAAGCCTAGACGCGAGGCAAGTCTGGGCCAGGCTCGCCCAGGGCAGAGCAGCCTCACGCCAGCAACTCTGCCACATCGGGCCTCTGAGCAGAGCTGGAGCTCTGCCGTACTGGAGGCGCACAGGGCTCCGCCCAAGAAGGGATTGCAGCCACACGCAGCAGGGCTGCCTCCTCTTCCCCCGAGGAGACTAGCTGCCAGTATGCTGTGCACTAGGCTTCCAGGCGGGGGCGCCCCGCTCTTCCTGCAGGTCTTGGCTCAGGGGCTGCTTCCCCTGAGCTGGGGCTGTGGGCGGGAACCCAGACATGAAGGGGCAGGCCCCAACCACCTGCACACGTCTCTGCTGGGGAGGAGAGCGCTAGGGAAATGACATCTGTCAGGCAACTTCTGGGTGCCCACGGATTCAGCCTGCGGGTGTGTGGGGCTGCAGACCACAGCCAGGGGACCTGGGAGCCTTGTGCTCTCCGTGCGGCGCTGAGTCTGGGTGGCCAAGCAACCGCGGGAGGAGCCCTGCACTTGCCCTCCCCTTCCTCTAACAGAGCCCTCACTGCTGGAGCGCTTGGCAGGGTGCAAGCCACCGACCCCAAAGCCGTCCCCAAGGACGCCTGGGGCCTAGCTGCAAAGGCAAGGCAGGAGCGGAGCTGAGGCCAGGAAGGCGCCAGTGGCCTCTCCCAGCATCGCACAGCCTGCTCCTTCCTGGGCAGGAAGGCTAGCAGCGAGGCAAGCCTGGCCAAGTCTCGCCCAGGGCAGAGCAGCCTCGCGCAAGGGACTTGATTAGATCCGGCCTCTGAGCAGAGCTGGAGCTCTGCCGTACTGGAGGCGCACTCGGCTCCACAAAAGCAGGGATTGCAGCTGCAAGCGGCTTGGCTCCCCCAACACTTCCAAGGAGGCTTGCTTCCCCGCGAAATGTGCACGTGGCTTCCAGGCAGTGACGCCCGGCGCCTCCTGCAGGTCTTGGCTCAGGGGGCGCTTCCCCTGAGCTGGGTCTGTGGGCAGGAGCCCAGACACGCAGGGGCAGGCCCCAACCTCCTGCACACGTCTCTGCTGGGGAGGAGAGCACTCGGGAAACGACGTCTGTCAGGCACCTTCTGGACGATCACGGAGTCAGCCTCCGGGTGTGTGGGGCTGCAGACCACAGCCAGGGGCCCTGGGAGCCTGGTGCTCTCCGTGCTGTGCTGAGTCTGGGCGGCCAAGCAACCGCTGGAGGAGCCCTGCAGTTGCCATTCCCTTCCCTATGACAGAGCTCTTACTGCTGGAGCCCTTGGCAGTGTGCAACACACCGGCCCCTAAACCCACTGCAAGGACGCCTGGGGATTATGTGCAAAGGCGAGGCAGGAGTGGAGATGAGGCCAGGAAGGCGCCTGTAGCGTCTCCCAGTCTCGCGCAGCCTGCTCCTTCCTGGTCAGGAAGCCTAGACGCGAGGCAAGTCTGGGCCAGGCTCGCCAAGGGCAGAGCAGCCTCACGCCAGCAACTCTGCCACATCGGGCCTCTGAGCAGAGCTGGAGCTCTGCCGTACTGGAGGCGCCCTGGGCTCCGCCCAAGACGGGATTGCAGCCACACGCAGCTGGGCTGCCTCCTCTTCCCCCGAGGAGGCTCGCTGCCAGCATGCTGTGCACTAGGCTTCCAGGAGGGGGCGCCCCGCGCTTCCTGCAGGTCTTGGCTCAGGGGCTGCTTCGCCTGAGCTGGGGCTGTGGGCGGGAGCCCAGACACGCAGGGGCAGGCCCCAACCACCTGCACACGTCTCTGCTGGGGAGGAGAGCGCTAGGGAAATGACGTCTGTCAGGCAACTTCTGGGTGCCCACCGAGTCAGCCTCCGGGTGTGTGGGGCTGCAGACCACAGCCAGGGGACCTGGGAGCCTTGTGCTCTCCGAGGGGCGCTGAGTCTGGGCGGCCAAGCAACCGCTGGAGGAGCCCTGCACTTGCCCTCCCCTTCCTCTAATAGAGCCCTCACTGCTGGAGCACTTGGCAGGGTGCAAGGCACCGACCCCAAAGCCGTCCCCAGGGACGCCTGGGGCCTGGCTGCAAAGGCAAGGCAGGAGCGGAGCTGAGGCCAGGAAGTCGCCAGTGGCCTCTCCCAGCATCGCACAGCCTGCTCCTTCCTGGGCAGGAAGGCTAGCAGCGAGGCAAGCCTGGCCAAGTCTCGCCCAGGGCAGAGCAGCCTCGCAAAAGGAACTTGACAATATCCGGCCTCTGAGCAGAGCTGGAGCTTTGCCGTACTGGAGGCGCACTCGGCTCCGCAAAAGCAGGGATTGCAGCTGCAAGGGGCTTGGCTCCCTCGACTCTTCCAAGGAGGCTTGCGTCCCCGCGAACTGTGCACGTGTCTTCCAGGCAGGGACGCCCGGCGCTCCTGCAGGTCTTGGCTCAGGGGCCGCTTCCCCTGAGCTGGGGCTGTGGGCGGAAGCCCAGGCACGCAGGGGCAGACCCCAACCTCCTGCACACGTCTCTGCTGGGGAGGAGAGCACTCGGGATATGACGTCTGTCAGGCACCTTCTGGGCGCTCAACGAGTCAGCCTCCGGGTGTGTGGGGCTGCAGACCCCAGCCAGGGGCCCTGGGAGCCTGGTGCTCTACGTGCTGTGCTGAGTCTGGGCGGCCAAGCAACCGCTGGAGGAGCCCTGCAGTTGCCATTCCCTACCCTATGACAGAGCTCTCACTGCTGGAGCCCTTGGCAGTGTGCAACACACCGGCCCGTAAACCCACTGCAAGGACGCCTAGGGACTAGGTGCAAAGGCAAGGCAGGAGTGGAGATGAGGCCAGGAAGGCGCCTGTAGCGTCTCCCAGTCTCGCGCAGCCTGCTCCTTCCTGGTCAGGAAGCCTAGACGCGAGGCAAGTCTGGGCCAGGCTCGCCCAGGGCAGAGCAGCCTCACGCCAGCAACTCTGCCAGATCTGGCCTCTGAGCAGAGCTGGAGCTCTGCCGTACTGGAGGCGCACAGGGCTCCGCCCAAGAAGGGATTGCAGCCACACGCAGCAGGGCTGCCTCCCCTTCCCCCGAGGAGACTAGCTGCCAATATGCTGTGCACTAGGCTTCCAGGCGGGGGCGCCCCGCTCTTCCTGCAGGTCTTGGCTCAGGGGCTGCTTCCCCTGAGCTGGGGCTGTGGGCGGGAACCCAGACACGCAGGGGCAGGCCCCAACCACCTGCACACGTCTCTGCTGGGGAGGAGAGCGCTAGGGAAATGACATCTGTCAGGCAACTTCTGGGTGCCCACGGATTCAGCCTCCGGGTGTGTGGGGCTGCAGACCACAGCCAGGGGACCTGGGAGCCTTGTGCTCTCCGTGCGGCGCTGAGTCTGGGCGGCCAAGCAACCGCGGGAGGAGCCCTGCACTTGCCCTCCCCTTCCTCTAACAGAGCCCTCACTGCTGGAGCGCTTGGCAGGGTGCAAGCCACCGACCCCAAAGCCGTCCCCAAGGACGCCTGGGGCCTGGCTGCAAAGGCAAGGCAGGAGCGGAGCTGAGGCCAGGAAGGCGCCAGTGTCCTCTCCCAGCATCGCACAGCCTGCTCCTTCCTGGGCAGGAAGGCTAGCAGCGAGGCAAGCCTGGCCAAGTCTCGCCCAGGGCAGAGCAGCCTCGCGCAAGGGACTTGATTAGATCCGGCCTCTGAGCAGAGCTGGAGCTCTGCCGTACTGGAGGCGCACTCGGCTCCACAAAAGCAGGGATTGCAGCTGCAAGCGGCTTGGCTCCCCCGACACTTCCAAGGAGGCTTGCTTCCCCGCGAACTGTGCACGTGGCTTCCAGGCAGTGACGCCCGGCGCCTCCTGCAGGTCTTGGCTCAGGGGGCGCTTCCCCTGAGCTGGGTCTGTGGGCGGGAGCCCAGACACGCAGGGGCAGGCCCCAACCTCCTGCACACGTCTCTGCTGGGGAGGAGAGCACTCGGGAAACGACGTCTGTCAGGCACCTTCTGGGCGATCACGGAGTCAGCCTCCAGGTGTGTGGGGCTGCAGACCCCAGCCAGGGGCCCTGGGAGCCTGGTGCTCTCCGTGCTGTGCTGAGGCTGGGCGGCCAAGCAACCGCTGGAGGAGCCCTGCAGTTGCCATTCCCTTTCCTATGACAGAGCTCTTACTGCTGGAGCCCTTGGCAGTGTGCAACACACCGGCCCCTAAACCCACTGCAAGGACGCCTGGGGACTATGTGCAAAGGCGAGGCAGGAGTGGAGATGAGGCCAGGAAGGTGCCTGTAGCGTCTCCCAGTCTCGCGCAGCCTGCTCCTTCCTGGTCAGGAAGCCTAGACGCGAGGCAAGTCTGGGCCAGGCTCGCCAAGGGCAGAGCAGCCTCACGCCAGCAACTCTGCCACATCGGGCCTCTGAGCAGAGCTGGAGCTCTGCCGTACTGGAGGCGCACTCGGCTCCGCAAAAGCAGGGATTGCAGCTGCAAGGGGCTTGGCTCCCCCGACTCTTCCAAGGAGGCTTGCGTCCCCGCGATCTGTGCACGTGTCTTCCAGGCAGGGACGCCCCGCGCTCCTGCAGGTCTTGGCTCAGGGGTCGCTTCCCCTGAGCTGGGGCTGTGGGCGGGAGCCCAGGCACGCAGGGGCAGACCCCAACCTCCTGCACACGTCTCTGCTGGGGAGTAGAGCACTCGGGAAATGACGTCTGTCAGGCACCTTCTGGGCGCTCACCGAGTCAGCCTCCGGGTGTGTGGGGCTGCAGACCCCAGCCAGGGGCCCTGGGAGCCTGGTGCTCTCCGTGCTGTGCTGAGTCTGGGCGGCCAAGCAACCGCTGGAGGAGACCTGCAGTTGCCATTCCCTACCCTATGACAGAGCTCTCACTGCTGGAGCCCTTGGCAGTGTGCAACACACCGGCCCGTAAACCCACTGCAAGGACGCCTGGGGACTAGGTGCAAAGGCAAGGCAGGAGTGGAGATGAGGCCAGGAAGGCGCCTGTAGCGTCTCCCAGTCTCGCGCAGCCTGCTCCTTCCTGGTCAGAAAGCCTAGACGCGAGGCAAGTCTGGGCCAGGCTCGCCAAGGGCAGAGCAGCCTCACGCCAGCAACTCTGCCACATCGGGCCTCTGAGCAGAGCTGGAGCTCTGCCGTACTGGAGGCGCACAGGGCTCCGCCCAAGAAGGGATTGCAGCCACACGCAGCAGGGCTGCCTCCTCTTCCCCCGAGGAGACTAGCTGCCAGTATGCTGTGCACTAGGCTTCCAGGCGGGGGCGCCCCGCTCTTACTGCAGGTCTTGGCTCAGGGGCTGCTTCGCCTGAGCTGGGGCTGTGGGCGGGAACCCAGACATGAAGGGGGAGGCCCCAACCACCTGCACACGTCTCTGCTGGGGAGGAGAGCGCTAGGGAAATGACATCTGTCAGGCAACTTCTGGGTGCCCACGGATTCAGCCTCCGGGTGTGTGGGGCTGCAGACCACAGCCAGGGGACCTGGGAGCCTTGTGCTCTCCGTGCGGCGCTGAGTCTGGGCGGCCAAGCAACCGCGGGAGGAGCCCTGCACTTGCCCTCCCCTTCCTCTAACAGAGCCCTCACTGCTGGAGCGCTTGGCAGGGTGCAAGCCACCGACCCCAAAGCCGTCCCCAAGGACGCCTGGGGCCTGGCTGCAAAGGCAAGGCAGGAGCGGAGCTGAGGCCAGGAAGGCGCCAGTGTCCTCTCCCAGCATCGCACAGCCTGCTCCTTCCTGGGCAGGAAGGCTAGCAGCGAGGCAAGCCTGGCCAAGTCTCGCCCAGGGCAGAGCAGCCTCGCGCAAGGGACTTGATTAGATCCGGCCTCTGAGCAGAGCTGGAGCTCTGCCGTACTGGAGGCGCACTCGGCTCCACAAAAGCAGGGATTGCAGCTGCAAGCGGCTTGGCTCCCCCGACACTTCCAAGGAGGCTTGCTTCCCCGCGAACTGTGCACGTGGCTTCCAGGCAGTGACGCCCGGCGCCTCCTGCAGGTCTTGGCTCAGGGGGCGCTTCCCCTGAGCTGGGTCTGTGGGCGGGAGCCCAGACACGCAGGGGCAGGCCCCAACCTCCTGCACACGTCTCTGCTGGGGAGGAGAGCACTCGGGAAATGACGTCTGTCAGGCACCTTCTGGGCGCTCACGGAGTCAGCCTCCGGGTGTGTGGGGCTGCAGACCCCAGCCAGGGGCCCTGGGAGCCTGGTGCTCTCCGTGCTGTGCTGAGTCTGGGCGGCCAAGCAACCGCTGGAGGAGCCCTGCAGTTGCCATTCCCTTTCCTATGACAGAGCTCTCACTGCTGGAGCCCTTGGCACTGTGCAACACACCGGCCCCTAAACCCACTGCAAGGACGCCTGGGGACTATGTGCAAAGGCAAGGCAGGAGCGGAGCTGAGGCCAGGAAGTCGCCAGTGGCCTCTCCCAGCATCGCACAGCCTGCTCCTTCCTGGGCAGGAAGGCTAGCAGCGAGGCAAGCCTGGCCAAGTCTCGCCCAGGGCAGAGCAGCCTCGCAAAAGGAACTTGACAATATCCGGCCTCTGAGCAGAGCTGGAGCTTTGCCGTACTGGAGGCGCACTCGGCTCCGCAAAAGCAGGGATTGCAGCTGCAAGGGGCTTGGCTCCCCCGACTCTTCCAAGGAGGCTTGCGTCCCCGCGAACTGTGCACGTGTCTTCCAGGCAGGGACGCCCCGCGCTCCTGCAGGTCTTGGCTCAGGGGCCTCTTCCCCTGAGCTGGGGCTGTGGGCGGAAGCCCAGGCACGCAGGGGCAGACCCCAACCTCCTGCACACGTCTCTGCTGGGGAGTACAGCACTCGGGAAATGACGTCTGTCAGGCACCTTCTGGGCGTTCACCGAGTCAGCCTCCGGGTGTGTGGGGCTGAAGACCCCAGCCAGGGGCCCTGGGAGCCTGGTGCTCTACGTGCTGTGCTGAGTCTGGGCGGCCAAGCAACCGCTGGAGGAGCCCTGCAGTTGCCATTCCCTACCCTATGACAGAGCTCTCACCGCTGGAGCCCTTGGCAGTGTGCAACACACCGGCCCGTAAACCCACTGCAAGGACGCCTGGGGACTATGTGCAAAGGCAAGGCAGGAGTGGAGCTGAGGCCAGGAAGGCGCCTGTAGCGTCTCCCAGTCTCGCGCAGCCTGCTCCTTCCTGGTCAGGAAGCCTAGACGCGAGGCAAGTCTGGGCCAGGCTCGCCCAGGGCAGAGCAGCCTCACGCCAGCAACTCTGCCACATCGGGCCTCTGAGCAGAGCTGGAGCTCTGCCGTACTGGAGGCGCACAGGGCTCCGCCCAAGAAGGGATTGCAGCCACACGCAGCAGGGCTGCCTCCTCTTCCCCCGAGGAGACTAGCTGCCAGTATGCTGTGCACTAGGCTTCCAGGCGGGGGCGCCCCGCTCTTCCTGCAGGTCTTGGCTCAGGGGCTGCTTCCCCTGAGCTGGGGCTGTGGGCGGGAACCCAGACATGAAGGGGCAGGCCCCAACCACCTGCACACGTCTCTGCTGGGGAGGAGAGCGCTAGGGAAATGACATCTGTCAGGCAACTTCTGGGTGCCCACGGATTCAGCCTGCGGGTGTGTGGGGCTGCAGACCACAGCCAGGGGACCTGGGAGCCTTGTGCTCTCCGTGCGGCACTGAGTCTGGGCGGCCAAGCAACCGCGGGAGGAGCCCTGCACTTGCCCTCCCCTTCCTCTAACAGAGCCCTCACTGCTGGAGCGCTTGGCAGGGTGCAAGCCACCGACCCCAAAGCCGTCCCCAAGGACGCCTGGGGCCTGGCTGCAAAGGCAAGGCAGGAGCGGAGCTGAGGCCAGGAAGGCGCCAGTGTCCTCTCCCAGCATCGCACAGCCTGCTCCTTCCTGGGCAGGAAGGCTAGCAGCGAGGCAAGCCTGGCCAAGTCTCGCCCAGGGCAGAGCAGCCTCGCGCAAGGGACTTGATTAGATCCGGCCTCTGAGCAGAGCTGGAGCTCTGCCGTACTGGAGGCGCACTCGGCTCCACAAAAGCAGGGATTGCAGCTGCAAGCGGCTTGGCTCCCCCAACACTTCCAAGGAGGCTTGCTTCCCCGCGAAATGTGCACGTGGCTTCCAGGCAGTGACGCCCGGCGCCTCCTGCAGGTCTTGGCTCAGGGGGCGCTTCCCCTGAGCTGGGTCTGTGGGCAGGAGCCCAGACACGCAGGGGCAGGCCCCAACCTCCTGCACACGTCTCTGCTGGGGAGGAGAGCACTCGGGAAACGACGTCTGTCAGGCACCTTCTGGGCGCTCACGGAGTCAGCCTCCGGGTGTGTGGGGCTGCAGACCACAGCCAGGGGCCCTGGGAGCCTGGTGCTCTCCGTGCTGTGCTGAGTCTGGGCGGCCAAGCAACCGCTGGAGGAGCCCTGCAGTTGCCATTCCCTTCCCTATGACAGAGCTCTTACTGCTGGAGCCCTTGGCAGTGTGCAACACACCGGCCCCTAAACCCACTGCAAGGACGCCTGGGGATTATGTGCAAAGGCGAGGCAGGAGTGGAGATGAGGCCAGGAAGGCGCCTGTAGCGTCTCCCAGTCTCGCGCAGCCTGCTCCTTCCTGGTCAGGAAGCCTAGACGCGAGGCAAGTCTGGGCCAGGCTCGCCAAGGGCAGAGCAGCCTCACGCCAGCAACTCTGCCACATCGGGCCTCTGAGCAGAGCTGGAGCTCTGCCGTACTGGAGGCGCCCTGGGCTCCGCCCAAGACGGGATTGCAGCCACACGCAGCTGGGCTGCCTCCTCTTCCCCCGAGGAGGCTCGCTGCCAGCATGCTGTGCACTAGGCTTCCAGGAGGGGGCGCCCCGCGCTTCCTGCAGGTCTTGGCTCAGGGGCTGCTTCGCCTGAGCTGGGGCTGTGGGCGGGAGCCCAGACACGCAGGGGCAGGCCCCAACCACCTGCACACGTCTCTGCTGGGGAGGAGAGCGCTAGGGAAATGACGTCTGTCAGGCAACTTCTGGGTGCCCACCGAGTCAGCCTCCGGGTGTGTGGGGCTGCAGACCACAGCCAGGGGACCTGGGAGCCTTGTGCTCTCCGAGGGGCGCTGAGTCTGGGCGGCCAAGCAACCGCTGGAGGAGCCCTGCACTTGCCCTCCCCTTCCTCTAATAGAGCCCTCACTGCTGGAGCACTTGGCAGGGTGCAAGGCACCGACCCCAAAGCCGTCCCCAGGGACGCCTGGGGCCTGGCTGCAAAGGCAAGGCAGGAGCGGAGCTGAGGCCAGGAAGTCGCCAGTGGCCTCTCCCAGCATCGCACAGCCTGCTCCTTCCTGGGCAGGAAGGCTAGCAGCGAGGCAAGCCTGGCCAAGTCTCGCCCAGGGCAGAGCAGCCTCGCAAAAGGAACTTGACAATATCCGGCCTCTGAGCAGAGCTGGAGCTTTGCCGTACTGGAGGCGCACTCGGCTCCGCAAAAGCAGGGATTGCAGCTGCAAGGGGCTTGGCTCCCCCGACTCTTCCAAGGAGGCTTGCGTCCCCGCGAACTGTGCACGTGTCTTCCAGGCAGGGACGCCCCGCGCTCCTGCAGGTCTTGGCTCAGGGGCCGCTTCCCCTGAGCTGGGGCTGTGGGCGGAAGCCCAGGCACGCAGGGGCAGACCCCAACCTCCTGCACACGTCTCTGCTGGGGAGTACAGCACTCGGGAAATGACGTCTGTCAGGCACCTTCTGGGCGTTCACCGAGTCAGCCTCCGGGTGTGTGGGGCTGCAGACCCCAGCCAGGGGCCCTGGGAGCCTGGTGCTCTACGTGCTGTGCTGAGTCTGGGCGGCCAAGCAACCGCTGGAGGAGCCCTGCAGTTGCCATTCCCTACCCTATGACAGAGCTCTCACTGCTGGAGCCCTTGGCAGTGTGCAACACACCGGCCCGTAAACCCACTGCAAGGACGCCTGGGGACTATGTGCAAAGGCAAGGCAGGAGTGGAGCTGAGGCCAGGAAGGCGCCTGTAGCGTCTCCCAGTCTCGCGCAGCCTGCTCCTTCCTGGTCAGGAAGCCTAGACGCGAGGCAAGTCTGGGCCAGGCTCGCCCAGGGCAGAGCAGCCTCACGCCAGCAACTCTGCCACATCGGGCCTCTGAGCAGAGCTGGAGCTCTGCCGTACTGGAGGCGCACAGGGCTCCGCCCAAGAAGGGATTGCAGCCACACGCAGCAGGGCTGCCTCCTCTTCCCCCGAGGAGACTAGCTGCCAGTATGCTGTGCACTAGGCTTCCAGGCGGGGGCGCCCCGCTCTTCCTGCAGGTCTTGGCTCAGGGGCTGCTTCCCCTGAGCTGGGGCTGTGGGCGGGAACCCAGACATGAAGGGGCAGGCCCCAACCACCTGCACACGTCTCTGCTGGGGAGGAGAGCGCTAGGGAAATGACATCTGTCAGGCAACTTCTGGGTGCCCACGGATTCAGCCTGCGGGTGTGTGGGGCTGCAGACCACAGCCAGGGGACCTGGGAGCCTTGTGCTCTCCGTGCGGCGCTGAGTCTGGGCGGCCAAGCAACCGCGGGAGGAGCCCTGCACTTGCCCTCCCCTTCCTCTAACAGAGCCCTCACTGCTGGAGCGCTTGGCAGGGTGCAAGCCACCGACCCCAAAGCCGTCCCCAAGGACGCCTGGGGCCTGGCTGCAAAGGCAAGGCAGGAGCGGAGCTGAGGCCAGGAAGGCGCCAGTGGCCTCTCCCAGCATCGCACAGCCTGCTCCTTCCTGGGCAGGAAGGCTAGCAGCGAGGCAAGCCTGGCCAAGTCTCGCCCAGGACAGAGCAGCCTCGCGCAAGGGACTTGATTAGATCCGGCCTCTGAGCAGAGCTGGAGCTCTGCCGTACTGGAGGCGCACTCGGCTCCACAAAAGCAGGGATTGCAGCTGCAAGCGGCTTGGCTCCCCCAACACTTCCAAGGAGGCTTGCTTCCCCGCGAAATGTGCACGTGGCTTCCAGGCAGTGACGCCCGGCGCCTCCTGCAGGTCTTGGCTCAGGGGGCGCTTCCCCTGAGCTGGGTCTGTGGGCAGGAGCCCAGACACGCAGGGGCAGGCCCCAACCTCCTGCACACGTCTCTGCTGGGGAGGAGAGCACTCGGGAAACGACGTCTGTCAGGCACCTTCTGGGCGCTCACGGAGTCAGCCTCCGGGTGTGTGGGGCTGCAGACCACAGCCAGGGGCCCTGGGAGCCTGGTGCTCTCCGTGCTGTGCTGAGTCTGGGCGGCCAAGCAACCGCTGGAGGAGCCCTGCAGTTGCCATTCCCTTCCCTATGACAGAGCTCTTACTGCTGGAGCCCTTGGCAGTGTGCAACACACCGGCCCCTAAACCCACTGCAAGGACGCCTGGGGATTATGTGCAAAGGCGAGGCAGGAGTGGAGATGAGGCCAGGAAGGCGCCTGTAGCGTCTCCCAGTCTCGCGCAGCCTGCTCCTTCCTGGTCAGGAAGCCTAGACGCGAGGCAAGTCTGGGCCAGGCTCGCCAAGGGCAGAGCAGCCTCACGCCAGCAACTCTGCCACATCGGGCCTCTGAGCAGAGCTGGAGCTCTGCCGTACTGGAGGCGCCCTGGGCTCCGCCCAAGACGGGATTGCAGCCACACGCAGCTGGGCTGCCTCCTCTTCCCCCGAGGAGGCTCGCTGCCAGCATGCTGTGCACTAGGCTTCCAGGAGGGGGCGCCCCGCGCTTCCTGCAGGTCTTGGCTCAGGGGCTGCTTCGCCTGAGCTGGGGCTGTGGGCGGGAGCCCAGACACGCAGGGGCAGGCCCCAACCACCTGCACACGTCTCTGCTGGGGAGGAGAGCGCTAGGGAAATGACGTCTGTCAGGCAACTTCTGGGTGCCCACCGAGTCAGCCTCCGGGTGTGTGGGGCTGCAGACCACAGCCAGGGGACCTGGGAGCCTTGTGCTCTCCGAGGGGCGCTGAGTCTGGGCGGCCAAGCAACCGCTGGAGGAGCCCTGCACTTGCCCTCCCCTTCCTCTAATAGAGCCCTCACTGCTGGAGCACTTGGCAGGGTGCAAGGCACCGACCCCAAAGCCGTCCCCAGGGACGCCTGGGGCCTGGCTGCAAAGGCAAGGCAGGAGCGGAGCTGAGGCCAGGAAGTCGCCAGTGGCCTCTCCCAGCATCGCACAGCCTGCTCCTTCCTGGGCAGGAAGGCTAGCAGCGAGGCAAGCCTGGCCAAGTCTCGCCCAGGGCAGAGCAGCCTCGCAAAAGGAACTTGACAATATCCGGCCTCTGAGCAGAGCTGGAGCTTTGCCGTACTGGAGGCGCACTCGGCTCCGCAAAAGCAGGGATTGCAGCTGCAAGGGGCTTGGCTCCCCCGACTCTTCCAAGGAGGCTTGCGTCCCCGCGAACTGTGCACGTGTCTTCCAGGCAGGGACGCCCCGCGCTCCTGCAGGTCTTGGCTCAGGGGCCGCTTCCCCTGAGCTGGGGCTGTGGGCGGAAGCCCAGGCACGCAGGGGCAGACCCCAACCTCCTGCACACGTCTCTGCTGGGGAGTACAGCACTCGGGAAATGACGTCTGTCAGGCACCTTCTGGGCGTTCACCGAGTCAGCCTCCGGGTGTGTGGGGCTGCAGACCCCAGCCAGGGGCCCTGGGAGCCTGGTGCTCTACGTGCTGTGCTGAGTCTGGGCGGCCAAGCAACCGCTGGAGGAGCCCTGCAGTTGCCATTCCCTACCCTATGACAGAGCTCTCACTGCTGGAGCCCTTGGCAGTGTGCAACACACCGGCCCGTAAACCCACTGCAAGGACGCCTGGGGACTATGTGCAAAGGCAAGGCAGGAGTGGAGCTGAGGCCAGGAAGGCGCCTGTAGCGTCTCCCAGTCTCGCGCAGCCTGCTCCTTCCTGGTCAGGAAGCCTAGACGCGAGGCAAGTCTGGGCCAGGCTCGCCCAGGGCAGAGCAGCCTCACGCCAGCAACTCTGCCACATCGGGCCTCTGAGCAGAGCTGGAGCTCTGCCGTACTGGAGGCGCACAGGGCTCCGCCCAAGAAGGGATTGCAGCCACACGCAGCAGGGCTGCCTCCTCTTCCCCCGAGGAGACTAGCTGCCAGTATGCTGTGCACTAGGCTTCCAGGCGGGGGCGCCCCGCTCTTCCTGCAGGTCTTGGCTCAGGGGCTGCTTCCCCTGAGCTGGGGCTGTGGGCGGGAACCCAGACATGAAGGGGCAGGCCCCAACCACCTGCACACGTCTCTGCTGGGGAGGAGAGCGCTAGGGAAATGACATCTGTCAGGCAACTTCTGGGTGCCCACGGATTCAGCCTGCGGGTGTGTGGGGCTGCAGACCACAGCCAGGGGACCTGGGAGCCTTGTGCTCTCCGTGCGGCGCTGAGTCTGGGTGGCCAAGCAACCGCGGGAGGAGCCCTGCACTTGCCCTCCCCTTCCTCTAACAGAGCCCTCACTGCTGGAGCGCTTGGCAGGGTGCAAGCCACCGACCCCAAAGCCGTCCCCAAGGACGCCTGGGGCCTGGCTGCAAAGGCAAGGCAGGAGCGGAGCTGAGGCCAGGAAGGCGCCAGTGGCCTCTCCCAGCATCGCACAGCCTGCTCCTTCCTGGGCAGGAAGGCTAGCAGCGAGGCAAGCCTGGCCAAGTCTCGCCCAGGGCAGAGCAGCCTCGCGCAAGGGACTTGATTAGATCCGGCCTCTGAGCAGAGCTGGAGCTCTGCCGTACTGGAGGCGCACTCGGCTCCACAAAAGCAGGGATTGCAGCTGCAAGCGGCTTGGCTCCCCCAACACTTCCAAGGAGGCTTGCTTCCCCGCGAAATGTGCACGTGGCTTCCAGGCAGTGACGCCCGGCGCCTCCTGCAGGTCTTGGCTCAGGGGGCGCTTCCCCTGAGCTGGGTCTGTGGGCAGGAGCCCAGACACGCAGGGGCAGGCCCCAACCTCCTGCACACGTCTCTGCTGGGGAGGAGAGCACTCGGGAAACGACGTCTGTCAGGCACCTTCTGGGCGATCACGGAGTCAGCCTCCGGGTGTGTGGGGCTGCAGACCACAGCCAGGGGCCCTGGGAGCCTGGTGCTCTCCGTGCTGTGCTGAGTCTGGGCGGCCAAGCAACCGCTGGAGGAGCCCTGCAGTTGCCATTCCCTTCCCTATGACAGAGCTCTTACTGCTGGAGCCCTTGGCAGTGTGCAACACACCGGCCCCTAAACCCACTGCAAGGACGCCTGGGGATTATGTGCAAAGGCGAGGCAGGAGTGGAGATGAGGCCAGGAAGGCGCCTGTAGCGTCTCCCAGTCTCGCGCAGCCTGCTCCTTCCTGGTCAGGAAGCCTAGACGCGAGGCAAGTCTGGGCCAGGCTCGCCAAGGGCAGAGCAGCCTCACGCCAGCAACTCTGCCACATCGGGCCTCTGAGCAGAGCTGGAGCTCTGCCGTACTGGAGGCGCCCTGGGCTCCGCCCAAGACGGGATTGCAGCCACACGCAGCTGGGCTGCCTCCTCTTCCCCCGAGGAGGCTCGCTGCCAGCATGCTGTGCACTAGGCTTCCAGGAGGGGGCGCCCCGCGCTTCCTGCAGGTCTTGGCTCAGGGGCTGCTTCGCCTGAGCTGGGGCTGTGGGCGGGAGCCCAGACACGCAGGGGCAGGCCCCAACCACCTGCACACGTCTCTGCTGGGGAGGAGAGCGCTAGGGAAATGACGTCTGTCAGGCAACTTCTGGGTGCCCACCGAGTCAGCCTCCGGGTGTGTGGGGCTGCAGACCACAGCCAGGGGACCTGGGAGCCTTGTGCTCTCCGAGGGGCGCTGAGTCTGGGCGGCCAAGCAACCGCTGGAGGAGCCCTGCACTTGCCCTCCCCTTCCTCTAATAGAGCCCTCACTGCTGGAGCACTTGGCAGGGTGCAAGGCACCGACCCCAAAGCCGTCCCCAGGGACGCCTGGGGCCTGGCTGCAAAGGCAAGGCAGGAGCGGAGCTGAGGCCAGGAAGTCGCCAGTGGCCTCTCCCAGCATCGCACAGCCTGCTCCTTCCTGGGCAGGAAGGCTAGCAGCGAGGCAAGCCTGGCCAAGTCTCGCCCAGGGCAGAGCAGCCTCGCAAAAGGAACTTGACAATATCCGGCCTCTGAGCAGAGCTGGAGCTTTGCCGTACTGGAGGCGCACTCGGCTCCGCAAAAGCAGGGATTGCAGCTGCAAGGGGCTTGGCTCCCTCGACTCTTCCAAGGAGGCTTGCGTCCCCGCGAACTGTGCACGTGTCTTCCAGGCAGGGACGCCCGGCGCTCCTGCAGGTCTTGGCTCAGGGGCCGCTTCCCCTGAGCTGGGGCTGTGGGCGGAAGCCCAGGCACGCAGGGGCAGACCCCAACCTCCTGCACACGTCTCTGCTGGGGAGGAGAGCACTCGGGATATGACGTCTGTCAGGCACCTTCTGGGCGCTCAACGAGTCAGCCTCCGGGTGTGTGGGGCTGCAGACCCCAGCCAGGGGCCCTGGGAGCCTGGTGCTCTACGTGCTGTGCTGAGTCTGGGCGGCCAAGCAACCGCTGGAGGAGCCCTGCAGTTGCCATTCCCTACCCTATGACAGAGCTCTCACTGCTGGAGCCCTTGGCAGTGTGCAACACACCGGCCCGTAAACCCACTGCAAGGACGCCTGGGGACTAGGTGCAAAGGCAAGGCAGGAGTGGAGATGAGGCCAGGAAGGCGCCTGTAGCGTCTCCCAGTCTCGCGCAGCCTGCTCCTTCCTGGTCAGGAAGCCTAGACGCGAGGCAAGTCTGGGCCAGGCTCGCCCAGGGCAGAGCAGCCTCATGCCAGCAACTCTGCCAGATCTGGCCTCTGAGCAGAGCTGGAGCTCTGCCGTACTGGAGGCGCACAGGGCTCCGCCCAAGAAGGGATTGCAGCCACACGCAGCAGGGCTGCCTCCCCTTCCCCCGAGGAGACTAGCTGCCAGTATGCTGTGCACTAGGCTTCCAGGCGGGGGCGCCCCGCTCTTCCTGCAGGTCTTGGCTCAGGGTCTGCTTCCCCTGAGCTGGGGCTGTGGGCGGGAACCCAGACACGCAGGGGCAGGCCCCAACCACCTGCACACGTCTCTGCTGGGGAGGAGAGCGCTAGGGAAATGACATCTGTCAGGCAACTTCTGGGTGCCCACGGATTCAGCCTCCGGGTGTGTGGGGCTGCAGACCACAGCCAGGGGACCTGGGAGCCTTGTGCTCTCCGTGCGGCGCTGAGTCTGGGCGGCCAAGCAACCGCGGGAGGAGCCCTGCACTTGCCCTCCCCTTCCTCTAACAGAGCCCTCACTGCTGGAGCGCTTGGCAGGGTGCAAGCCACCGACCCCAAAGCCGTCCCCAAGGACGCCTGGGGCCTGGCTGCAAAGGCAAGGCAGGAGGGGAGCTGAGGCCAGGAAGGCGCCAGTGTCCTCTCCCAGCATCGCACAGCCTGCTCCTTCCTGGGCAGGAAGGCTAGCAGCGAGGCAAGCCTGGCCAAGTCTCGCCCAGGGCAGAGCAGCCTCGCGCAAGGGACTTGATTAGATCCGGCCTCTGAGCAGAGCTGGAGCTCTGCCGTACTGGAGGCGCACTCGGCTCCACAAAAGCAGGGATTGCAGCTGCAAGCGGCTTGGCTCCCCCGACACTTCCAAGGAGGCTTGCTTCCCCGCGAACTGTGCACGTGGCTTCCAGGCAGTGACGCCCGGCGCCTCCTGCAGGTCTTGGCTCAGGGGGCGCTTCCCCTGAGCTGGGTCTGTGGGCGGGAGCCCAGACACGCAGGGGCAGGCCCCAACCTCCTGCACACGTCTCTGCTGGGGAGGAGAGCACTCGGGAAACGACGTCTGTCAGGCACCTTCTGGGCGATCACGGAGTCAGCCTCCAGGTGTGTGGGGCTGCAGACCCCAGCCAGGGGCCCTGGGAGCCTGGTGCTCTCCGTGCTGTGCTGAGGCTGGGCGGCCAAGCAACCGCTGGAGGAGCCCTGCAGTTGCCATTCCCTTTCCTATGACAGAGCTCTTACTGCTGGAGCCCTTGGCAGTGTGCAACACACCGGCCCCTAAACCCACTGCAAGGACGCCTGGGGACTATGTGCAAAGGCGAGGCAGGAGTGGAGATGAGGCCAGGAAGGTGCCTGTAGCGTCTCCCAGTCTCGCGCAGCCTGCTCCTTCCTGGTCAGGAAGCCTAGACGCGAGGCAAGTCTGGGCCAGGCTCGCCAAGGGCAGAGCAGCCTCACGCCAGCAACTCTGCCACATCGGGCCTCTGAGCAGAGCTGGAGCTCTGCCGTACTGGAGGCGCACTCGGCTCCGCAAAAGCAGGGATTGCAGCTGCAAGGGGCTTGGCTCCCCCGACTCTTCCAAGGAGGCTTGCGTCCCCGCGATCTGTGCACGTGTCTTCCAGGCAGGGACGCCCCGCGCTCCTGCAGGTCTTGGCTCAGGGGTCGCTTCCCCTGAGCTGGGGCTGTGGGCGGGAGCCCAGGCACGCAGGGGCAGACCCCAACCTCCTGCACACGTCTCTGCTGGGGAGTAGAGCACTCGGGAAATGACGTCTGTCAGGCACCTTCTGGGCGCTCACCGAGTCAGCCTCCGGGTGTGTGGGGCTGCAGACCCCAGCCAGGGGCCCTGGGAGCCTGGTGCTCTCCGTGCTGTGCTGAGTCTGGGCGGCCAAGCAACCGCTGGAGGAGACCTGCAGTTGCCATTCCCTACCCTATGACAGAGCTCTCACTGCTGGAGCCCTTGGCAGTGTGCAACACACCGGCCCGTAAACCCACTGCAAGGACGCCTGGGGACTAGGTGCAAAGGCAAGGCAGGAGTGGAGATGAGGCCAGGAAGGCGCCTGTAGCGTCTCCCAGTCTCGCGCAGCCTGCTCCTTCCTGGTCAGAAAGCCTAGACGCGAGGCAAGTCTGGGCCAGGCTCGCCAAGGGCAGAGCAGCCTCACGCCAGCAACTCTGCCACATCGGGCCTCTGAGCAGAGCTGGAGCTCTGCCGTACTGGAGGCGCACAGGGCTCCGCCCAAGAAGGGATTGCAGCCACACGCAGCAGGGCTGCCTCCTCTTCCCCCGAGGAGACTAGCTGCCAGTATGCTGTGCACTAGGCTTCCAGGCGGGGGCGCCCCGCTCTTACTGCAGGTCTTGGCTCAGGGGCTGCTTCGCCTGAGCTGGGGCTGTGGGCGGGAACCCAGACATGAAGGGGGAGGCCCCAACCACCTGCACACGTCTCTGCTGGGGAGGAGAGCGCTAGGGAAATGACATCTGTCAGGCAACTTCTGGGTGCCCACGGATTCAGCCTCCGGGTGTGTGGGGCTGCAGACCACAGCCAGGGGACCTGGGAGCCTTGTGCTCTCCGTGCGGCGCTGAGTCTGGGCGGCCAAGCAACCGCGGGAGGAGCCCTGCACTTGCCCTCCCCTTCCTCTAACAGAGCCCTCACTGCTGGAGCGCTTGGCAGGGTGCAAGCCACCGACCCCAAAGCCGTCCCCAAGGACGCCTGGGGCCTGGCTGCAAAGGCAAGGCAGGAGCGGAGCTGAGGCCAGGAAGGCGCCAGTGTCCTCTCCCAGCATCGCACAGCCTGCTCCTTCCTGGGCAGGAAGGCTAGCAGCGAGGCAAGCCTGGCCAAGTCTCGCCCAGGGCAGAGCAGCCTCGCGCAAGGGACTTGATTAGATCCGGCCTCTGAGCAGAGCTGGAGCTCTGCCGTACTGGAGGCGCACTCGGCTCCACAAAAGCAGGGATTGCAGCTGCAAGCGGCTTGGCTCCCCCGACACTTCCAAGGAGGCTTGCTTCCCCGCGAACTGTGCACGTGGCTTCCAGGCAGTGACGCCCGGCGCCTCCTGCAGGTCTTGGCTCAGGGGGCGCTTCCCCTGAGCTGGGTCTGTGGGCGGGAGCCCAGACACGCAGGGGCAGGCCCCAACCTCCTGCACACGTCTCTGCTGGGGAGGAGAGCACTCGGGAAATGACGTCTGTCAGGCACCTTCTGGGCGCTCACGGAGTCAGCCTCCGGGTGTGTGGGGCTGCAGACCCCAGCCAGGGGCCCTGGGAGCCTGGTGCTCTCCGTGCTGTGCTGAGTCTGGGCGGCCAAGCAACCGCTGGAGGAGCCCTGCAGTTGCCATTCCCTTTCCTATGACAGAGCTCTCACTGCTGGAGCCCTTGGCACTGTGCAACACACCGGCCCCTAAACCCACTGCAAGGACGCCTGGGGACTATGTGCAAAGGCAAGGCAGGAGTGGAGCTGAGGCCAGGAAGGCGCCTGTAGCGTCTCCCAGTCTCGCGCAGCCTGCTCCTTCCTGGTCAGGAATCCTAGACGCGAGGCAAGTCTGGGCCAGGCTCGCCCAGGGCAGAGCAGCCTCACGCCAGCAACTCTGCCACATCGGGCCTCTGAGCAGAGCTGGAGCTCTGCCAAACTGGAGGCGCCCTGGGCTCCGCCAAAGAGGTGATTGAAGCCACACGCAGCTGGGCTGCCTCCTCTTCCCCCGAGGAGGCTCGCTGCCAGCATGCTGTGCACTAGGCTTCCAGGAGGGGGCGCCCCGCGCTTCCTGCAGGTCTTGGCTCAGGGGCTGCTTCGCCTGAGCTGGAGCTGTGGGTGGGAGCCCAGACACGCAGGGGCAGGCCCCAACCACCTGCACACGTCTCTGCTGGGGAGGAGAGCGCTAGGGAAATGACGTCTGTCAGGCAACTTCTGGGTGCCCACGGAGTCAGCCTCCGGGTGTGTGGGGCTGCAGACCCCAGCCAGGGGCCCTGGGAGCATGGTGCTCTCCGTGCTGTGCTGAGTCTGGGCGGCCAAGCAACCGCTGGAGGAGCCCTGCAGTTGCCATTCCCTTCCCTATGACAGAGCTCTCACTGCTGGAGCCCTTGGCAGTGTGCAACACACCGGCCCCTAAACCCACTGCAAGGACGCCTGGGGACTATGTGCAAAGGCGAGGCAGGAGTGGAGCTGAGGCCAGGAAGGCGCCTGTAGCGTCTCCCAGTCTCGCGCAGCCTGCTCCTTCCTGGTCAGGAAGCCTAGACGCGAGGCAAGTCTGGGCCAGGCTCGCCCAGGGCAGAGCAGCCTGACGTCAGCAACTCTGCCACATCGGGCCTCTGAGCAGAGCTGGAGCTCTGCGTCCTGGAGGCGCCCTTGGCTCCGCCCAAGAGGTAATTGCAGCCACACGCAGCTGGGCTGCCTCCTCTTCCCCCGAGGAGGCTCGCTGCCAGCATGCTGTGCACTAGGCTTCCAGGAGGGTGTGCCCCGCGCTTCCTGCAGGTCTTGGCTCAGGGGCTGCTTCCCCTGAGCTGGGGCTGTGGGCGGGAACCCAGACATGAAGGGGCAGGCCCCAACCACCTGCACACGTCTCTGCTGGGGAGGAGAGCGCTCGGGAAATGACGTCTGTCAGGCACCTTCTGGGCGCTCACGGATTCAGCCTCCGGGTGTGTGGGGCTGCAGACCCCAGGCAGGGGCCCTGGGAGGCTTGTGCTCTCCGTGCAGCGCTGAGTCTGGGCGGCCAAGCAACTGCTGGAGGAGCCCTGCACTTGCCCTCCCATTCCTGTAATAGAGCCCTCACTGCTGGAGCGCTTGGCAGGGTGCAAGGCAGCGACCCCAAAGCCGTCCCCAAGGACGCCTGGGGCCTGGCTGCAAAGGCAAGGCAGGAGCGGAGCTGAGGCCAGGAAGGCGCCAGTGGCCTCTCCCAGCATCGCACAGCCTGCTCCTTCCTGGGCAGGAAGGCTAGCAGCGAGGCAAGCCTGGCCAAGTCTCGCCCAGGGCAGAGCAGCCTCGCGCAAGGGACTTGATTAGATCCGGCCTCTGAGCAGAGCTGGAGCTCTGCCGTACTGGAGGCGCACTCGGCTCCACAAAAGCAGGGATTGCAGCTGCAAGCGGCTTGGCTCCCCCGACACTTCCAAGGAGGCTTGCTTCCCCGCGAACTGTGCACGTGGCTTCCAGGCAGTGACGCCCGGCGCCTCCTGCAGGTCTTGGCTCAGGGGGCGCTTCCCCTGAGCTGGGTCTGTGGGCGGGAGCCCAGACACGCAGGGGCAGGCCCCAACCTCCTGCACACGTCTCTGCTGGGGAGGAGAGCACTCGGGAAATGACGTCTGTCAGGCACCTTCTGGGCGCTCACGGAGTCAGCCTCCGGGTGTGTGGGGCTGCAGACCCCAGCCAGGGGCCCTGGGAGCCTGGTGCTCTCCGTGCTGTGCTGAGTCTGGGCGGCCAAGCAACCGCTGGAGGAGCCCTGCAGTTGCCATTCCCTTTCCTATGACAGAGCTCTCACTGCTGGAGCCCTTGGCACTGTGCAACACGCCGGCCCCTAAACCCACTGCAAGGACGCCTGGGGACTATGTGCAAAGGCAAGGCAGGAGTGGAGCTGAGGCCAGGAAGGCGCCTGTAGCGTCTCCCAGTCTCGCGCAGCCTGCTCCTTCCTGGTCAGGAATCCTAGACGCGAGGCAAGTCTGGGCCAGGCTCGCCCAGGGCAGAGCAGCCTCACGCCAGCAACTCTGCCACATCGGGCCTCTGAGCAGAGCTGGAGCTCTGCCAAACTGGAGGCGCCCTGGGCTCCGCCAAAGAGGTGATTGAAGCCACACGCAGCTGGGCTGCCTCCTCTTCCCCCGAGGAGGCTCGCTGCCAGCATGCTGTGCACTAGGCTTCCAGGAGGGGGCGCCCCGCGCTTCCTGCAGGTCTTGGCTCAGGGGCTGCTTCGCCTGAGCTGGAGCTGTGGGTGGGAGCCCAGACACGCAGGGGCAGGCCCCAACCACCTGCACACGTCTCTGCTGGGGAGGAGAGCGCTAGGGAAATGACGTCTGTCAGGCAACTTCTGGGTGCCCACGGAGTCAGCCTCCGGGTGTGTGGGGCTGCAGACCCCAGCCAGGGGCCCTGGGAGCATGGTGCTCTCCGTGCTGTGCTGAGTCTGGGCGGCCAAGCAACCGCTGGAGGAGCCCTGCAGTTGCCATTCCCTTCCCTATGACAGAGCTCTCACTGCTGGAGCCCTTGGCAGTGTGCAACACACCGGCCCCTAAACCCACTGCAAGGACGCCTGGGGACTATGTGCAAAGGCGAGGCAGGAGTGGAGCTGAGGCCAGGAAGGCGCCTGTAGCGTCTCCCAGTCTCGCGCAGCCTGCTCCTTCCTGGTCAGGAAGCCTAGACGCGAGGCAAGTCTGGGCCAGGCTCGCCCAGGGCAGAGCAGCCTGACGTCAGCAACTCTGCCACATCGGGCCTCTGAGCAGAGCTGGAGCCCTGCGTCCTGGAGGCGCCCTTGGCTCCGCCCAAGAGGTAATTGCAGCCACACGCAGCTGGGCTGCCTCCTCTTCCCCCGAGGAGGCTCGCTGCCAGCATGCTGTGCACTAGGCTTCCAGGAGGGTGTGCCCCGCGCTTCCTGCAGGTCTTGGCTCAGGGGCTGCTTCCCCTGAGCTGGGGCTGTGGGCGGGAACCCAGACATGAAGGGGCAGGCCCCAACCACCTGCACACGTCTCTGCTGGGGAGGAGAGCGCTCGGGAAATGACGTCTGTCAGGCACCTTCTGGGCGCTCACGGATTCAGCCTCCGGGTGTGTGGGGCTGCAGACCCCAGGCAGGGGCCCTGGGAGGCTTGTGCTCTCCGTGCAGCGCTGAGTCTGGGCGGCCAAGCAACTGCTGGAGGAGCCCTGCACTTGCCCTCCCATTCCTGTAATAGAGCCCTCACTGCTGGAGCGCTTGGCAGGGTGCAAGGCAGCGACCCCAAAGCCGTCCCCAAGGACGCCTGGGGCCTGGCTGCAAAGGCAAGGCAGGAGCGGAGCTGAGGCCAGGAAGGCGCCAGTGGCCTCTCCCAGCATCGCACAGCCTGCTCCTTCCTGGGCAGGAAGGCTAGCAGCGAGGCAAGCCTGGGCAAGTCTCGCCCAGGGCAGAGCAGCCTCGGGCAAGGAACTTGACAAGATCCGGCCTCTGAGCAGAGCTGGAGCTCTGCCGTACTGGAGGCGCACTCGGCTCCGCAAAAGCACGGATTGCAGCTGCAAGCGGCTTGGCTCCTCCGACTCTTCCAAGGCGGCTTGCTTCCCCGCGAACTGTGCACGTGGCTTCCAGGCAGGGACGCCCCGCGCCTCCTGCAGGTCTTGGCTCAGGGGCCGCTTCGCCTGAGCTGAGGGCTGTGGGCGGGAGCCCAGACACGCAGGGTTAGGCCCCAACCTCCTGCACACGTCTCTGCTGGGGAGGAGAGCACTCGGGAAATGACGTCTGTCAGGCACCTTCTGGGTGCTCACGGAGTCAGCCTCCGGGTGTGTGGGGCTGCAGACCCCCGCCAGAGGAGCTGGGAGCCTGGTGCTCTCCGTGCTGTGCTGAGTCTGGGCGGCCAAGCAACCGCTGGAGGAGCCCTGCAGTTGCCATTCCCTTCCCTAGGACACAGCTCTCACTGCTGGAGCCCTTGGCAGTGTGCAACACACCGGCCCCTAAACCCACTGCAAGGACGCCTGGGGACTAAGTGCAAAGGCAAGGCAGGAGTGGAGCTGAGGCCAGGAAGGCGCCTGTAGCGTCTCCCAGTCTCGCTCAGCCTGCTCCTTCCTGGTCATGAAGCCTAGACGCGAGGCAAGTCTGGGCAAGGCTCGCCCAGGGCAGAGCAGCCTCACGCCAGCAACTCTGCCACATCAGGCCTCTGAGCAGAGCTGGAGCTCTGCCGTACTGGAGGCGCCCTGTGCTCCGCCCAAGAGGTGATTGCAGCCACACACAGCTGGCCTGCCTCCTCTTCTCCCGAGGAGACTCGCTGCCAGCATGCTGTGCACTAGGCTTCCAGGAGGGGGCGCCCGCACTTCCTGAAGGTCTTGGCTCAGGGGCTGCTTCCCCTGTGCTGGGGCTGTGGGCGGGAGCCCAGACACGCAGGGGCAGGCCCCAATCTCCTGCACACGTCTCAGCTGGGGAGGAGAGCACTCGGGAAATGACGTCGTCAGGCACCTTCTGGGCGCTCACGGAGTCAGCCTCCGGGTGTGTGGGGCTGCAGACCCCAGCCAGGGGCCCTGGGAGCCTGGTGCTCTCCGTGCTGTGCTGAGTCTGGGCGGCCAAGCAACCGCTGGAGGAGCCCTGCAGTTGCCATTCCCTTCCCTATGACAGAGCTCTCACTGCTGGAGCCCTTGGAAGTGTGCAACACACCGGCCCCTAAACCAACTGCAAGGACGCCTGGGGACTAGGTGCAAAGGCAAGACAGGAGTGGAGCTGAGGCCAGGAAGGCGCCTGTAGCGTCTCCCAGTCTCGCGCAGCCTGATCCTTCGTGGTCAGGAAGCCTAGACGCGAGGCAAGTTTGGGCAAGGCTCGCCCAGGGAAGAGCAGCCTGACGCCAGCAACTCTGCCACATCGGGCCTCTGAGCAGAGCTGGAGCTCTGCCACCCTGGAGGCGCACTGGGCTCCGCCCAAGACGGCATTGCAGCCACATGCAGCTGGGCTTCCTCCTCTTCCCCCGAGGAGGCTCGCTGCCAGCATGCTGTGCACTAGGCTTCCAGGAGGGGGCGCCCCGCGCTTGCTGCAGGTCTTGGCTCCGGGGCTGCTTTGTCTGAGCTGGGGCTGTGGGCGGGAGCCCAGACACGCAGGGGCAGGCCCCAACCACCTGCACACGTCTCTGCTGGGGAGGAGAGCGCTAGGGAAATGACGTCTGTCAGGCAACTTCTGGGCGCTCACGGAGTCAGCCTCCGGGTGTGTGGGGCTGCAGACCCCAGCCAGGGGCCCTGGGAGCCTGGTGCTCTCCGTGCTGTGCTGAGTCTGGGCGGCCAAGCAACCGCTGGAGGAGCCCTGCAGTTGCCATTCCCTTTCCTATGACAGAGCTCTCACTGCTGGAGCCCTTGGCACTGTGCAACACACCGGCCCCTAAACCCACTGCAAGGACGCCTGGGAACTATGTGCAAAGGCAAGGCAGGAGTGGAGCTGAGGCCAGGAAGGCGCCTGTAGCGTCTCCCAGTCTCGCGCAGCCTGCTCCTTCCTGGTCAGGAATCCTAGACGCGAGGCAAGTCTGGGCCAGGCTCGCCCAGGGCAGAGCAGCCTGACGTCAGCAACTCTGCCACATCGGGCCTCTGAGCAGAGCTGGAGCTCTGCGTCCTGGAGGCGCCCTTGGCTCCGCCCAAGAGGTAATTGCAGCCACACGCAGCTGGGCTGCCTCCTCTTCCGCCGAGGAAGCTCGCTGCCAGCATGCTGTGCACTAGGCTTCCAGGACGGTGTGCCCCGCGCTTCCTGCAGGTCTTGGCTCAGGGGCTGCTTCCCCTGAGCTGGGGCTGTGGGCGGGAGCCCAGACACGCAGGGGCAGGCCCCAACCACCTGCACACGTCTCTGCTGGGGAGGAGAGCCCTAGGGAAATGACATCTGTCAGGCAACTTCTGGGTGCCCACGGAGTCAGCCTCCGGGTGTGTGGGGCTGCAGACCACAGCCAGGGGACCTGGGAGCCTTGTGCTCTCCGTGCAGCGCTGAGTCTGGGCGGCCAAGCAACCGCTGGAGGAACCCTGCACTTGCCCTCCCCTTCCTCTAATAGAGCCCTCACTGGTGGAGCTCTTGGCAGGGTGCAAGGCAGCGACCCCAAAGCCGTCCCCAAGGACGCCTGGGGCCTGGCTGCAAAGGCAAGGCAGGAGCGGAGCTGAGGCCAGGAAGGCACCAGTGGCCTATCCCAGCATCGCACAGCCTGCTCCTTCCTGGGCAGGAAGGCTAGCAGCGAGGCAAGCCTGGGCAAGTCTCGCCCAGGGCACAGCAGCCTCGCGCAAGGAACTTGACAAAATCCGGCCTCTGAGCAGAGCTGGAGCTCTGCCGTACTGGAGGCGCACTCGGCTCCGCAAAAGCACGGATTGCAGCTGCAAGCGGCTTGGCTCGACCGACTCTTCCAAGGAGGCTTAATTCCCCGCGAACTGTGCACGTGGCTTCCAGGCAGGAACGTCCCGCGCCTCCTGCAGGTCTTGGCTCAGGGGCCGCTTCGCCTGAGCTGGGGCTGTGGGCGGGAGCCCAGACACGCAGGGGCAGGCCCCAACCTCCTGCACACGTCTCTGCTGGGGAGGAGAGCACTCGGGAAATGACGTCTGTCAGGCACCTTCTGGGCGCTCACGGAGTCAGCCTCCGGGTGTGTGGGGCTGCAGACCCCAGCCAGGGGCCCTGGGAGCCTGGTGCTCTCCGTGCTGTGCTGAGTCTGGGCGGCCAAGCAACCGCTGGAGGAGCCCTGCAGTTGCCATTCCCTTTCCTATGACAGAGCTCTCACTGCTGGAGCCCTTGGCACTGTGCAACACACCGGCCCCTAAACCCACTGCAAGGACGCCTGGGGACTATGTGCAAAGGCAAGGCAGGAGTGGAGCTGAGGCCAGGAAGGCGCCTGTAGCGTCTCCCAGTCTCGCGCAGCCTGCTCCTTCCTGGTCAGGAATCCTAGACGCGAGGCAAGTCTGGGCCAGGCTCGCCCAGGGCAGAGCAGCCTCACGCCAGCAACTCTGCCACATCGGGCCTCTGAGCAGAGCTGGAGCTCTGCCAAACTGGAGGCGCCCTGGGCTCCGCCAAAGAGGTGATTGAAGCCACACGCAGCTGGGCTGCCTCCTCTTCCCCCGAGGAGGCTCGCTGCCAGCATGCTGTGCACTAGGCTTCCAGGAGGGGGCGCCCCGCGCTTCCTGCAGGTCTTGGCTCAGGGGCTGCTTCGCCTGAGCTGGAGCTGTGGGTGGGAGCCCAGACACGCAGGGGCAGGCCCCAACCACCTGCACACGTCTCTGCTGGGGAGGAGAGCGCTAGGGAAATGACGTCTGTCAGGCAACTTCTGGGTGCCCACGGAGTCAGCCTCCGGGTGTGTGGGGCTGCAGACCCCAGCCAGGGGCCCTGGGAGCATGGTGCTCTCCGTGCTGTGCTGAGTCTGGGCGGCCAAGCAACCGCTGGAGGAGCCCTGCAGTTGCCATTCCCTTCCCTATGACAGAGCTCTCACTGCTGGAGCCCTTGGCAGTGTGCAACACACCGGCCCCTAAACCCACTGCAAGGACGCCTGGGGACTATGTGCAAAGGCGAGGCAGGAGTGGAGCTGAGGCCAGGAAGGCGCCTGTAGCGTCTCCCAGTCTCGCGCAGCCTGCTCCTTCCTGGTCAGGAAGCCTAGACGCGAGGCAAGTCTGGGCCAGGCTCGCCCAGGGCAGAGCAGCCTGACGTCAGCAACTCTGCCACATCGGGCCTCTGAGCAGAGCTGGAGCTCTGCGTCCTGGAGGCGCCCTTGGCTCCGCCCAAGAGGTAATTGCAGCCACACGCAGCTGGGCTGCCTCCTCTTCCCCCGAGGAGGCTCGCTGCCAGCATGCTGTGCACTAGGCTTCCAGGAGGGTGTGCCCCGCGCTTCCTGCAGGTCTTGGCTCAGGGGCTGCTTCCCCTGAGCTGGGGCTGTGGGCGGGAACCCAGACATGAAGGGGCAGGCCCCAACCACCTGCACACGTCTCTGCTGGGGAGGAGAGCGCTCGGGAAATGACGTCTGTCAGGCACCTTCTGGGCGCTCACGGATTCAGCCTCCGGGTGTGTGGGGCTGCAGACCCCAGGCAGGGGCCCTGGGAGGCTTGTGCTCTCCGTGCAGCGCTGAGTCTGGGCGGCCAAGCAACTGCTGGAGGAGCCCTGCACTTGCCCTCCCATTCCTGTAATAGAGCCCTCACTGCTGGAGCGCTTGGCAGGGTGCAAGGCAGCGACCCCAAAGCCGTCCCCAAGGACGCCTGGGGCCTGGCTGCAAAGGCAAGGCAGGAGCGGAGCTGAGGCCAGGAAGGCGCCAGTGGCCTCTCCCAGCATCGCACAGCCTGCTCCTTCCTGGGCAGGAAGGCTAGCAGCGAGGCAAGCCTGGGCAAGTCTCGCCCAGGGCAGAGCAGCCTCGGGCAAGGAACTTGACAAGATCCGGCCTCTGAGCAGAGCTGGAGCTCTGCCGTACTGGAGGCGCACTCGGCTCCGCAAAAGCACGGATTGCAGCTGCAAGCGGCTTGGCTCCTCCGACTCTTCCAAGGCGGCTTGCTTCCCCGCGAACTGTGCACGTGGCTTCCAGGCAGGGACGCCCCGCGCCTCCTGCAGGTCTTGGCTCAGGGGCCGCTTCGCCTGAGCTGAGGGCTGTGGGCGGGAGCCCAGACACGCAGGGTTAGGCCCCAACCTCCTGCACACGTCTCTGCTGGGGAGGAGAGCACTCGGGAAATGACGTCTGTCAGGCACCTTCTGGGTGCTCACGGAGTCAGCCTCCGGGTGTGTGGGGCTGCAGACCCCCGCCAGAGGAGCTGGGAGCCTGGTGCTCTCCGTGCTGTGCTGAGTCTGGGCGGCCAAGCAACCGCTGGAGGAGCCCTGCAGTTGCCATTCCCTTCCCTAGGACACAGCTCTCACTGCTGGAGCCCTTGGCAGTGTGCAACACACCGGCCCCTAAACCCACTGCAAGGACGCCTGGGGACTAAGTGCAAAGGCAAGGCAGGAGTGGAGCTGAGGCCAGGAAGGCGCCTGTAGCGTCTCCCAGTCTCGCTCAGCCTGCTCCTTCCTGGTCATGAAGCCTAGACGCGAGGCAAGTCTGGGCAAGGCTCGCCCAGGGCAGAGCAGCCTCACGCCAGCAACTCTGCCACATCAGGCCTCTGAGCAGAGCTGGAGCTCTGCCGTACTGGAGGCGCCCTGTGCTCCGCCCAAGAGGTGATTGCAGCCACACACAGCTGGCCTGCCTCCTCTTCTCCCGAGGAGACTCGCTGCCAGCATGCTGTGCACTAGGCTTCCAGGAGGGGGCGCCCGCACTTCCTGCAGGTCTTGGCTCAGGGGCTGCTTCCCCTGTGCTGGGGCTGTGGGCGGGAGCCCAGACACGCAGGGGCAGGCCCCAATCTCCTGCACACGTCTCAGCTGGGGAGGAGAGCACTCGGGAAATGACATCTGTCAGGCAACTTCTGGGTGCCCACGGAGTCAGCCTCCGGGTGTGTGGGGCTGCAGACCACAGCCAGGGGACCTGGGAGCCTTGTGCTCTCCGTGCAGCGCTGAGTCTGGGCGGCCAAGCAACCGCTGGAGGAACCCTGCACTTGCCCTCCCCTTCCTCTAATAGAGCACTCACTGGTGGAGCTCTTGGCAGGGTGCAAGGCAGCGACCCCAAAGCCGTCCCCAAGGACGCCTGGGGCCTGGCTGCAAAGGCAAGGCAGGAGCGGAGCTGAGGCCAGGAAGGCACCAGTGGCCTATCCCAGCATCGCACAGCCTGCTCCTTCCTGGGCAGGAAGGCTAGCAGCGAGGCAAGCCTGGGCAAGTCTCGCCCAGGGCACAGCAGCCTCGCGCAAGGTACTTGACAAAATCCGGCCTCTGAGCAGAGCTGGAGCTCTGCCGTACTGGAGGCGCACTCGGCTCCGCAAAAGCACGGATTGCAGCTGCAAGCGGCTTGGCTCGACCGACTCTTCCAAGGAGGCTTAATTCCCCGCGAACTGTGCACGTGGCTTCCAGGCAGGAACGCCCCGCGCCTCCTGCAGGTCTTGGCTCAGGGCTGCTTCCCTGAGCTGGGGCTGTGTGCGGGAGCCCAGACACGGAGGGGCAGGCCCCAACCTCCTGAATACGTCTCTGCTGGGGAGGAGAGCACTCGGGAAATGACGTCTGTCAGGCACCTTGTGGGCGCTCACGGAGTCAGCCTCCGGGTGTGTGGGGCTGCAGACCCCAGCCAGGGGACCTGGGAGCCTGGTGCTCTCCGTGCTGTGCTGAGTCTGGGCGGCCAAGCAACCGCTGGAGGAGCCCTGCAGTTGCCATTCCCTTCCCTATGACAGAGCTCTCACTGCTGGAGCCCTTGGCAGTGTGCAACACACCGGCCCCTAAACCCACTGCAAGGACGCCTGGGGACTATGTGCAAAGGCAAGGCAGGAGTGGAGCTGAGGCCAGGAAGGCGCCTGTAGCGTCTCCCAGTCTCGCGCAGCCTGCTCCTTCCTGGTCAGGAAGCCTAGACGCGAGGCAAGTCTGGGCCAGGCTCGCCCAGGGCAGAGTAGCCTGACGTCAGCAACTCTGCCACATCGGGCCTCTGAGCAGAGCTGGAGCTCTGCGTCCTGGAGGCGCCCTTGGCTCCGCCCAAGAGGTAATTGCAGCCACACGCAGCTGGGCTGCCTCCTCTTCCCCCGAGGAGGCTCGCTGCCAGCATGCTGTGCACTAGGCTTCCAGGAGGGTGTGCCCCGCGCTTCCTGCAGGTCTTGGCTCAGGGGCTGCTTCCCCTGAGCTGGGGCTGTGGACGGGAACCCAGACTTGAAGGGGCAGGCCCCAACCACCTGCACACGTCTCTGCTGGGGAGGAGAGCACTCGGGAAATGACGTCTGTCAGGCACCTTCTGGGCGCTCACGGATTCAGCATCCGGGTGTGTGGGGCTGCAGACCCCAGGCAGGGGCCCTGTGAGGCTTGTGCTCTCCGTGCAGCGCTGAGTCTGGGCGGCCAAGCAACCGCTGGAGGAGCCCTGCACTTGCCCTCCCATTCCTGTAATAGAGCCCTCACTGCTGGAGCGCTTGGCAGCGTGCAAGGCAGCGACCCCAAAGCCGTCCCCAAGGACGCCTGGGGCCTGGCTGCAAAGGCAAGGCAGGAGCGGAGCTGAGGCCAGGAAGGCGCCAGTGGCCTCTCCCAGCATCGCACAGCCTGCTCCTTCCTGGGCAGGAAGGCTAGCAGCGAGGCAAGCCTGGGCAAGTCTCGCCCAGGGCAGAGCAGCCTCGCGCAAGGAACTTGACAAGATCCGGCCTCTGAGCAGAGCTGGAGCTCTGCCGTACTGGAGGCGCACTCGGCTCCGCAAAAGCACGGATTGCAGCTGCAAGCGGTTTGGCTCCTCCGACTCTTCCAAGGCGGCTTGCTTCCCCGCGAACTGTGCACATGGCTTCCAGGCAGGGACGCCCCACGCCTGCTGCAGGTCTTGGCTCAGGGGCCGCTTCGCCTGAGCTGAGGGCTGTGGGCGGGAGCCCAGACACGCAGGGTTAGGCCCCAACCTCCTGCACACGTCTCTGCTGGGGAGGAGAGCACTCGGGAAATGACGCCTGTCAGGCACCTTCTGGGTGCTCACGGAGTCAGCCTCCGGGTGTGTGGGG
The DNA here is from genome assembly GCF_023091745.1 of Budorcas taxicolor. NCBI lineage: Eukaryota > Metazoa > Chordata > Mammalia > Artiodactyla > Bovidae > Budorcas > Budorcas taxicolor. The sequence goes on from NW_026291792.1 coordinate 848,089, forward strand.
CTGCAGACCCCCGCCAGAGGAGCTGGGAGCCTGGTGCTCTCGTGCTGTGCTGAGTCTGGGCGGCCAAGCAACCGCTGGAGGAGCCCTGCAGTTGCCATTCCCTTCCCTATGACAGAGCTCTCACTGCTGGAGCCCTTGGCAGTGTGCAACACACCGGCCCCTAAACCCACTGCAAGGACGCCTGGGGACTAAGTGCAAAGGCAAGGCAGGAGTGGAGCTGAGGCCAGGAAGGCGCCTGTAGCGTCTCCCAGTCTCGCGCAGCCTGCTCCTTCCTGGTCAGGAAGCCTAGACGCGAGGCAAGTCTGGGCCAGGCTCTCCCAGGGCAGAGCAGCCTCACGCCAGCAACTCTGCCACATCGGGCCTCTGAGCAGAGCTGGAGCTCTGCCGTACTGGAGGCGCACAGGGCTCCTCCCAAGAAGGGATTGCAGCCACACGCAGCAGGGCTGCCTCCTCTTCCCCCGAGGAGACTAGCTGCCAGTATGCTGTGCACTAGGCTTCCAGGCGGGGGCGCCCCACTCTTCCTGCAGGTCTTGGCTCAGGGGCTGCTTCCCCTGAGCTGGGGCTGTGGGCGGGAACCCAGACATGAAGGGGCAGGCCCCAACCACCTGCACACGTCTCTGCTGGGGAGGAGAGCGCTAGGGAAATGACATCTGTCAGGCAACTTCTGGGTGCCCACGGATTCAGCCTGCGGGTGTGTGGGGCTGCAGACCACAGCCAGGGGACCTGGGAGCCTTGTGCTCTCCGTGCGGCGCTGAGTCTGGGCGGCCAAGCAACCGCGGGAGGAGCCCTGCACTTGCCCTCCCCTTCCTCTAACAGAGCCCTCACTGCTGGAGCGCTTGGCAGGGTGAAAGCCACCGACCCCAAAGCCGTCCCCAAGGACGCCTGGGGCCTGGCTGCAAAGGCAAGGCAGGAGCGGAGCTGAGGCCAGGAAGGCGCCAGTGGCCTCTACCAGCATCGCACAGCCTGCTCCTTCCTGGGCAGGAAGGCTAGCAGCGAGGCAAGCCTGGCCAAGTCTCGCCCAGGGCAGAGCAGCCTCGCGCAAGGGACTTGATTAGATCCGGCCTCTGAGCAGAGCTGGAGCTCTGCCGTACTGGAGGCGCACTCGGCTCCACAAAAGCAGGGATTGCAGATACAAGCGGCTTGGCTCCCCCAACACTTCCAAGGAGGCTTGCTTCCCCGCGAAATGTGCACGTGGCTTCCAGGCAGTGACGCCCGGCGCCTCCTGCAGGTCTTGGCTCAGGGGGCGCTTCCCCTGAGCTGGGTCTGTGGGCGGGAGCCCAGACACGCAGGGGCAGGCCCCAACCTCCTGCACACGTCTCTGCTGGGGAGGAGAGCACTTGGGAAACGACGTTTGTCAGGCACCTTCTGGGCGCTCACGGAGTCAGCCTCCAGGTGTGTGGGGCTGCAGACCCCAGCCAGGGGCCCTGGGAGCCTGGTGCTCTCCGTGCTGTGCTGAGGATGGGCGGCCAAGCAACCGCTGGAGGAGCCCTGCAGTTGCCATTCCCTTTCCTATGACAGAGCTCTTACTGCTGGAGCCCTTGGCAGTGTGCAACACACCGGCCCCTAAACCCACTGCAAGGACGCCTGGGGATTATGTGCAAAGGCGAGGCAGGAGTGGAGATGAGGCCAGGAAGGCGCCTGTAGCGTCTCCCAGTCTCGCGCAGCCTGCTCCTTCCTGGTCAGGAAGCCTAGACGCGAGGCAAGTCTGGGCCAGGCTCGCCAAGGGCAGAGCAGCCTCACGCCAGCAACTCTGCCACATCGGGCCTCTGAGCAGAGCTGGAGCTCTGCCGTACTGGAGGCGCCCTGGGCTCCGCCCAAGACGGGATTGCAGCCACACGCAGCTGAGCTGCCTCCTCTTCCCCCGAGGAGGCTCGCTGCCAGCATGCTGTGCACTAGGCTTCCAGGAGGGGGCGCCCCGCGCTTCCTGCAGGTCTTGGCTCAGGGGCTGCTTCGCCTGAGCTGGGGCTGTGGGCGGGAGCCCAGACACGCAGGGGCAGGCCCCAACCACCTGCACACGTCTCTGCTGGGGAGGAGAGCGCTAGGGAAATGACGTCTGTCAGGCAACTTCTGGGTGCCCACGGAGTCAGCCTCCGGGTGTGTGGGGCTGCAGACCACAGCCAGGGGACCTGGGAGCCTTGTGCTCTCCGAGGGGCGCTGAGTCTGGGCGGCCAAGCAACCGCTGGAGGAGCCCTGCACTTGCCCTCCCCTTCCTCTAATAGAGCCCTCACTGCTGGAGCACTTGGCAGGGTGCAAGGCACCGACCCCAAAGCCGTCCCCAAGGACGCCTGGGGCCTGGCTGCAAAGGCAAGGCAGGAGCGGAGCTGAGGCCAGGAAGGCGCCAGTGGCCTCTCCCAGCATCGCACAGCCTGCTCCTTCCTGGGCAGGAAGGCTAGCAGCGAGGCAAGCCTGGGCAAGTCTCGCCCAGGGCAGAGCAGCCTCGCGCAAGGAACTTGACAAGATCCGGCCTCTGAGCAGAGCTGGAGCTCTGCCGTACTGGAGGCGCACTCGGCTCCGCAAAAGCACGGATTGCAGCTGCAAGCGGCTTGGCTCCTCCGACTCTTCCAAGGCGGCTTGCTTAACCGCGAACTGTGCACATGGCTTTCAGGCAGGGACGCCCCGCGACTGCTGCAGGTCTTGGCTCAGGGGCCGCTTCGCCTGAGCTGAGGGCTGTGGGCGGGAGCCCAGACACGCAGGGTTAGGCCCCAACCTCCTGCACACGTCTCTGCTGGGGAGGAGAGCACTCGGGAAATGACGCCTGTCAGGCACCTTCTGGGTGCTCACGGAATCAGCCTCCGGGTGTGTGGGGCTGCAGACCCCCGCCAGAGGAGCTGGGAGCCTGGTGCTCTCGTGCTGTGCTGAGTCTGGGCGGCCAAGCAACCGCTGGAGGAGCCCTGCAGTTGCCATTCCCTTCCCTATGACAGAGCTCTCATTGCTGGAGCCCTTGGCAGTGTGCAACACACCGGCCCCTAAACCCACTGCAAGGACGCCTGGGGACTAAGTGCAAAGGCAAGGCAGGAGTGGAGCTGAGGCCAGGAAGGCGCCTGTAGCGTCTCCCAGTCTCGCTCAGCCTGCTCCTTCCTGGTCATGAAGCCTAGACGCGAGGCAAGTCTGGGCAAGGCTCGCCCAGGGCAGAGCAGCCTCACGCCAGCAACTCTGCCACATCAGGCCTCTGAGCAGAGCTGGAGCTCTGCCGTACTGGAGGCGCCCTGTGCTGCGCCCAAGAGGTGATTGCAGCCACACACAGCTGGCCTGCCTCCTCTTCTCCCGAGGAGACTCGCTGCCAGCATGCTGTGCACTAGGCTTCCAGGAGGGGGCGCCCACGCTTCCTGCAGGTCTTGGCTCAGGGGCTGCTTCCCCTGAGCTGGGGCTGTGGGCGGGAGCCCAGACACGCAGGGGCAGGCCCCAATCTCCTGCACACGTCTCAGCTGGGGAGGAGAGCACTCGGGAAATGACGTCGTCAGGCACCTTCTGGGCGCTCACGGAGTCAGCCTCCGGGTGTGTGGGGCTGCAGACCCCAGCCAGGGGACATGGGAGCCTGGTGCTCTCCGTGCTGTGCTAAGTCTGAGCGGCCAAGCAACCACTGGAGGAGCCCTGCAGTTGCCATTCCCTTCCCTATGACAGAGCTCTCACTGCTGGAGCCCTTGGAAGTGTGCAACGCACCGGCCCCTAAACCAACTGCAAGGACGCCTGGGGACTAGGTGCAAAGGCAAGGCAGGAGTGGAGCTGAGGCCAGGAAGGTGCCTGTAGCGTCTCCCAGTCTCGCGCAGCCTGCTCCTTCCTGGTCAGGAAGCCTAGACGCGAGGCAAGTCTGGGCCAGGCTCGCCCAGGGCAGAGCAGCCTCACGCCAGCAACTCTGCCACATCGGGCCTCTGAGCAGAGCTGGAGCTCTGCCGTACTGGAGGCGCACAGGGCTCCGCCCAAGAAGGGATTGCAGCCACACGCAGCAGGGCTGCCTCCTCTTCCCCCGAGGAGACTAGCTGCCAGTATGCTGTGCACTAGGCTTCCAGGCGGGGGCGCCCCGCTCTTCCTGCAGGTCTTGGCTCAGGGGCTGCTTCCCCTGAGCTGGGGCTGTGGGCGGGAACCCAGACATGAAGGGGCAGGCCCCAACCACCTGCACACGTCTCTGCTGGGGAGGAGAGCGCTAGGGAAATGACATCTGTCAGGCAACTTCTGGGTGCCCACGGATTCAGCCTGCGGGTGTGTGGGGCTGCAGACCACAGCCAGGGGACCTGGGAGCCTTGTGCTCTCCGTGCGGCGCTGAGTCTGGGCGGCCAAGCAACCGCGGGAGGAGCCCTGCACTTGCCCTCCCCTTCCTCTAACAGAGCCCTCACTGCTGGAGCGCTTGGCAGGGTGCAAGCCACCGACCCCAAAGCCGTCCCCAAGGACGCCTGGGGCCTGGCTGCAAAGGCAAGGCAGGAGCGGAGCTGAGGCCAGGAAGGCGCCAGTGGCCTCTCCCAGCATCGCACAGCCTGCTCCTTCCTGGGCAGGAAGGCTAGCAGCGAGGCAAGCCTGGCCAAGTCTCGCCCAGGGCAGAGCAGCCTCGCGCAAGGGACTTGATTAGATCCGGCCTCTGAGCAGAGCTGGAGCTCTGCCGTACTGGAGGCGCACTCGGCTCCACAAAAGCAGGGATTGCAGCTACAAGCGGCTTGGCTCCCCCAACACTTCCAAGGAGGCTTGCTTCCCCGCGAAATGTGCACGTGGCTTCCAGGCAGTGACGCCCGGCGCCTCCTGCAGGTCTTGGCTCAGGGGGCGCTTCCCCTGAGCTGGGTCTGTGGGCGGGAGCCCAGACACGCAGGGGCAGGCCCCAACCTCCTGCACACGTCTCTGCTGGGGAGGAGAGCACTCGGGAAACGACGTCTGTCAGGCACCTTCTGGGCGCTCACGGCGTCAGCCTCCAGGTGTGTGGGGCTGCAGACCCCAGCCAGGGGCCCTGGGAGCCTGGTGCTCTCCGTGCTGTGCTGAGGCTGGGCGGCCAAGCAACCGCTGGAGGAGCCCTGCAGTTGCCATTCCCTTTCCTATGACAGAGCTCTTACTGCTGGAGCCCTTGGCAGTGTGCAACACACCGGCCCCTAAACCCACTGCAAGGACGCCTGGGGATTATGTGCAAAGGCGAGGCAGGAGTGGAGATGAGGCCAGGAAGGCGCCTGTAGCGTCTCCCAGTCTCGCGCAGCCTGCTCCTTCCTGGTCAGGAAGCCTAGACGTGAGGCAAGTCTGGGCCAGGCTCGCCAAGGGCAGAGCAGCCTCACGCCAGCAACTCTGCCACATCGGGCCTCTGAGCAGAGCTGGAGCTCTGCCGTACTGGAGGCGCCCTGGGCTCCGCCCAAGACGGGATTGCAGCCACACGCAGCTGAGCTGCCTCCTCTTCCCCCGAGGAGGCTCGCTGCCAGCATGCTGTGCACTAGGCTTCCAGGAGGGGGCGCCCCGCGCTTCCTGCAGGTCTTGGCTCAGGGGCTGCTTCGCCTGAGCTGGGGCTGTGGGCGGGAGCCCAGACACGCAGGGGCAGGCCCCAACCACCTGCACACGTCTCTGCTGGGGAGGAGAGCGCTAGGGAAATGACGTCTGTCAGGCAACTTCTGGGTGCCCACGGAGTCAGCCTCCGGGTGTGTGGGGCTGCAGACCACAGCCAGGGGACCTGGGAGCCTTGTGCTCTCCGAGGGGCGCTGAGTCTGGGCGGCCAAGCAACCGCTGGAGGAGCCCTGCACTTGCCCTCCCCTTCCTCTAATAGAGCCCTCACTGCTGGAGCACTTGGCAGGATGCAAGGCACCGACCCCAAAGCCGTCCCCAGGGACGCCTGGGGCCTGGCTGCAAAGGCAAGGCAGGAGCGGAGCTGAGGCCAGGAAGGCGCCAGTGGCCTCTCCCAGCATCGCACAGCCTGCTCCTTCCTGGGCAGGAAGGCTAGCAGCGAGGAAAGCCTGGCCAAGTCTCGCCCAGGGCAGAGCAGCCTCGCAAAAGGAACTTGACAATATCCGGCCTCTGAGCAGAGCTGGAGCTTTGCCGTACTGGAGGCGCACTCGGCTCCGCAAAAGCAGGGATTGCAGCTGCAAGGGGCTTGGCTCCCCCGACTCTTCCAAGGAGGCTTGCGTCCCCGCGAACTGTGCACGTGTCTTCCAGGCAGGGACGCCCGGCGCTCCTGCAGGTCTTGGCTCAGGGGCCGCTTCCCCTGAGCTGGGGCTGTGGGTGGAAGCCCAGGCACGCAGGGGCAGGCCCCAACCTCCTGCACACGTCTCTGCTGGGGAGTAGAGCACTCGGGAAATGACGTCTGTCAGGCACCTTCTGGGCGCTCACCGAGTCAGCCTCCGGGTGTGTGGGGCTGCAGACCCCAGCCAGGGGCCCTGGGAGCCTGGTGCTCTACGTGCTGTGCTGAGTCTGGGCGGCCAAGCAACCGCTGGAGGAGCCCTGCAGTTGCCATTCCCTTCCCTATGACAGAGCTCTCACTGCTGGAGCCCTTGGCAGTGTGCAACACACCGGCCCCTAAACCCACTGCAAGGACGCCTGGGGACTAGGTGCAAAGGCAAGGCAGGAGTGGAGATGAGGCCAGGAAGGCGCCTGTAGCGTCTCCCAGTCTCGCGCAGCCTGCTCCTTCCTGGTCAGGAAGCCTAGACGCGAGGCAAGTCTGGGCCAGGCTCGCCCAGGGCAGAGCAGCCTCACGCCAGCAACTCTGCCACATCGGGCCTCTGAGCAGAGCTGGAGCTCTGCCGTACTGGAGGCGCACAGGGCTCCGCCCAAGAAGGGATTGCAGCCACACGCAGCAGGGCTGCCTCCTCTTCCCCCGAGGAGACTAGCTGCCAGTATGCTGTGCACTAGGCTTCCAGGCGGGGGCGCCCCGCTCTTCCTGCAGGTCTTGGCTCAGGGGCTGCTTCCCCTGAGCTGGGGCTGTGGGCGGGAACCCAGACATGAAGGGGCAGGCCCCAACCACCTGCACACGTCTCTGCTGGGGAGGAGAGCGCTAGGGAAATGACATCTGTCAGGCAACTTCTGGGTGCCCACGGATTCAGCCTCCGGGTGTGTGGGGCTGCAGACCACAGCCAGGGGACCTGGGAGCCTTGTGCTCTCCGTGCGGCGCTGAGTCTGGGCGGCCAAGCAACCGCGGGAGGAGCCCTGCACTTGCCCTCCCCTTCCTCTAACAGAGCCCTCACTGCTGGAGCGCTTGGCAGGGTGCAAGCCACCGACCCCAAAGCCGTCCCCAAGGACGCCTGGGGCCTGGCTGCAAAGGCAAGGCAGGAGCGGAGCTGAGGCCAGGAAGGCGCCAGTGTCCTCTCCCAGCATCGCACAGCCTGCTCCTTCCTTGGCAGGAAGCCTAGACGCGAGGCAAGTCTGGGCCAGGCTCGCCAAGGGCAGAGCAGCCTCACGCCAGCAACTCTGCCACATCGGGCCTCTGAGCAGAGCTGGAGCTCTGCCGTACTGGAGGCGCACTCGGCTCCGCAAAAGCAGGGATTGCAGCTGCAAGGGGCTTGGCTCCCCCGACTCTTCCAAGGAGGCTTGCGTCCCCGCGAACTGTGCACGTGGCTTCCAGGCAGGGACGCCCCGCGCTCCTGTAGGTCTTGGCTCAGGGGTCGCTTCCCCTGAGCTGGGGCTGTGGGCGGGAGCCCAGGCACGCAGGGGCAGACCCCAACCTCCTGCACACGTCTCTGCTGGGGAGTAGAGCACTCGGGAAATGACGTCTGTCAGGCACCTTCTGGGCGCTCACCGAGTCAGCCTCCGGGTGTGTGGGGCTGCAGACCCCAGCCAGGGGCCCTGGGAGCCTGGTGCTCTCCGTGCTGTGCTGAGTCTGGGCGGCCAAGCAACCGCTGGAGGAGCCCTGCAGTTGCCATTCCCTACCCTATGACAGAGCTCTCACTGCTGGAGCCCTTGGCAGTGTGCAACACACCGGCCCGTAAACCCACTGCAAGGACGCCTGGGGACTAGGTGCAAAGGCAAGGCAGGAGTGGAGATGAGGCCAGGAAGGCGCCTGTAGCGTCTCCCAGTCTCGCGCAGCCTGCTCCTTCCTGGTCAGGAAGCCTAGACGCGAGGCAAGTCTGGGCCAGGCTCGCCCAGGGCAGAGCAGCCTCACGCCAGCAACTCTGCCACATCGGGCCTCTGAGCAGAGCTGGAGCTCTGCCGTACTGGAGGCGCACAGGGCTCCGCCCAAGAAGGGATTGCAGCCACACGCAGCAGGGCTGCCTCCTCTTCCCCCGAGGAGACTAGCTGCCAGTATGCTGTGCACTAGGCTTCCAGGCGGGGGCGCCCCGCTCTTCCTGCAGGTCTTGGCTCAGGGGCTGCTTCCCCTGAGCTGGGGCTGTGGGCGGGAACCCAGACATGAAGGGGGAGGCCCCAACCACCTGCACACGTCTCTGCTGGGGAGGAGAGCGCTAGGGAAATGACATCTGTCAGGCAACTTCTGGGTGCCCACGGATTCAGCCTCCGGGTGTGTGGGGCTGCAGACCACAGCCAGGGGACCTGGGAGCCTTGTGCTCTCCGTGAAGCGCTGAGTCTGGGCGGACAAGCAACCGCTGGAGGAGCCCTGCACTTGCCCTCCCCTTCCTCTAACAGAGCCCTCACTGCTGGAGCGCTTGGCTGGGTGCAAGGCACCGACCCCAAAGCCGTCCCAAAGGACGCCTGGGGCCTGGCTGCAAAGGCAAGGCAGGAGCGGAGCTGAGGCCAGGAAGGCGCCAGTGGCCTCTCCCAGCATCGCACAGCCTGCTCCTTCCTGGGCAGGAAGGCTAGCAGCGAGGCAAGCCTGGGCAAGTCTCGCCCAGGGCAGAGCAGACTCGCACAAGGAACTTGACAAGATCCGGCCTCTGAGCAGAGCTGGAGCTCTGCCGTACTGGAGGCGCACTCGGCTCCGCAAAAGCACGGATTGCAGATGCCAGCGGCTTGGCTCCCCCGACTCTTCCAAGGAGGCTTGCTTCCCCGCGAACTGTGCACATGGCTTCCAGGCAAGGACGCCCCGCGCCTCCTTCAGGTCTTGGCTCAGGGGCCGCTTCGCCTGAGCTGGGGCTGTGGGCGGGAGCCCAGACACGCAGGGGCAGGCCCCAACCTCCTGCACACGTCTCTGCTGGGGAGGAGAGCACTCGGGAAATGACGTCTGTCAGGCACATTCTGGGCGCTCACGGAGTCAGCCTCCGTGTGTGTGGGGCTGCAGACCCCAGCCAGGGGCCCTGGGAGCCTGGTGCTCTCCGTGCTGTGCTGAGTCTGGGCGGCCAAGCAACCGCTGGAGGAGCCCTGCAGTTGCCATTCCCTTTCCTATGACAGAGCTCTCACTGCTGGAGCCCTTGGCACTGTGCAACACACCGGCCCCTAAACCCACTGCAAGGACGCCTGGGGACTATGTGCAAAGGCAAGGCAGGAGTGGAGCTGAGGCCAGGAAGGCGCCTGTAGCGTCTCCCAGTCTCGCGCAGCCTGCTCCTTCCTGGTCAGGAAGCCTAGACGCGAGGCAAGTCTGGGCCAGGCTCGCCCAGGGCAGAGCAGCCTCACGCCAGCAACTCTGCCACATCGGGCCTCTGAGCAGAGCTGGAGCTCTGCCATACTGGAGGCGCCCTGGGCTCCGCCAAAGAGGTGATTGAAGCCACACGCAGCTGGGCTGCCTCCTCTTCCCCCGAGGAGGCTCGCTGCCAGCATGCTGTGCACTAGGCTTCCAGGAGGGGGCGCCCCGCGCTTGCTGCAGGTCTTGGCTCAGGGGCTGCTTTGTCTGAGCTGGGGCTGTGGGCGGGAGCCCAGACACGCAGGGGCAGGCCCCAACCACCTGCACACGTCTCTGCTGGGGAGGAGAGCGCTAGGGAAATGACGTCGGTCAGGCAACTTCTGGGCGCTCACGGAGTCAGCCTCCGGGTGTGTGGGGCTGCAGACCCCAGCCAGGGGCCCTGGGAGCCTGGTGCTCTCCGTGCTGTGCTGAGTCTGGGCGGCCAAGCAACCGCTGGAGGAGCCCTGCAGTTGCCATTCCCTTTCCTATGACAGAGCTCTCACTGCTGGAGCCCTTGGCACTGTGCAACACGCCGGCCCCTAAACCCACTGCAAGGACGCCTGGGGACTATGTGCAAAGGCAAGGCAGGAGTGGAGCTGAGGCCAGGAAGGCGCCTGTAGCGTCTCCCAGTCTCGCGCAGCCTGCTCCTTCCTGGTCAGGAATCCTAGACGCGAGGCAAGTCTGGGCCAGGCTCGCCCAGGGCAGAGCAGCCTCACGCCAGCAACTCTGCCACATCGGGCCTCTGAGCAGAGCTGGAGCTCTGCCATACTGGAGGCGCCCTGGGCTCCGCCAAAGAGGTGATTGAAGCCACACGCAGCTGGGCTGCCTCCTCTTCCCCCGAGGAGGCTCGCTGCCAGCATGCTGTGCACTAGGCTTCCAGGAGGGGGCGCCCCGCGCTTCCTGCAGGTCTTGGCTCAGGGGCTCCTTCGCCTGAGCTGGGGCTGTGGGTGGGAGCCCAGACACGCAGGGGCAGGCCCCAACCACCTGCACACGTCTCTGCTGGGGAGGAGAGCGCTAGGGAAATGACGTCTGTCAGGCAACTTCTGGGTGCCCACGGAGTCAGCCTCCGGGTGTGTGGGGCTGCAGACCCCAGCCAGGGGCCCTGGGAGCATGGTGCTCTCCGTGCTGTGCTGAGTCTGGGCGGCCAAGCAACCGCTGGAGGAGCCCTGCAGTTGCCATTCCCTTCCCTATGACAGAGCTCTCACTGCTGGAGCCCTTGGCAGTGTGCAACACACCGGCCCCTAAACCCACTGCAAGGACGCCTGGGGACTATGTGCAAAGGCAAGGCAGGAGTGGAGCTGAGGCCACGAAGGCGCCTGTAGCGTCTCCCAGTCTCGCGCAGCCTGCTCCTTCCTGGTCAGGAAGCCTAGACGCGAGGCAAGTCTGGGCCAGGCTCGCCCAGGGCAGAGCAGCCTGACGTCAGCAACTCTGCCACATCGGGCCTCTGAGCAGAGCTGGAGCTCTGCGTCCTGGAGGCGCCCTTGGCTCCGCCCAAGAGGTAATTGCAGCCACACGCAGCTGGGCTGCCTCCTCTTCCCCCGAGGAGGCTCGCTGCCAGCATGCTGTGCACTAGGCTTCCAGGACGGTGTGCCCCGCGCTTCCTGCAGGTCTTGGCTCAGGGGCTGCTTCCCCTGAGCTGGGGCTGTGGGCGGGAACCCAGACATGAAGGGGCAGGCCCCAACCACCTGCACACGTCTCTGCTGGGGAGGAGAGCACTCGGGAAATGACGTCTGTCAGGCACCTTCTGGGCGCTCACGGATTCAGCCTCCGGGTGTGTGGGGCTGCAGACCCCAGGCAGGGGCCCTGGGAGGCTTGTGCTCTCCGTGCAGCGCTGAGTCTGGGCGGCCAAGCAACCGCTGGAGGAGCCCTGCACTTGCCCTCCCCTTCCTCTAATAGAGCCCTCACTTTTGGAGCGTTTGGCAGGGTGCAAGGCAGCGACCCCAAAGCCGTCCCCAAGGACGCCTGGGGCCTGGCTGCAAAGGCAAGGCAGGAGCGGAGCTGAGGCCAGGAAGGCGCCAGTGGCCTCTCCCAGCATCGCACAGCCTGCTCCTTCCTGGGCAGGAAGGCTAGCAGCGAGGCAAGCCTGGGCAAGTCTCGCCCAGGGCACAGCAGCCTCGCGCAAGGAACTTGACAAGATCCGGCCTCTGAGCAGAGCTGGAGCTCTGCCGTACTGGAGGCGCACTCGGCTCCGCAAAAGCACGGATTGCAGCTGCAAGCGGCTTGGCTCGACCGACTCTTCCAAGGAGGCTTAATTCCCCGCGAACTGTGCACGTGGCTTCCAGGCAGGAACGCCCCGCGCCTCCTGCAGGTCTTGGCTCAGGGGCCGCTTCGCCTGAGCTGGGGCTGTGGGCGGGAGCCCAGACACGCAGGGGCAGGCCCCAACCTCCTGCACACGTCTCTGCTGGGGAGGAGAGCACTCGGGAAATGACGTCTGTCAGGCACCTTCTGGGCGCTCACGGAGTCAGCCTCCGGGTGTGTGGGGCTGCAGACCCCCGCCAGAGGAGCTGGGAGCCTGGTGCTCTCCGTGCTGTGCTGAGTCTGGGCGGCCAAGCAACCGCTGGAGGAGCCCTGCAGTTGCCATTCCCTTCCCTAGGACACAGCTCTCACTGCTGGAGCCCTTGGCAGTGTGCAACACACCGGCCCCTAAACCCACTGCAAGGACGCCTGGGGACTAGGTGCAAAGGCAAGACAGGAGTGGAGCTGAGGCCAGGAAGGTGCCTGTAGCGTCTCCCAGTCTCGCGCAGCCTGCTCCTTCCTGGTCAGGAAGCCAAGGCGCGAGGCAAGACTGGGCAAGGCTCGCCCAGGGCAGAGCAGCCTCATGCCAGCAACTCTGCCACATCAGGCCTCTGAGCAGAGCTGCAGCTCTGCCGTACTGGAGGCGCCCTGGGCTCCGCCCAAGAGGTGATTGCAGCCATACACAGCTGGGCTGCCTCCTCTTCTCCCGAGGAGACTCGCTGCCAGCATGCTGTGCACTAGGCTTCCAGGAGGGGGCGCCCCGCGCTTCCTGCAGGTCTTGGCTCAGGGGCTGCTTCCCCTGAGCTGGGGCTGTGGGCGGGAGCCCAGACACGGAGGGCCAGGCCCCAACCTCCTGAACACGTCTCTGCTGGGGAGGAGAGCACTCGGGAAATGACGTCGTCAGGCACCATCTGGGCGCTCACGGAGTCAGCCTCCGGGTGTGTGGGGCTGCAGACCCCAGCCAGGGGACCTGGGAGCCTGGTGCTCTCCGTGCTGTGCTGAGTCTGGGCGGCCAAGCAACCGCTGGAGGAGCCCTGCAGTTGCCATTCCCTTCCCTATGACAGAGCTCTCACTGCTGGAGCCCTTGGAAGTGTGCAACACACCGGCCCCTAAACCAACTGCAAGGACGCCTGGGGACTAGGTGCAAAGGCAAGGCAGGAGTGGAGCTGAGGCCAGGAAGGCGCCTGTAGCGTCTCCCAGTCTCGCGCAGCCTGCTCCTTCCTGGTCAGGAAGCCTAGACGCGAGGCAAGTTTGGGCAAGGCTCGCCCAGGGCAGAGCAGCCTGACGCCAGCAACTCTGCCACATCGGGCCTCTGAGCAGAGCTGGAGCTCTGCCATCCTGGAGGCGCACTGGGCTCCGCCCAAGACGGGATTGCAGCCACATGCAGCTGGGCTTCCTCCTCTTCCCCCGAGGAGGCTCGCTGCCAGCATGCTGTGCACTAGGCTTCCAGGAGGGGGCGCCCCGCGCTTCCTGCAGGTCTTGGCTCAGGGGCTGCTTTGTCTGAGCTGGGGCTGTGGGCGGGAGCCCAGACACGCAGGGGCAGGCCCCAACCACCTGCACACGTCTCTGCTGGGGAGGAGAGCGCTAGGGAAATGACGTCTGTCAGGCAACTTCTGGGTGCCCACGGAGTCAGCCTCCGGGTGTGTGGGGCTGCAGACCACAGCCAGGGGACCTTGGAGCCTTGTTCTCTCCGTGCAGCGCTGAGTCTGGGCGGCCAAGCAACCGCTGGAGGTACCCTGCACTTGCCCTCCCCTTCCTCTAATAGAGCCCTCACTGCTGGAGCTCTTGGCAGGGTGCAAGGCAGCGACCCCAAAGCCGTCCCCAAGGACGCCTGGGGCCTGGCTGCAAAGGCAAGGCAGGAGCGGAGCTGAGGCCAGGAAGGCACCAGTGGCCTCTCCCAGCATCGCACAGCCTGCTCCTTCCTGGGCAGGAAGGCTAGCAGCGAGGCAAGCCTGGGCAAGTCTCGCCCAGGGCACAGCAGCCTCGCGCAAGGAACTTGACAAAATCCGGCCTCTGAGCAGAGCTGGAGCTCTGCCGTACTGGAGGCGCACTCGGCTCCGCAAAAGCACGGATTGCAGCTGCAAGCGGCTTGGCTCGACCGACTCTTCCAAGGAGGCTTAATTCCCCGCGAACTGTGCACGTGGCTTCCAGGCAGGAACGCCCCGCGCCTCCTGCAGGTTTGGCTCAGGGGCCGCTTCGCCTGAGCTGGGGCTGTGGGCGGGAGCCCAGACACGCAGGGGCAGGCCCCAACCTCCTGCACACGTCTCTGCTGGGGAGGAGAGCACTCGGGAAACGACGTCTGTCAGGCACCTTCTGGGCGCTCACGGAGTCAGCCTCCAGGTGTGTGGGGCTGCAGACCCCAGCCAGGGGCCCTGGGAGCCTGGTGCTCTCCGTGCTGTGCTGAGGCTGGGCGGCCAAGCAACCGCTGGAGGAGCCCTGCAGTTGCCATTCCCTTTCCTATGACAGAGCTCTTACTGCTGGAGCCCTTGGCAGTGTGCAACACACCGGCCCCTAAACCCACTGCAAGGACGCCTGGGGACTATGTGCAAAGGCGAGGCAGGAGTGGAGATGAGGTCAGGAAGGCGCCTGTAGCGTCTCCCAGTCTCGCGCAGCCTGCTCCTTCCTGGTCAGGAAGCCTAGACGCGAGGCAAGTCTGGGCCAGGCTCGCCAAGGGCAGAGCAGCCTCACGCCAGCAACTCTGCCACATCGGGCCTCTGAGCAGAGCTGGAGCTCTGCCGTACTGGAGGCGCACAGGGCTCCGCCCAAGAAGGGATTGCAGCCACACGCAGCAGGGCTGCCTCCTCTTCCCCCGAGGAGACTAGCTGCCAGTATGCTGTGCACTAGGCTTCCAGGCGGGGGCGCCCCGCTCTTCCTGCAGGTCTTGGCTCAGCGGCTGCTTCCCCTGAGCTGGGGCTGTGGGCGGGAACCCAGACATGAAGGGGGAGGCCCCAACCACCTGCACACGTCTCTGCTGGGGAGGAGAGCGCTAGGGAAATGACATCTGTCAGGCAACTTCTGGGTGCCCACGGATTCAGCCTCCGGGTGTGTGGGGCTGCAGACCACAGCCATGGGACCTGGGAGCCTTGTGCTCTCCGTGAAGCGCTGAGTCTGGGCGGACAAGCAACCGCTGGAGGAGCCCTGCACTTGCCCTCCCCTTCCTCTAACAGAGCCCTCACTGCTGGAGCGCTTGGCTGGGTGCAAGGCACCGACCCCAAAGCCGTCCCAAAGGACGCCTGGGGCCTGGCTGCAAAGGCAAGGCAGGAGCAGAGCTGAGGCCAGGAAGGCGCCAGTGGCCTCTCCCAGCATCGCACAGCCTGCTCCTTCCTGGGCAGGAAGGCTAGCAGCGAGGCAAGCCTGGGCAAGTCTCGCCCAGGGCAGAGCAGACTCGCGCAAGGAACTTGACAAGATCCGGCCTCTGAGCAGAGCTGGAGCTCTGCCGTACTGGAGGCGCACTCGGCTCCGCAAAAGCACGGATTGCAGATGCCAGCGGCTTGGCTCCCCCGACTCTTCCAAGGAGGCTTGCTTCCCCGCGAACTGTGCACATGGCTTCCAGGCAAGGACGCCCCGCGCCTCCTTCAGGTCTTGGCTCAGGGGCCGCTTCGCCTGAGCTGGGGCTGTGGGCGGGAGCCCAGACACGCAGGGGCAGGCCCCAACCTCCTGCACACGTCTCTGCTGGGGAGGAGAGCACTCGGGAAATGACGTCTGTCAGGCACATTCTGGGCGCTCACGGAGTCAGCCTCCGTGTGTGTGGGGCTGCAGACCCCAGCCAGGGGCCCTGGGAGCCTGGTGCTCTCCGTGCTGTGCTGAGTCTGGGCGGCCAAGCAACCGCTGGAGGAGCCCTGCAGTTGCCATTCCCTTTCCTATGACAGAGCTCTCACTGCTGGAGCCCTTGGCACTGTGCAACACACCGGCCCCTAAACCCACTGCAAGGACGCCTGGGGACTATGTGCAAAGGCAAGGCAGGAGTGGAGCTGAGGCCAGGAAGGCGCCTGTAGCGTCTCCCAGTCTCGCGCAGCCTGCTCCTTCCTGGTCAGGAAGCCTAGACGCGAGGCAAGTCTGGGCCAGGCTCGCCCAGGGCAGAGCAGCCTCACGCCAGCAACTCTGCCACATCGGGCCTCTGAGCAGAGCTGGAGCTCTGCCATACTGGAGGCGCCCTGGGCTCCGCCAAAGAGGTGATTGAAGCCACACGCAGCTGGGCTGCCTCCTCTTCCCCCGAGGAGGCTCGCTGCCAGCATGCTGTGCACTAGGCTTCCAGGAGGGGGCGCCCCGCGCTTGCTGCAGGTCTTGGCTCAGGGGCTGCTTTGTCTGAGCTGGGGCTGTGGGCGGGAGCCCAGACACGCAGGGGCAGGCCCCAACCACCTGCACACGTCTCTGCTGGGGAGGAGAGCGCTAGGGAAATGACGTCTGTCAGGCAACTTCTGGGCGCTCACGGAGTCAGCCTCCGGGTGTGTGGGGCTGCAGACCCCAGCCAGGGGCTCTGGGAGCCTGGTGCTCTCCGTGCTGTGCTGAGTCTGGGCGGCCAAGCAACCGCTGGAGGAGCCCTGCAGTTGCCATTCCCTTTCCTATGACAGAGCTCTCACTGCTGGAGCCCTTGGCACTGTGCAACACGCCGGCCCCTAAACCCACTGCAAGGACGCCTGGGGACTATGTGCAAAGGCAAGGCAGGAGTGGAGCTGAGGCCAGGAAGGCGCCTGTAGCGTCTCCCAGTCTCGCGCAGCCTGCTCCTTCCTGGTCAGGAATCCTAGACGCGAGGCAAGTCTGGGCCAGGCTCGCCCAGGGCAGAGCAGCCTCACGCCAGCAACTCTGCCACATCGGGCCTCTGAGCAGAGCTGGAGCTCTGCCATACTGGAGGCGCCCTGGGCTCCGCCAAAGAGGTGATTGAAGCCACACGCAGCTGGGCTGCCTCCTCTTCCCCCGAGGAGGCTCGCTGCCAGCATGCTGTGCACTAGGCTTCCAAGAGGGGGCGCCCCGCGCTTCCTGCAGGTCTTGGCTCAGGGGCTCCTTCGCCTGAGCTGGGGCTGTGGGTGGGAGCCCAGACACGCAGGGGCAGGCCCCAACCACCTGCACACGTCTCTGCTGGGGAGGAGAGCGCTAGGGAAATGACGTCTGTCAGGCAACTTCTGGGTGCCCACGGAGTCAGCCTCCGGGTGTGTGGGGCTGCAGACCCCAGCCAGGGGCCCTGGGAGCATGGTGCTCTCCGTGCTGTGCTGAGTCTGGGCGGCCAAGCAACCGCTGGAGGAGCCCTGCAGTTGCCATTCCCTTCCCTATGACAGAGCTCTCACTGCTGGAGCCCTTGGCAGTGTGCAACACACCGGCCCCTAAACCCACTGCAAGGACGCCTGGGGACTATGTGCAAAGGCAAGGCAGGAGTGGACCTGAGGCCAGGAAGGCGCCTGTAGCGTCTCCCAGTCTCGCGCAGCCTGCTCCTTCCTGGTCAGGAAGCCTAGACGCGAGGCAAGTCTGGGCCAGGCTCGCCCAGGGCAGAGCAGCCTGACGTCAGCAACTCTGCCACATCGGGCCTCTGAGCAGAGCTGGAGCTCTGCGTCCTGGAGGCGCCCTTGGCTCCGCCCAAGAGGTAATTGCAGCCACACGCAGCTGGGCTGCCTCCTCTTCCCCCGAGGAGGCTCGCTGCCAGCATGCTGTGCACTAGGCTTCCAGGACGGTGTGCCCCGCGCTTCCTGCAGGTCTTGGCTCAGGGGCTGCTTCCCCTGAGCTGGGGCTGTGGGCGGGAACCCAGACATGAAGGGGCAGGCCCCAACCACCTGCACACGTCTCTGCTGGGGAGGAGAGCACTCGGGAAATGACGTCTGTCAGGCACCTTCTGGGCGCTCACGGATTCAGCCTCCGGGTGTGTGGGGCTGCAGACCCCAGGCAGGGGCCCTGGGAGGCTTGTGCTCTCCGTGCAGCGCTGAGTCTGGGCGGCCAAGCAACCGCTGGAGGAGCCCTGCACTTGCCCTCCCCTTCCTCTAATAGAGCCCTCACTGCTGGAGCGTTTGGCAGGGTGCAAGGCAGCGACCCCAAAGCCGTCCCCAAGGACGCCTGGGGCCTGGCTGCAAAGGCAAGGCAGGAGCGGAGCTGAGGCCAGGAAGGCGCCAGTGGCCTCTCCCAGCATCGCACAGCCTGCTCCTTCCTGGGCAGGAAGGCTAGCAGCGAGGCAAGCCTGGGCAAGTCTCGCCCAGGGCACAGCAGCCTCGCGCAAGGAACTTGACAAGATCCGGCCTCTGAGCAGAGCTGGAGCTCTGCCGTACTGGAGGCGCACTCGGCTCCGCAAAAGCACGGATTGCAGCTGCAAGCGGCTTGGCTCGACCGACTCTTCCAAGGAGGCTTAATTCCCCGCGAACTGTGCACGTGGCTTCCAGGCAGGAACGCCCCGCGCCTCCTGCAGGTCTTGGCTCAGGGGCCGCTTCGCCTGAGCTGGGGCTGTGGGCGGGAGCCCAGACACGCAGGGGCAGGCCCCAACCTCCTGCACACGTCTCTGCTGGGGAGGAGAGCACTCGGGAAATGACGTCTGTCAGGCACCTTCTGGGCGCTCACGGAGTCAGCCTCCGGGTGTGTGGGGCTGCAGACCCCCGCCAGAGGAGCTGGGAGCCTGGTGCTCTCCGTGCTGTGCTGAGTCTGGGCGGCCAAGCAACCGCTGGAGGAGCCCTGCAGTTGCCATTCCCTTCCCTAGGACACAGCTCTCACTGCTGGAGCCCTTGGCAGTGTGCAACACACCGGCCCCTAAACCCACTGCAAGGACGCCTGGGGACTAGGTGCAAAGGCAAGACAGGAGTGGAGCTGAGGCCAGGAAGGTGCCTGTAGCGTCTCCCAGTCTCGCGCAGCCTGCTCCTTCCTGGTCAGGAAGCCAAGGCGCGAGGCAAGACTGGGCAAGGCTCGCCCAGGGCAGAGCAGCCTCATGCCAGCAACTCTGCCACATCAGGCCTCTGAGCAGAGCTGCAGCTCTGCCGTACTGGAGGCGCCCTGGGCTCCGCCCAAGAGGTGATTGCAGCCATACACAGCTGGGCTGCCTCCTCTTATCCCGAGGAGACTCGCTGCCAGCATGCTGTGCACTAGGCTTCCAGGAGGGGGCGCCCCGCGCTTCCTGCAGGTCTTGGCTCAGGGGCTGCTTCGCCTGAGCTGGGGCTGTGGGCGGGAGCCCAGACACGGAGGGGCAGGCCCCAACCTCCTGAACACGTCTCTGCTGGGGAGGAGAGCACTCGGGAAATGACGTCGTCAGGCACCTTCTGGGCGCTCACGGAGTCAGCCTCCGGGTGTGTGGGGCTGCAGACCCCAGCCAGGGGACCTGGGAGCCTGGTGCTCTCCGTGCTGTGCTGAGTCTGGGCGGCCAAGCAACCGCTGGAGGAGCCCTGCAGTTGCCATTCCCTTCCCTATGACAGAGCTCTCACTGCTGGAGCCCTTGGAAGTGTGCAACACACCGGCCCCTAAACCAACTGCAAGGACGCCTGGGGACTAGGTGCAAAGGCAAGGCAGGAGTGGAGCTGAGGCCAGGAAGGCGCCTGTAGCGTCTCCCAGTCTCGCGCAGCCTGCTCCTTCCTGGTCAGGAAGCCTAGACGCGAGGCAAGTTTGGGCAAGGCTCGCCCAGGGCAGAGCAGCCTGACGCCAGCAACTCTGCCACATCGGGCCTCTGAGCAGAGCTGGAGCTCTGCCATCCTGGAGGCGCACTGGGCTCCGCCCAAGACGGGATTGCAGCCACATGCAGCTGGGCTTCCTCCTCTTCCCCCGAGGAGGCTCGCTGCCAGCATGCTGTGCACTAGGCTTCCAGGAGGGGGCGCCCCGCGCTTCCTGCAGGTCTTGGCTCAGGGGCTGCTTTGTCTGAGCTGGGGCTGTGGGCGGGAGCCCAGACACGCAGGGGCAGGCCCCAACCACCTGCACACGTCTCTGCTGGGGAGGAGAGCACTCGGGAAATGACGTCTGTCAGGCAACTTCTGGGTGCCCACGGAGTCAGCCTCCGGGTGTGTGGGGCTGCAGACCACAGCCAGGGGACCTGGGAGCCTTGTGCTCTCCGTACAGCGCTGAGTCTGGGCGGCCAAGCAACCGCTGGAGGTACCCTGCACTTGCCCTCCCCTTCCTCTAATAGAGCCCTCACTGCTGGAGCTCTTGGCAGGGTGCAAGGCAGCGACCCCAAAGCCGTCCCCAAGGACGCCTGGGGCCTGGCTGCAAAGGCAAGGCAGGAGCGGAGCTGAGGCCAGGAAGGCACCAGTGGCCTCTCCCAGCATCGCACAGCCTGCTCCTTCCTGGGCAGGAAGGCTAGCAGCGAGGCAAGCCTGGGCAAGTCTCGCCCAGGGCACAGCAGCCTCGCGCAAGGAACTTGACAAAATCCGGCCTCTGAGCAGAGCTGGAGCTCTGCCGTACTGGAGGCGCACTCGGCTCCGCAAAAGCACGGATTGCAGCTGCAAGCGGCTTGGCTCGACCGACTCTTCCAAGGAGGCTTAATTCCCCGCGAACTGTGCACGTGGCTTCCAGGCAGGAACGCCCCGCGCCTCCTGCAGGTTTGGCTCAGGGGCCGCTTCGCCTGAGCTGGGGCTGTGGGCGGGAGCCCAGACACGCAGGGGCAGGCCCCAACCTCCTGCACACGTCTCTGCTGGGGAGGAGAGCACTCGGGAAATGACGTCTGTCAGGCACCTTCTGGGCGCTCACGGAGTCAGCCTCCGGGTTTGTGGGGCTGCAGACCCCCGCCAAAGGAGCTGGGAGCCTGGTGCCCTCCGTGCTGTGCTGAGTCTGGGCGGCCAAGCAACCGCTGTAGGAGCCCTGCAGTTGCCATTCCTTTCCCTATGACAGAGCTCTCACTGCTGGAGCCCTTGGCAGTGTGCAACACACCGGCCCCTAAACCCACTGCAAGGACGCCTGGGACTAGGTGCAAAGGCAAGACAGGAGTGGACCTGAGGCCAGGAAGGTGCCTGTAGCGTCTCCCAGTCTCGCGCAGCCTGCTCCTTCCTGGTCAGGAAGCCAAGGCGCGAGGCAAGACTGGGCAAGGCTCGCCCAGGGCAGAGCAGCCTCATGCCAGCAACTCAGCCACATCAGGCCTCTGAGCAGAGCTGCAGCTCTGCCGTACTGGAGGCGCCCTGGGCTCCGCCCAAGAGGTGATTGCAGCCATACACAGCTGGGCTGCCTCCTCTTCTCCCGAGGAGACTCGCTGCCAGCATGCTGTGCACTAGGCTTCCAGGAGGGGGCGCCCCGCGCTTCCTGCAGGTCTTGGCTCAGGGGCTGCTTCCCCTGAGCTGGGGCTGTGGGCGGGAGCCCAGACACGGAGGGGCAGGCCCCAACCTCCTGAACACGTCTCTGCTGGGGAGGAGAGCACTCGGGAAATGACGTCTGTCAGGCACCTTGTGGGCGCTCACGGAGTCAGCCTCCGGGTGTGTGGGGCTGCAGACCCCAGCCAGGGGACCTGGGAGCCTGGTGCTCTCCGTGCTGTGCTGAGTCTGGGCGGCCAAGCAACCGCTGGAGGAGCCCTGCAGTTGCCATTCCCTTCCCTATGACAGAGCTCTCACTGCTGGAGCCCTTGGCAGTGTGCAACACACCGGCCCCTAAACCCACTGCAAGGACGCCTGGGGACTATGTGCAAAGGCAAGGCAGGAGTGGACCTGAGGCCAGGAAGGCGCCTGTAGCGTCTCCCAGTCTCGCGCAGCCTGCTCCTTCCTGGTCAGGAAGCCTAGACGCGAGGCAAGTCTGGGCCAGGCTCGCCCAGGGCAGAGCAGCCTGACGTCAGCAACTCTGCCACATCGGGCCTCTGAGCAGAGCTGGAGCTCTGCGTCCTGGAGGCGCCCTTGGCTCCGCCCAAGAGGTAATTGCAGCCACACGCAGCTGGGCTGCCTCCTCTTCCCCCGAGGAGGCTCGCTGCCAGCATGCTGTGCACTAGGCTTCCAGGAGGGTGTGCCCCGCGCTTCCTGCAGGTCTTGGCTAAGGGGCTGCTTCCCCTGAGCTGGGGCTGTGTACGGGAACCAAGACATGAAGGGGCAGGCCCCAACCACCTGCACACGTCTCTGCTGGGGAGGAGAGCACTCGGGAAATGACGTCTGTCAGGCTCCTTCTGGGCGCTCACGGATTCAGCCTCCGGGTGTGTGGGGCTGCAGACCCCAGGCAGGGGCCCTGTGAGGCTTGTGCTCTCCGTGCAGCGCTGAGTCTGGGCGGCCAAGCAACCGCTGGAGGAGCCCTGCACTTGCCCTCCCATTCCTGTAATAGAGCCCTCACTGCTGGAGCGCTTGGCAGCGTGCAAGGCAGCGACCCCAAAGCCGTCCCCTAGGACGCCTGGGGCCTGGCTGCAAAGGCAAGGCAGGAGCGGAGCTGAGGCCAGGAAGGCACCAGTGGCCTCTCCCAGCATCGCACAGCCTGCTCCTTCCTGGGCAGGAAGGCTAGCAGCGAGGCAAGCCTGGGCAAGTCTCGCCCAGGGCAGAGCAGCCTCGCGCAAGGAACTTGACAAGATCCGGCCTCTGAGCAGAGCTGGAGCTCTGCCGTACTGGAGGCGCACTCGGCTCCGCAAAAGCACGGATTGCAGCTGCAAGCGGCTTGGCTCCTCCGACTCTTCCAAGGCGGCTTGCTTCCCCGCGAACTGTGCACATGGCTTCCAGGCAGGGACGCCCCGCGCCTGCTGCAGGTCTTGGCTCACGGGCCGCTTCGCCTGAGCTGAGGGCTGTGGGCGGGAGCCCAGACACGCAGGGTTAGGCCCCCAACCTCCTGCACACGTCTCTGCTGGGGAGGAGAGCACTCGGGAAATGACGCCTGTCAGGCACCTTCTGGGCGCTCACGGAGTCAGCCTCCGGGTGTGTGGGGCTGCAGACCCCCGCCAGAGGAGCTGGGAGCCTGGTGCTCTCGTGCTGTGCTGAGTCTGGGCGGCGAAGCAAACCGCTGGAGGAGCCCTGCAGTTGCCATTCCCTTCCCTATGACAGAGCTCTCACTGCTGGAGCCCTTGGCAGTGTGCAACACACCGGCCCCTAAACCCACTGCAAGGACGCCTGGGGACTAAGTGCAAAGGCAAGGCAGGAGTGGAGCTGAGGCCAGGAAGGCGCCTGTAGCGTCTCCCAGTCTCGCTCAGCCTGCTCCTTCCTGGTCATGAAGCCTAGACGCGAGGCAAGTCTGGGCAAGGCTCGCCCAGGGCAGAGCAGCCTCACGCCAGCAACTCTGCCACATCAGGCCCTCTGAGCAGAGCTGGAGCTCTGCCGTACTGGAGGCGCCCTGTGCTGCGCCCAAGAGGTGATTGCAGCCACACACAGCTGGCCTGCCTCCTCTTCACCCGAGGAGACTCGCTGCCAGCATGCTGTGCACTAGGCTTCCAGGAGGGGGCGCCCGCGCTTCCTGCAGGTCTTGGCTCAGGGGCTGCTTCCCCTGAGCTGGGGCTGTGGGCGGGAGCCCAGACACCCAGGGGCAGGCCCCAATCTCCTGCACACGTCTCAGCTGGGGAGGAGAGCACTCAGGAAATGACGTCGTCAGGCACCTTCTGGGCGCTCACGGAGTCAGCCTCCGTTTGTGTGGGGCTGCAGACCCCAGCCAGGGGACCTGGGAGCCTGGTGCTCTCCGTGCTGTGCTGAGTCTGAGCGGCCAAGCAACCGCTGGAGGAGCCCTGCAGTTGCCATTTCCCTTCCCTATGACACAGCTCTCACTGCTGGAGCCCTTGGAAGTGTGCAACACACCGGCCCCTAAACCAACTGCAAGGACGCCTGGGGACTAGGTGCAAAGGCAAGGCAGGAGTGGAGCCGAGGCCAGGAAGGCGCCTGTAGCGTCTCCCAGTCTCGCGCAGCCTGCTCCTTCCTGGTCAGGAAGCCTAGACGCGAGGCAAGTTTGGGCAAGGCTCGCCCAGGGCAGAGCAGCCTGACGCCAGCAACTCTGCCACATCGGGCCTCTGAGCAGAGCTGGAGCTCTGCCATCCTGGAGGCGCACTGGGCTCCGCCCAAGACGGGATTGCAGCCACATGCAGCTGGGGCTTCCTCCTCTTCCCCCGAGGAGGCTCGCTGCCAGCATGCTGTGCACTAGGCTTCCAGGAGGGGGCGCCCGCGCTTCCTGCAGGTCTTGGCTCAGGGGCTGCTTTGTCTGAGCTGGGGCTGTGGGCGGGAGCCCAGACACGCAGGGGCAGGCCCCAACCACCTGCACACGTCTCTGCTGGGGAGGAGAGCGCTAGGGAAATGACGTCTGTCAGGCAACTTCTGGGTGCCCACGGAGTCAGCCTCCGGGTGTGTGGGGCTGCAGACCACAGCCAGGGGACCTGGGAGCCTTGTGCTCTCCGTGCAGCGCTGAGTCTGGGCGGCCAAGCAACCACTGGAGGAACCCTTCACTTGCCCTCCCCTTCCTCTAATAGAGCCCTCACTGCTGAAGCTCTTGGCAGGGTGCAAGGCAGCGACCCCAAAGCCGTCCCCAAGGACGCCTGGGGCCTGGCTGCAAAGGCAAGGCAGGAGCGGAGCTGAGGCCAGGAAGGCACCAGTGGCCTCTCCCAGCATCGCACAGCCTGCTCCTTCCTGGGCAGGAAGGCTAGCAGCGAGGCAAGCCTGGGCAAGGTCTCGCCCAGGGCAGAGCAGCCTCGCGCAAGGAACCTTGACAAAATCCGGCCTCTGAGCAGAACTGGAGCTCTGCCGTACTGGAGGCGCACTCGGCTCCGCAAAAGCACGGATTGCAGCTGCAAGCGGCTTGGCTCGACCGACTCTTCCAAGGAGGCTTAATTCCCCACGAACTGTGCACGTGGCTTCCAGGCAGGAACGCCCCGCGCCTCCTGCAGGTCTTGGCTCAGGGGCCGCTTCGCCTGAGCTGGGGCTGTGGGCGGGAGCCCAGACACGCAGGGGCAGGCCCCAACCTCCTGCACACGTCTCTGCTGGGGAGGAGAGCACTCGGAAATGACGTCTGTCAGGCACCTTCTGGGCGCTCACGGAGTCAGCCTCCGGGTGTGTGGGGCTGCAGACCCCCGCCAAAGGAGCTGGGAGCCTGGTGCTCTCCGTGCTGTGTTGAGTCTCGGCGGCCAAGCAACCGCTGGAGGAGCCCTGCAGTTGCCATTCCCTTCCCTATGACAGAGCTCTCACTGCTCGAGCCCTTGGCAGTGTGCAACACACCGGCCCCTAAACCCACTGCAAGGATGCCCGGGGACTAGGTGCAAAGGCAAGGCAGGAGTGGAGCTGAGTCCATGAAGAGCGTCTCCCAGTCTCGCGCAGCATGCTCCTTCCTGGTCAGGAAGCCTAGACGGGAGGCAAGTCTGGGCCAGGCTCGCCCAGGGCTGAGCAGCCTCACGCCAGGAACTCTGCCAGATCGGTCCTCTTAGCAGAGCTGGAGCTCTGCCATACTGGAGGCGCACTGGGCTCCGCCGAAGACGAGATTGCAGCCACACGCAGCGGGGCTGCCTCCTCTTCCCCCGAGGAGGCTCGCTGCCAGAATGCTGTGCACTAGGCTTCCAGGAGGGGGCGCCCCGCGCTTCCTGCAGGTCTTGGCTCAGGGGCTGCTTCGCCTGAGCTGGGGCTGTGGGCGGGAGCCCAGACACGCAGGGGCAGGCCCCAACCACCTGCACACGTCTCTGCTGGGGAGGAGAGCGCTAGGGAAATGACGTCGGTCAGGCAACATCTGGGTGCCCACGGAGTCAGCCTCCGGGTGTGTGGGGCTGCAGACCACAGCCAGGGGACGTGGCAGCCTTGTGCTCTCGGTGCGGCGCTGAGTCTCGGTGGCCAAGCAACCGCTGGAGGAGCCCTGCACTTGCCCTCCCCTTCCTCTAATAGATCCCTCACTGCTGGACCGCTTGGCAGGGTGCAAGCCACCGACCCCAAAGCCGTCCCCATGGACGCCTGGGGCCTGGCTGCAAAGGCAAGGCAGGAGCGGAGCTGAGGCCCGGAAGGCGCCAGTGGCCTCTCCCAGCATCGCACAGCCTGCTCCTTCCTGGGCAGGAATGCTAGCAGCGAGGCAAGTCTCGGCCAGGCTCGCCCAGGTCAGAGCAGCCTCACGCCAACAACTCTACCACATCTGGCCTCTGAGCAGAGCTGGAGCTCTGCCGTACTGGAGTCGCACTGGGCTCCGCCCAAGACGGGATTGCAGCCACACGCAGCTGGGCTGCCTCCTCTTCCCCCGAGGAGGCTCGCTGCCAGCATGCTGTGCACTAGACTTCCAGCAGGGGGCGCCCCGCGCTTCCTGCAGGTCTTGGCTCAGGGGCTGCTTCCCCTGAGCTGCGGCTGTGGGCGGGAGCCCAGACACGCAGGGGAAAGCCCCAACCACCTGCACACGTCTCTGCTGAGGAGGAAAGCGCTAGGGAAATGACGCCGGTCAGGCAACTTCTGGGTGCCCACGGAATCAGCCTCCGGGTGTGTGGGGCTGCAGACCACAGCCAGGGGACCTGGGAACCTTGTGCTCTCGGTGCGGCGCTGAGTCTGGGTGGCCAAGCAACCGCTGGAGGAGCCCTGCACTTGCCCTCCCCTTCCTATGGTAGAGCCCTCACTGCTGGAGCGCTTGGCAGGGTGCAAGGCACCGACCCCAAAGCCGTCCCCAAGGACGCCTGGGGCCTGGCTGCAAAGGCAAGGCAGGAGCGGATCTGAGGCCAGGAAGGCGCCAGTGGCCTCTCCCAGCATCGCACAGCCTGCTCCTTCCTGGGCAGGAAGGATAGCAGCGAGGCAAGCCTGGGCAAGTCTCGCCCAGGGCAGAGCAGCCTCGCGCAAGGAACTTGACTACATCCGGCCTCTGAGCAGAGCTGGAGCTCTGCCGTTCTGGAGGCGCACTCGGCTCCACAAAAGCAGGGATTGCAGCTGCAAGCGGCTTGGCTCCCCCGACTCTTCCAAGGAGGCTTGCTTCCCCGCGAACTGTGCACGTGGCTTCCAGGTAGCGACGTCCCTCGCCTCCTGAAGGTCTTGTCTCAGGGGCCGCTTCCCCTGAGCTGAGGCTCTGGGCGGGAGCCCAGACACGCAGGGACAGGATCCAACCTCCTGCACAAGTCTCTGCTGGGGAGGAGAGCACTCGGGAAATGACGTCTGTCAGGCACCTTCTGGGCGCTCACGGAGTCAGCCTCCGAGTGTGTGGGGCTGCAGACCCCAGCCAGGGGCGCTGGGAGCCTGGTGCTCTCCGTGCTGTGCTGAGTCTGGGCGGCCAAGCAACCGCTGGAGGAGCCCTGCAGTTGCCATTCCCTTCTCTATGACAGAGCTCTCACAGCTGGAGCCCTTGGCAGTGTGCAACACACCGGCCCCTAAACCCACTGCAAGGACACCTGGGGACTAGGTGTAAAGGCAAGGCAGGAGTGGAGCTGAGGCCAGGAAGGCGCCTGTAGCGTCTCCAAGTCTCGCGCAGCCTGCTCCTTCCTGGTCAGGAAGCCTAGACGCGAGGCAAGTCCGGGTCAGGCTCGCCCAGGGCAGAGCAGCCGCTCGCCAGCAACTCTGCCACATCGGGCCTCTGAGCAGAGCTGGAGCTCTGCCGTACTGGAGGGGCACTGGGCTCCGCCCAGGGATTGCAGCCACACGCAGCTGGGCTGCCTCCTCTTCCCCCGAGGAGGCTCGCTGCCAGCATGCTGTGCACTAGGCTTCCAGCAGGGGGCGCCCCGCGCTTCCTGCAGGTCTTGGCTCAGGGGCTGCTTCGCCTGAGCTGGGGCTGTGGGCGGGAGCCCAGACACGCAGGGGAAGGCCCCAACCACCTGCACACGTCTCTGCTGAGGAGGAAAGCGCTAGGGAAATGACGTCGGTCAGGCAACTTCTGGGTGCCCACGGAATCAGCCTCCGGGTGTGTGGGGCTGCAGACCACAGCCAGGGGACCTGGGAGCCTTGTGCTCTCGGTGCGGCGCTGAGTCTGGGTGGCCAAGCAACAGCTGGAGGAGCCCTGCACTTGCCCTCCCCTTCCTATGGTAGAGCCCTCACTGCTGGAGCGCTTGGCAGGGTGCAAGGCACCGACCCCAAAGCCGTCCCCAAGGACGCCTGGGGCCTGGCTGCAAAGGCAAGGCAGGAGCGGATCTGAGGCCAGGAAGGCGCCAGTGGCCTCTCCCAGCATCGCACAGCCTGCTCCTTCCTGGGCAGGAAGGATAGCAGCGAGGCAAGCCTGGGCAAGTCTCGCCCAGGGCAGAGCAGCCTCGCGCAAGGAACTTGACTACATCCGGCCTCTGAGCAGAGCTGGAGCTCTGCCGTTCTGGAGGCGCACTCGGCTCCACAAAAGCAGGGATTGCAGCTGCAAGCGGCTTGGCTCCCCCGACTCTTCCAAGGAGGCTCGCTTCCCCGCGAACTGTGCACGTGGCTTCCAGGCAGCGACGTCCCTCGCCTCCTGAAGGTCTTGTCTCAGGGGCCGCTTCCCCTGAGCTGGGGCTCTGGGCGGGAGCCCAGACACGCAGGGACAGGATCCAACCTCCTGCACACGTCTCTGCTGGGGAGGAGAGCACTCGGGAAATGACGTCTGTCAGGCACCTTCTGGGCGCTCACGGAGTCAGCCTCCGAGTGTGTGGGGCTGCATACCCCAGCCAGGGGCGCTGGGAGCCTGGTGCTCTCCGTGCTGTGCTGAGTCTGGGCGGCCAAGCAACCGCTGGAGGAGCCCTGCAGTTGCCATTCCCTTCTCTATGACAGAGCTCTCACAGCTGGAGCCCTTGGCAGTGTGCAACACACCGGCCCCTAAACCCACTGCAAGGACACCTGGGGACTAGGTGTAAAGGCAAGGCAGGAGTGGAGCTGAGGCCAGGAAGGCGCCTGTAGCGTCTCCAAGTCTCGCGCAGCCTGCTCCTTCCTGGTCAGGAAGCCTAGACGCGAGGCAAGTCCGGGTCAGGCTCGCCCAGGGCAGAGCAGCCGCTCGCCAGCAACTCTGCCACATCGGGCCTCTGAGCAGAGCTGGAGCTCTGCCGTACTGGAGGGGCACTGGGCTCCGCCCAAGGGATTGCAGCCACATGCAGCTGGGCTGCCTCCTCTTCCCCGAAGAGTCTCGCTGCCAGCATGCTGTGCACTAGGCTTCCATGAGGGGGCGCCCCGCGCTTCCTGCAGGTCTTGGCTCAGGGGCTGCTTCGCCTGAGCTGGGGCTGTGGGCGGGAGCCCAGACACGCAGGGGCAGGCCCCAACCACCTGCACACGTCTCTGCTGGGGAGGAGAGCGCTAGGAAAATGACTTCGGTCAGGCAACTTCTGGGTGCCCACGGAGTCAGCCTCCTAGTTTGTGGGGCTGCAAACCACAGCCAGGGGACCTGGGAGCCTTGTGCTCTCGGTGCGGCGCTGAGTCTGGGCGGCCAAGTAACCGCTGGAGGAGCCCTGCACTTCAACTCCCCTTCCTCTAATAGAGCCCTCACTGCTGGAGTGCTTGGCAGGGTGCAAGGCACCGACCTCAAAGCTGTCCCCAAGGACTCCTGGGGCCTGGCTACCAAGGCAAGGCAGGAGCGGAGTTGATCCCAGGAAGGCGCCAGTGGCCTCTCCCAGCATCGCACAACCTGCTCCTTCCTGGGCAGGAATGCTAGCAGCGAGGCAAGTCTGGGCAAGTCTCTCCCAGGGCAGATCAGCCTAACGCCAGGAACTCTGCC
Source organism: Budorcas taxicolor (assembly GCF_023091745.1). Classification (NCBI taxonomy): domain Eukaryota; kingdom Metazoa; phylum Chordata; class Mammalia; order Artiodactyla; family Bovidae; genus Budorcas; species Budorcas taxicolor. The sequence continues at coordinate 877,181 of NW_026291792.1, forward strand.
ACATCGGGCCTCTGAGCAGAGCTGGAGCTCTGCCGTACTGGAGGCGCACTGGGCTCCGCCCAAGAAGTGATTGCAGCCGCACGCAGCTGGGCTGCCTCCTCTTCCCCGGAGGAGGCTCGCTGCCAGCATGCTGTGCACTAGGCTTCCAGGAGGGGGCGCCCCGCGCTTCCTGCAGGTCTTGGCTCAGGGGCTGCTTCGCCTGAGCTGGGGCTGTGGGCGGGAGCCCAGACACGCAGGGGCAGGCCCCAACCACCTGCACACGTCTCTGCTGGGGAGGAGAGCGCTAGGGAAATTACGTCTGTCAGGCAAATTCTGGGTGCCCACAGAGTCAGCCTCCAGGTGTGTGGGGCTGCAGACCACAGCCAGGGAACCTGGGACCCTTGTGCTCTTCATGCGGCGCTGAGTCTGGGCGGCCAAGCACCAGCTGGAGGAGCCCTGCACTTACCCTCCCCTTCCTCTAATAGAGCCCTCACTGCTGGAGCGCTTGGCAGGGTGCAAGCCACCGACCCCAAAGGCGTCCCCAAGGACGCCTGAGGCCTGGCTGCAAAGGCAAGGCAGGAGCGGAGCTGAGGCCAGGAAGGCCCCAGTGGCCTCTCCCAGCATCGCACAGGCTGCTCCTTCCTGGGCATGAAGGCTAGCAGCAGGGCAAGCCTGGGCAAGTCTCGCCCAGGGCAGAGCAGCCTCACGCCAGCAACTCTGCCACATCGGGCCTCTGAGCAGAGCTGGAGCTCTGCCGTACTGGAGGCGCACTGGGCTCCGCCCAAGCAGGGATTGCAGCTGCAAGCGGCTTGGCTCCCTCGACTCTTCCCAAGGAGGCTCGCGTCCCCGCGAACTGTGCACGTGGCTTCCAGGCAGGGACGCCCCGCGCCTCCTGCAGGTCTTGGCTCAGGGGCTGCTTCCCCTGAGCTGGGGCTGTGGGCGGGAGCCCAGACACGCAGGGGCAGCCCCAACCTCCTGCACACGTCTCTGCAGGGGAGGAGAGCACTCGGGAAATGACGACGGTCAGGCACCTTCTGGGCGCTCACGGAGTCAGCATCCGGGTGTGTGGGGCTGCAGACCCCAGCCATGGGCGCTGGTAGCCTGGTGCTCTCCGTGCTGTGCTTAGTCTGGAAGGCCGAGCAACCGCTGTAAGAGCCCTGCAGTTGCCATTCCCTGCCCTATGACAGAGCTCTCACTGCTGGAGCCCTTGGCAGTGTGCAACACACCGGCCTCTAAAGCCACTGCAAGGATGCCTGGGGACTAGGTGCAAAGGCAAGGCAGGAGTGGAGCCGAGGCCAGGAAGGCGCCAGTAGCGTCTCCCAGTCTCGCGCAGCCTTCTCCTTCCTGGTCAGGAAGCCTAGACGCGAGGCAAGTCTGGCAAGGCTCACCCAGGGCAGAGCAGCCCCACGCCAGCAACTCTGCCAGATCTGGCCTCTGAGCAGAGCTGGAGCTCTGCCGTCCTGGAGGCGCACTGGGCTCCGGCCAAGAAGTGATCGCAGCCGCACGCAGCTGGGCTGCCTCCTCTTCCCCCGAGGAGGCTCGCTTCCCGCATGCTGTGCACTAGGCTTCCAGGCGGGGGCGCCCCGCGCTTCCTGCAGGTCTCGGCTCAGGGGCTGCTTCGCCTGAGCTGGGGCTGTGGGCGGGAGCCCAGACACGCAGGGGCAGGCCCCAACCACCTGCACACGTCTCTGCTGGGGAGGAGAGCGCTAGGGAAATTACGTCTGTCAGGCAAATTCTGGGTGCCCACAGAGTCAGCCTCCGGGTGTGTGGGGCTGCAGACCACAGCCAGGGAACCTGGGATCCTTGTGCTCTTCATGCGGCGCTGAGTCTGGGCGGCCAAGCACCAGCTGGAGGAGCCCTGCACTTACCCTCCCCTTCCTCTAATAGAGCCCTCACTGCTGGAGCGCTTGGCAGGGTGCAAGCCACCGACCCCAAAGCCGTCTCCAAGGATGCCTGAGGCCTGGCTGCAAAGGCAAGGCAGGAGCGGAGCTGAGGCCAGGAAGGCCCCAGTGGCCTCTCCCAGCATCGCACAGTCTGCTCCTTCCTGGGCATGAAGGCTAGCAGCAGGGCAAGCCTGGGCAAGTCTCGCCCAGGGCAGAGCAGCCTCACGCCAGCAACTCTGCCACATCGGGCCTCTGAGCAGAGCTGGAGCTCTGCCGTACTGGAGGCGCACTGGGCTCCGCCCAAGCAGGGATTGCAGCTGCAAGCGGCTTGGCTCCCTCGACTCTTCCCAAGGAGGCTCGCGTCCCCGCGAACTGTGCACGTGGCTTCCAGGCAGGGACGCCCCGCGCCTCCTGCAGGTCTTGGCTCAGGGGCTGCTTCCCCTGAGCTGGGGCTGTGGGCGGGAGCCCAGACACGCAGGGGCAGCCCCAACCTCCTGCACACGTCTCTGCAGGGCAGGAGAGCACTCGGGAAATGACGACGGTCAGGCACCTTCTGGGCGCTCACGGAGTCAGCATCCGGGTGTGTGGGGCTGCAAACCCCAGCCATGGGCGCTGGTAGCCTGGTGCTCTCCGTGCTGTGCTTAGTCTGGAAGGCCGAGCAACCGCTGTAAGAGCCCTGCAGTTGCCATTCCCTGCCCTATGACAGAGCTCTCACTGCTGGAGCCCTTGGCAGTGTGCAACACACCGGCCTCTAAAGCCACTGCAAGGATGCCTGGGGACTAGGTGCAAAGGCAAGGCAGGAGTGGAGCCGAGGCCAGGAAGGCGCCAGTAGCGTCTCCCAGTCTCGCGCAGCCTTCTCCTTCCTGGTCAGGAAGCCTAGACGCGAGGCAAGTCTGGCAAGGCTCACCCAGGGCAGAGCAGCCCCACGCCAGCAACTCTGCCAGATCTGGCCTCTGAGCAGAGCTGGAGCTCTGCCATCCTGGAGGCGCACTGGGCTCCGGCCAAGAAGTGATCGCAGCCGCACGCAGCTGGGCTGCCTCCTCTTCCCCCGAGGAGGCTCGCTTCCCGCATGCTGTGCACTAGGCTTCCAGGCGGGGGCGCCCCGCGCTTCCTGCAGGTCTCGGCTCAGGGGCTGCTTCCCCTGAGCTGGGGCTGTGGGCGGGAGCCCAGACACGCAGGGGCAGGCCCCAACCACCTGCACACGTCTCTGCTGGGGAGGAGAGCCCCAGGGAAATGACGTCTGTCAGGCAAATTCCGGGTGCCCACGGAGTCAGCCTCCGGGTGTGTGGGGCTGCAGACCACAGCCAGGGGACCTGGGAGCCTTGTGCTCTCGGTGCGGCGCTGAGTCTGGGCGGCCAAGCAACCGCTGGAGGAGCCCTGCACTTGCCCTCCCCTTCCTCTAAAAGAGCCCTCACAGCTGGAGCGCCGGCAGGGTGCAAGCCACCGACCCCAAAGCCGTCCCCAAGGACGCCTGGGGCCTGGCTGCAAAGGCAAGGCAGGAGCGGAGCTGAGGCCAGGAAGGCGCCAGTGGCCTCTCCCAGCATCGCACAGCCTGCTCCTTCCTGGGCAGGAAGGCTAGCAGCGAAGCAAGCCTGGGCGACTCTCGCCCACGGCAGAGCTGCCTAGCGCAAGCCACTTGACTAGATCCGGCCTCTGAGAAGAGCTGGAGCTCTGCGGTACTGGACGCGCACTCGGCTCCGCCCAAGCAGGGATTGCAGCTGCAAGCGGCTTGGCTCCCTCGACTCTTCCCAAGGAGGCTCGCGTCCCCGCGAACTGTGCACGTGGCTTCCAGGCAGGGACGCCCCGCGCCTCCTGCAGGTCTTGGCTCAGGGGCTGCTTCCCCTGAGCTGGGGCTGTGGGCGGGAGCCCAGACACGCAGGGGCAGCCCCAACCTCCTGCACACGTCTCTGCAGGGGAGGAGAGCACTCGGGAAATGACGACGGTCAGGCACCTTCTGGGCGCTCACGGAGTCAGCATCCGGGTGTGTGGGGCTGCAGACCCCAGCCAGGGGCGCTGGGAGCCTGGTGCTCTCCGTGCTGTGCTTAGTCTGGAAGGCCGAGCAACCACTGTAAGAGCCCTGCAGTTGCCATTCCCTGCCCTATGACAGAGCTCTCACTGCTGGAGCCCTTGGCAGTGTGCAACACACCGGCCTCTAAAGCCACTGCAAGGATGCCCGGGGACTAGGTGCAAAGGCAAGGCAGGAGTGGAGCCGAGGCCAGGAAGGCGCCAGTAGCGTCTCCCAGTCTCGCGCAGCCTTCTCCTTCCTGGTCAGGAAGCCTAGACGCGAGGCAAGTCTGGCAAGGCTCACCCAGGGCAGAGCAGCCCCACGCCAGCAACTCTGCCAGATCTGGCCTCTGAGCAGAGCTGGAGCTCTGCCGTCCTGGAGGCGCACTGGGCTCCGGCCAAGAAGCGATCGCAGCCGCACGCAGCTGGGCTGCCTCCTCTTCCCCCGAGGAGGCTCGCTTCCCGCATGCTGTGCACTAGGCTTCCAGGCGGGGGCGCCCCGCGCTTCCTGCAGGTCTCGGCTCAGGGGCTGCTTCCCCTGAGCTGGGGCTGTGGGCGGGAGCCCAGACACGCAGGGGCAGGCCCCAACCACCTGCACACGTCTCTGCTGGGGAGGAGAGCCCCAGGGAAATGACGTCTGTCAGGCAAATTCCGGGTGCCCACGGAGTCAGCCTCCGGGTGTGTGGGGCTGCAGACCACAGCCAGGGGACCTGGGAGCCTTGTGCTCTCGGTGCGGCGCTGAGTCTGGGCGGCCAAGCAACCGCTGGAGGAGCCCTGCACTTGCCCTCCCCTTCCTCTAATAGAGCCCTCACAGCTGGAGCGCTGGCAGGGTGCAAGCCACCGACCCCAAAGCCGTCCCCAAGGACGCCTGGGGCCTGGCTGCAAAGGCAAGGCAGGAGCGGAGCTGAGGCCAGGAAGGCGCCAGTGGCCTCTCCCAGCATCGCACAGCCTGCTCCTTCCTGGGCAGGAAGGCTAGCAGCGAGGCAAGCCTGGGCGACTCTCGCCCACGGCAGAGCTGCCTCGCGCAAGCAACTTGACTAGATCCGGCCTCTGAGAAGAGCTGGAGCTCTGCGGTACTGGACGCGCACTCGGCTCCGCCCAAGCAGGGATTGCAGCTGCAAGCGGCTTGGCTCCCTCGACTCTTCCCAAGGAGGCTCGCGTCCCCGCGAACTGTGCACGTGGCTTCCAGGCAGGGACGCCCCGCGCCTCCTGCAGGTCTTGGCTCAGGGGCTGCTTCCCCTGAGCTGGGGCTGTGGGCGGGAGCCCAGACACGCAGGGGCAGCCCCAACCTCCTGCACACGTCTCTGCAGGGGAGGAGAGCACTCGGGAAATGACGACGGTCAGGCACCTTCTGGGCGCTCACGGAGTCAGCATCCGGGTGTGTGGGGCTGCAGACCCCAGCCAGGGGCGCTGGGAGCCTGGTGCTCTCCGTGCTGTGCTTAGTCTGGAAGGCCGAGCAACCGCTGTAAGAGCCCTGCAGTTGCCATTCCCTGCCCTATGACAGAGCTCTCACTGCTGGAGCCCTTGGCAGTGTGCAACACACCGGCCTCTAAAGCCACTGCAAGGATGCCTGGGGACTAGGTGCAAAGGCAAGGCAGGAGTGGAGCCGAGGCCAGGAAGGTGCCAGTAGCGTCTCCCAGTCTCGAGCAGCCTTCTCCTTCCTGGTCAGGAAGCCTAGACGCGAGGCAAGTCTGGCAAGGCTCACCCAGGGCAGAGCAGCCCCACGCCAGCAACTCTGCCAGATCTGGCCTCTGAGCAGAGCTGGAGCTCTGCCGTCCTGGAGGCGCACTGGGCTCCGGCCAAGAAGTGATCGCAGCCGCACGCAGCTGGGCTGCCTCCTCTTCCCCCGAGGAGGCTCGCTTCCCGCATGCTGTGCACTAGGCTTCCAGGCGGGGGCGCCCCGCGCTTCCTGCAGGTCTCGGCTCAGGGGCTGCTTCCCCTGAGCTGGGGCTGTGGGCGGGAGCCCAGACACGCAGGGGCAGGCCCCAACCACCTGCACATGTCTCTGCTGGGGAGGAGAGCCCCAGGGAAATGACGTCTGTCAGGCAAATTCCGGGTGCCCACGGAGTCAGCCTCCGGGTGTGTGGGGCTGCAGACCACAGCCAGGGGACCTGGGAGCCTTGTGCTCTCGGTGCGGCGCTGAGTCTGGGTGGCCAAGCAACCGCTGGAGGAGCCCTGCACTTGCCCTCCCCTTCCTCTAATAGAGCCCTCACAGCTGGAGCGCTGGCTGGGTGCAAGCCACCGACCCCAAAGCCGTCCCCAAGGACGCCTGGGGCCTGGCTGCAAAGGCAAGGCAGGAGCGGAGCTGAGGCCAGGAAGGCGCCAGTGGCCTCTCCCAGCATCGCACAGCCTGCTCCTTCCTGGGCAGGAAGGCTAGCAGCGAAGCAAGCCTGGGCGACTCTCGCCCACGGCAGAGCTGCCTCGCGCAAGCCACTTGACTAGATCCGGCCTCTGAGAAGAGCTGGAGCTCTGCGGTACTGGACGCGCACTCGGCTCCGCCCAAGCAGGGATTGCAGCTGCAAGCGGCTTGGCTCCCTCGACTCTTCCCAAGGAGGCTCGCGTCCCCGCGAACTGTGCACGTGGCTTCCAGGCAGGGACGCCCCGCGCCTCCTGCAGGTCTTGGCTCAGGGGCTGCTTCCCCTGAGCTGGGGCTGTGGGCGGGAGCCCAGACACGCAGGGGCAGCCCCAACCTCCTGCACACGTCTCTGCAGGGGAGGAGAGCACTCGGGAAATGACGACGGTCAGGCACCTTCTGGGCGCTCACGGAGTCAGCATCCGGGTGTGTGGGGCTGCACACCCCAGCCAGGGGCGCTGGGAGCCTGGTGCTCTCCGTGCTGTGCTTAGTCTGGAAGGCCGAGCAACCGCTGTAAGAGCCCTGCAGTTGCCATTCCCTGCCCTATGACAGAGCTCTCACTGCTGGAGCCCTTGGCAGTGTGCAACACACCGGCCTCTAAAGCCACTGCAAGGATGCCTGGGGACTAGGTGCAAAGGCAAGGCAGGAGTGGAGCCGAGGCCAGGAAGGCGCCAGTAGCGTCTCCCAGTCTCGCGCAGCCTTCTCCTTCCTGGTCAGGAAGCCTAGACGCGAGGCAAGTCTGGCAAGGCTCACCCAGGGCAGAGCAGCCCCACGCCAGCAACTCTGCCAGATCTGGCCTCTGAGCAGAGCTGGAGCTCTGCCGTCCTGGAGGCGCACTGGGCTCCGGCCAAGAAGTGATCGCAGCCGCACGCAGCTGGGCTGCCTCCTCTTCCCCCGAGGAGGCTCGCTTCCCGCATGCTGTGCACTAGGCTTCCAGACGGGGGCGCCCCGCGCTTCCTGCAGGTCTCGGCTCAGGGGCTGCTTCCCCTGAGCTGGGGCTGTGGGCGGGAGCCCAGACACGCAGGGGCAGGCCCCAACCACCTGCACACGTCTCTGCTGGGGAGGAGAGCCCCAGGGAAATGACGTCTGTCAGGCAAATTCCGGGTGCCCACGGAGTCAGCCTCCGGGTGTGTGGGGCTGCAGACCACAGCCAGGGGACCTGGGAGCCTTGTGCTCTCGGTGCGGCGCTGAGTCTTGGCGGCCAAGCAACCGCTGGAGGAGCCCTGCACTTGCCCTCCCCTTCCTCTAATAGAGCCCTCACAGCTGGAGCGCAGGAAGGGTGCAAGCCACCGACCCCAAAGCCGTCCCCAAGGACGCCTGGGGCCTGGCTGCAAAGGCAAGGCAGGAGCGGAGCTGAGGCCAGGAAGGCGCCAGAGGCCTCTCCCAGCATCGCACAGCCTGCTCCTTCCTGGGCAGGAAGGCTAGCAGCGAGGCAAGCCTGGGCGACTCTCGCCCACGGCAGAGCTGCCTCGCGCAAGCAACTTGACTAGATCCGGCCTCTGAGAAGAGCTGGAGCTCTGCGGTACTGGACGCGCACTCGGCTCCGCCCAAGCAGGGATTGCAGCTGCAAGCCGCTTGGCTCCCTCGACTCTTCCCAAGGAGGCTCGCGTCCCCGCGAACTGTGCACGTGGCTTCCAGGCAGGGACGCCCCGCGCCTCCTGCAGGTCTTGGCTCAGGGGCTGCTTCCCCTGAGCTGGGGCTGTGGGCGGGAGCCCAGACAGGCAGGGGCAGCCCCAACCTCCTGCACACGTCTCTGCAGGGGAGGAGAGCACTCGGGAAATGACGACGGTCAGGCACCTTCTGGGCGCTCACGGAGTCAGCATCCGGGTGTGTGGGGCTGCAGACCCCAGCCAGGGGCGCTGGGAGCCTGGTGCTCTCCGTGCTGTGCTTAGTATGGAAGGCCGAGCAACCGCTGTAAGAGCCCTGCAGTTGCCATTCCCTGCCCTATGACAGAGCTCTCACTGCTGGAGCCCTTGGCAGTGTGCAACACACCGGCCTCTAAAGCCACTGCAAGGATGCCTGGGGACTAGGTGCAAAGGCAAGGCAGGAGTGGAGCCGAGGCCAGGAAGGTGCCAGTAGCGTCTCCCAGTCTCGCGCAGCCTTCTCCTTCCTGGTCAGGAAGCCTAGACGCGAGGCAAGTCTGGCAAGGCTCACCCAGGGCAGAGCAGCCCCACGCCAGCAACTCTGCCAGATCTGGCCTCTGAGCAGAGCTGGAGCTCTGTCGTACTGGAGGCGCACTGGGCTCCGGCCAAGAAGTGATCGCAGCCGCACGCAGCTGGGCTGCCTCCTCTTCCCCCGAGGAGGCTCGCTTCCCGCATGCTGTGCACTAGGCTTCCAGGCGGGGGCGCCCCGCGCTTCCTGCAGGTCTCGGCTCAGGGGCTGCTTCCCCTGAGCTGGGGCTGTGGGCGGGAGCCCAGACACGCAGGGGCAGGCCCCAACCACCTGCACACGTCTCTGCTGGGGAGGAGAGCCCCAGGGAAATGACGTCTGTCAGGCAAATTCCGGGTGCCCACGGAGTCAGCCTCCGGGTGTGTGGGGCTGCAGACCACAGCCAGGGGACCTGGGAGCCTTGTGCTCTCGGTGCGGCGCTGAGTCTGGGTGGCCAAGCAACCGCTGGAGGAGCCCTGCACTTGCCCTCCCCTTCCTCTAATAGAGCCCTCACAGCTGGAGCGCTGGCTGGGTGCAAGCCACCGACCCCAAAGCCGTCCCCAAGGACGCCTGGGGCCTGGCTGCAAAGGCAAGGCAGGAGCGGAGCTGAGGCCAGGAAGGCGCCAGTGGCCTCTCCCAGCATCGCACAGCCTGCTCCTTCCTGGGCAGGAAGGCTAGCAGCGAGGCAAGCCTGGGCGACTCTCGCCCACGGCAGAGCTGCCTCGCGCAAGCCACTTGACTAGATCCGGCCTCTGAGAAGAGCTGGAGCTCTGCGGTACTGGACGCGCACTCGGCTCCGCCCAAGCAGGGATTGCAGCTGCAAGCGGCTTGGCTCCCTCGACTCTTCCCAAGGAGGCTCGCGTCCCCGCGAACTGTGCACGTGGCTTCCAGGCAGGGACGCCCCGCGCCTCCTGCAGGTCTTGGCTCAGGGGCTGCTTCCCCTGAGCTGGGGCTGTGGGCGGGAGCCCAGACACGCAGGGGCAGCCCCAACCTCCTGCACACGTCTCTGCAGGGGAGGAGAGCACTCGGGAAATGACGATGGTCAGGCACCTTCTGGGCGCTCACGGAGTCAGCATCCGGGTGTGTGGGGCTGCAGACCCCAGCCAGGGGCGCTGGGAGCCTGGTGCTCTCCGTGCTGTGCTTAGTCTGGAAGGCCGAGCAACCGCTGTAAGAGCCCTGCAGTTGCCATTCCCTGCCCTATGACAGAGCTCTCACTGCTGGAGCCCTTGGCAGTGTGCAACACACCGGCCTCTAAAGCCACTGCAAGGATGCCTGGGGACTAGGTGCAAAGGCAAGGCAGGAGTGGAGCCGAGGCCAGGAAGGCGCCAGTAGCGTCTCCCAGTCTCGCGCAGCCTTCTCCTTCCTGGTCAGGAAGCCTAGACGCGAGGCAAGTCTGGCAAGGCTCACCCAGGGCAGAGCAGCCCCACGCCAGCAACTCTGCCAGATCTGGCCTCTGAGCAGAGCTGGAGCTCTGCCGTCCTGGAGGCGCACTGGGCTCCGGCCAAGAAGTGATCGCAGCCGCACGCAGCTGGGCTGCCTCCTCTTCCCCCGAGGAGGCTCGCTTCCCGCATGCTGTGCACTAGGCTTCCAGGCGGGGGCGCCCCGCGCTTCCTGCAGGTCTCGGCTCAGGGGCTGCTTCCCCTGAGCTGGGGCTGTGGGCGGGAGCCCAGACACGCAGGGGCAGGCCCCAACCACCTGCACACGTCTCTGCTGGGGAGGAGAGCCCCAGGGAAATGACGTCTGTCAGGCAAATTCCGGGTGCCCACGGAGTCAGCCTCCGGGTGTGTGGGGCTGCAGACCACAGCCAGGGGACCTGGGAGCCTTGTGCTCTCGGTGCGGCGCTGAGTCTGGGTGGCCAAGCAACCGCTGGAGGAGCCCTGCACTTGCCCTCCCCTTCCTCTAATAGAGCCCTCACAGCTGGAGCGCTGGCTGGGTGCAAGCCACCGACCCCAAAGCCGTCCCCAAGGACGCCTGGGGCCTGGCTGCAAAGGCAAGGCAGGAGCGGAGCTGAGGCCAGGAAGGCGCCAGTGGCCTCTCCCAGCATCGCACAGCCTGCTCCTTCCTGGGCAGGAAGGCTAGCAGCGAGGCAAGCCTGGGCGACTCTCGCCCACGGCAGAGCTGCCTCGCGCAAGCCACTTGACTAGATCCGGCCTCTGAGAAGAGCTGGAGCTCTGCGGTACTGGACGCGCACTCGGCTCCGCCCAAGCAGGGATTGCAGCTGCAAGCCGCTTGGCTCCCTCGACTCTTCCCAAGGAGGCTCGCGTCCCCGCGAACTGTGCACGTGGCTTCCAGGCAGGGACGCCCCGCGCCTCCTGCAGGTCTTGGCTCAGGGGCTGCTTCCCCTGAGCTGGGGCTGTGGGCGGGAGCCCAGACACGCAGGGGCAGCCCCAACCTCCTGCACACGTCTCTGCAGGGGAGGAGAGCACTCGGGAAATGACGATGGTCAGGCACCTTCTGGGCGCTCACGGAGTCAGCATCCGGGTGTGTGGGGCTGCAGACCCCAGCCAGGGGCGCTGGGAGCCTGGTGCTCTCCGTGCTGTGCTTAGTCTGGAAGGCCGAGCAACCGCTGTAAGAGCCCTGCAGTTGCCATTCCCTGCCCTATGACAGAGCTCTCACTGCTGGAGCCCTTGGCAGTGTGCAACACACCGGCCTCTAAAGCCACTGCAAGGATGCCTGGGGACTAGGTGCAAAGGCAAGGCAGGAGTGGAGCCGAGGCCAGGAAGGCGCCAGTAGCGTCTCCCAGTCTCGCGCAGCCTTCTCCTTCCTGGTCAGGAAGCCTAGACGCGAGGCAAGTCTGGCAAGGCTCACCCAGGGCAGAGCAGCCCCACGCCAGCAACTCTGCCAGATCTGGCCTCTGAGCAGAGCTGGAGCTCTGCCGTCCTGGAGGCGCACTGGGCTCCGGCCAAGAAGTGATCGCAGCCGCACGCAGCTGGGCTGCCTCCTCTTCCCCCGAGGAGGCTCGCTTCCCGCATGCTGTGCACTAGGCTTCCAGGCGGGGGCGCCCCGCGCTTCCTGCAGGTCTCGGCTCAGGGGCTGCTTCCCCTGAGCTGGGGCTGTGGGCGGGAGCCCAGACACGCAGGGGCAGGCCCCAACCACCTGCACACGTCTCTGCTGGGGAGGAGAGCCCCAGGGAAATGACGTCTGTCAGGCAAATTCCGGGTGCCCACGGAGTCAGCCTCCGGGTGTGTGGGGCTGCAGACCACAGCCAGGGGACCTGGGAGCCTTGTGCTCTCGGTGCGGCGCTGAGTCTGGGCGGCCAAGCAACCGCTGGAGGAGCCCTGCACTTGCCCTCCCCTTCCTCTAATAGAGCCCTCACAGCTGGAGCGCAGGCAGGGTGCAAGCCACTGACCCCAAAGCCGTCCCCAAGGACGCCTGGGGCCTGGCTGCAAAGGCAAGGCAGGAGCGGAGCTGAGGCCAGGAAGGCGCCAGTGGCCTCTCCCAGCATCGCACAGCCTGCTCCTTCCTGGGCAGGAAGGCTAGCAGGGAGGCAAGCCTGGGCGACTCTCGGCCACGGCAGAGCTGCCTCGCGCAAGCCACTTGACTAGATCCGGCCTCTGAGAAGAGCTGGGGCTCTGCGGTACTGGACGCGCACTCGGCTCCGCCCAAGCAGGCATTGCAGCTGCAAGCGGCTTGGCTCCCTCGACTCTTCCCAAGGAGGCTCGCGTCCCCGCGAACTGTGCACGTGGCTTCCAGGCAGGGACGCCCCGCGCCTCCTGCAGGTCTTGGCTCAGGGGCTGCTTCCCCTGAGCTGGGGCTGTGGGCGGGAGCCCAGACACGCAGGGGCAGCCCCAACCTCCTGCACACGTCTCTGCAGGGGAGGAGAGCACTCGGGAAATGACGACGGTCAGGCACCTTCTGGGCGCTCACGGAGTCAGCATCCGGGTGTGTGGGGCTGCACACCCCAGCCAGGGGCGCTGGGAGCCTGGTGCTCTCCGTGCTGTGCTTAGTCTGGAAGGCCGAGCAACCGCTGTAAGAGCCCTGCAGTTGCCATTCCCTGCCCTATGACAGAGCTCTCACTGCTGGAGCCCTTGGCAGTGTGCAACACACCGGCCTCTAAAGCCACTGCAAGGATGCCTGGGGACTAGGTGCAAAGGCAAGGCAGGAGTGGAGCCGAGGCCAGGAAGGCGCCAGTAGCGTCTCCCAGTCTCGCGCAGCCTTCTCCTTCCTGGTCAGGAAGCCTAGACGCGAGGCAAGTCTGGCAAGGCTCACCCAGGGCAGAGCAGCCCCACGCCAGCAACTCTGCCAGATCTGGCCTCTGAGCAGAGCTGGAGCTCTGCCGTCCTGGAGGCGCACTGGGCTCCGGCCAAGAAGTGATCGCAGCCGCACGCAGCTGGGCTGCCTCCTCTTCCCCCGAGGAGGCTCGCTTCCCGCATGCTGTGCACTAGGCTTCCAGGCGGGGGCGCCCCGCGCTTCCTGCAGGTCTCGGCTCAGGGGCTGCTTCCCCTGAGCTGGGGCTGTGGGCGGGAGCCCAGACACGCAGGGGCAGGCCCCAACCACCTGCACACGTCTCTGCTGGGGAGGAGAGCCCCAGGGAAATGACGTCTGTCAGGCAAATTCCGGGTGCCCACGGAGTCAGCCTCCGGGTGTGTGGGGCTGCAGACCACAGCCAGGGGACCTGGGAGCCTTGTGCTCTCGGTGCGGCGGTGAGTCTGGGCGGCCAAGCAACCGCTGGAGGAGCCCTGCACTTGCCCTCCCCTTCCTCTAATAGAGCCCTCACAGCTGGAGCGCTGGCAGGGTGCAAGCCACCGACCCCAAAGCCGTCCCCAAGGACGCCTGGGGCCTGGCCTCAAAGGCAAGGCAGGAGCGGAGCTGAGGCCAGGAAGGCACAAGTGGCCTCTCCCAGCATCGCACAGCCTGCTCCTTCCTGGGCAGCAAGTCTAGCAGCGAGGCAAGCCTGGGCAAGTCTCGTCCAGGGCAGAGCAGCCTCACGCAAGGAACTTGACAATATCCGGCCTCTGAGCAGAGCTGGAGCTCTGCCGTACTGGAGGCGCACCGGCTCCGCAAGAGCAGGGATTGTCACTGCAAGCAGCCTGGCTCCCCCGACTCTTCCAAGGAGGCTTGCTTCCCCGTGAACGGTGCACCTGGCTTCCAGGCAGGGACGCCCTGCGCCTCCTGCAGGTCTTGGCTCAGGGGCCGCTTCCCCTGAGCTGGGGCTGTGGGCGGGAGCCGAGACACGCAGGGGCAGGCCCCAACCTCCTGCACACGTCTCTGCTGGGGAGGAGAGCACGCGGGAAATGACGACTGTCAGGCACCTTCTGGGCGCTCACGGAGTCAGCCTCCGGGTGTGTGGGGCTGCAGACCCCAGCCAGGGGCCCTGGGAGCCTGGTGCTCTCCATGCAGCGCTGAGTCTGGGCGGCCAAGCAACCGCTCTAGGAGCCCTGCAGTTGCCATTCCCTTCCCTATGACAGAGCTCTCACTGCTAGAGCCCTTGGCAGTGTGCAACACACCGGCCCCTAAACCCACTGCAAGGACGCCTGGGGACTAGGTGCAAAGGCAAGGCAGGAGTGGAGCTGAGGCCAGGAAGGCGCCTGTAGCGTCTCCCAGTCTCGCGCAGCCTGCTCCTTGCTGGTCAGGAAGCCTAGACGCGAGGCAAGTCTGGACCAGGCTCGCCCAGGGCAGAGCAGCCTCACGCCAGCAACTCTGCCACATCGGGCCTCTGAGCAGAGCTGGAGCTCTGCCGTACTGGAGGCGCACTGGGCTCCGCCCTAGGGATTGCAGCCACAAGCAGCTGGGCTGCCTCCTCTTCCCCCGAGGAGGCTCGCTGACAGCATGCTGTGCACTAGGCTTCCAGGAGGGGGCGCGCCGCGCTTCCTGCAGGTCTTGGCTCAGGGGCTGCTTCGCCTGAGCTGGGGCAGAGGGCGGGAGCCCAGACACGCAATGGCAGGCCCCAACTACCTGCACACATCTCTGCTGGGGAGGAGAGCGCTAGGGAAATGACGTCTGTCAGGCAACTTCTGGGTGCCCACGGAGTCAGCCTCCGGGTGTGTGGGGCTGCAGACCACAGCCAGGGGACCTGGGAGCCTTGTGCTCTCCGTGCGGCGCTGAGTCTGGGCGGCCAAGCAACCGCTGGAGGAGCCCTGCACTTGCCCACCCCTTCCTCTAATAGAGCCCTCACTGCTGGAGCGCTTGGCAGGGTGCAAGGCACCGACCCCAAAGCCGTCCCCAAGGACGCCTGGGGCCTGGCTGCAAAGGCACGGCAGGAGCGGAGCTGAGGCCAGGAAGGCGCCAGTGGCCTCTCCCATCATCGCACAGCCTGCTCCTCCCTTGGCAGGAAGGCTCGCAGCGAGGCAAGCCTGGGCAAGTCTCGCCCAGGGCCGAGCAGCCTCGCGCAAGGAACTTGACTAGATCCGAACTATGAGCAGAGATGGAGCTCTGCCGTACTGGAGGTGCACTCGGGTCCACAAGAGCAGGGATTGCAGCTGCAAGCGGCTTAGCTCCCCCGACTCTTCCAAGGAGGCTTGCTTCCCCGCGAACTGTGCACATGGCTTCCAGGCAAGGATGCCCCACGCCTCCTGCAGGTCTTGGCTCAGGGGCCGCTTCCCCTGAGCTGGGGCTGTGGGCGGGAGCCCAGACACGCAGGGGCAGGCCCCAACCTCCTGCACACGTCTCTGCTGGGGAGGAGAGCATTCGGGAAATGACGTCTGTCAGGCAACTTCTGGGCGCTCACAGAGTCAGCCTCCGGGTGTGTGGGGCTGCCGACCCCAGCCAGGGGCGCTGGGAGCCTGGTGCTCTCCGTGCTGTGCTGAGTCTGGGCGGCCAAGCAACCGCTGGTGGAGCCCTGCAGTTGCCATTCCCTTCCCTATGACAGAGCTCTCACTGCTGGAGCCCTTGGCAGTGTGCAACACACCGGCCCCTAAACCCACTGCAAGGACGCCTGGGGACTATGTGCAAAGGCAAGGCAGGAGTGGAGCTGAGGCCAGGAAGGCGCCTGGAGCGTCTCCCAGTCTCGCGCAGCCTGCTCCTTGCTGGTCAGGAAGCCTAGACGCGAGGCAAGTCTGGGCCAGGCTCGCCCAGGGCAGAGCAGCCTCACGCCTGCAACTCTGCCACATCGGGCCTCTGAGCAGAGCTGGAGCTCTGCCGTACTGGAGGCGCACTGGGCTCCGCCCAAGGAATTGCAGCCACAGGCAGCTGGGCTGCCTCCTCTTCCCCTGAGGAGGCTCGCTGCCAGCATGCTGTGCACTAGGCTTCCAGGAGGGGGCGCCCCGCGCTTCCTGCAGGTCTTGGCTCAGGGGCTGCTTCGCCTGAGCTGGGGCTGTGGGCGGGAGCCCAGACACGCAGGGGCAGGCCCCAACCTCCTGCACACGTCTCTGCTGGGGAGGAGAGCCCCAGGGAAATGACGTCTGTCAGGCAACTTCTGGGTGCCCACGGAGTCAGCCTCCGGGTGTTTGAGGATGCAGACCACAGCCAGGGGACCTGGGAGCCTTGTGCTCTCCGTGCGGCACTGAGTCTGGGTGGCCAAGCAACCGCTGGAGGAGCCCTGCACTTGCCCTCCCCTTCCTCTAATAGAGCCCTCACTGCTGCAGCGCTTGACAGAGTGCAAGGCACCGACCCCAAACCCGTCCCAAGGACGACTGGGCCCTGGCTGCAAAGGCAAGGCAGGAGCGGAGCTGAGGCCAGGAAGGCGCCAGTGGCCTCTCCCAGCATCGCACAGCCTGCTCCTTCCTGGGCAGGAAGGCTAGCAGCGAGGCAAGCCTGGGCAAGTCTAGCCCAGGGCAGAGCAGCCTCGCGCAAGGAACTTGACTAGATCCGGCCTCTGAGCAGACCTGGAGCTCTGCCGTACTGGAGGCGTACTCGGCTCCGCAAAAGCAGGGATTGCAGCTGCAAGCGGCTTGGCTCCCCCGACTCTTCCAAGGAGGCTTGCTTCCCCGCGAACTGTGCACCTGGCTTCCAGGCAGGGACGCGCTGCGCCTCCTGCAGGTCTTGGCTCAGGGGCCGCTTCCCCTGAGCTGGGGCTGTGGGCGGGAGCCCAGACACGCAGGGGCAGGCCCCAACCTCCTGCACACGTCTCTGCTGGGGAGGAGAGTGCTAGGGAAATGACGTCTGTCAGGCAACTTCTGGGTGCCCACGGAGTCAGAATCCGGGTGTGTGGGGCTGCAGACCACAGCCAGGGGACCTGGGAGCCTTCTGCTCTCCGAGCGGCGCTGAGTCTGGGCGGCCAAGCAACCGCTGGAGGAGCCCTGCACTTGCCCTCCCCTTCCTCTAATAGAGCCCTCACTGCTGGAGCGCTTGGCAGGGTGCAAGGCACCGACCCCAAAGCCGTCCCCAAGGACGCCTGGGGCCTGGCTGCAAAGGCAAGGCAGGAGCCTAGCTGAGGCCAGGAAGGCGCCAGTGGCCTCTCCCAGCAACGCACAGCCTGCTCCTTCCTGGGCAGGAAGGCTAGCACCGAGGCAAGCCTGGGCAAGCCTCGCCCAGGGCAGAGCAGCCTCGCGCAAGGAACTTGACTAGATCCGGCCTCTGAGCAGAGCTGGAGCTCTGCCCTTCTGGAGGCGCACTCCGCACCACAAAAGCAGGGATTGCAGCTGCAAGCGGCTTGGCTCCCCCGGCTCTTCCAAGGAGGCTTGCTTCCCCGCGAACTGTGCACCTGGCTTCCAGGCAGGGACCCACAGCGCCTCCTGCAGGTCTTGGCTCAGGGGCCGCTTCCACTGAGCTGGGGCTGTGGGCGGGAGCCGAGACACGCAGGGGCAGGCCCCAACCTCCTGCACACGTCTCTGCTGGGGAGGAGAGCACTCGGGAAATGACGTCTGTCAGGCACCTTCTGGGCGCTCACGGAGTCAGCCTCCGGGTGTGTGGGGCTGCAGACCCCAGCCAGGGGACCTGGGAGCCTGGTGCTCTCCGTGCTGTGCTGAGTCTGGGCGGCCAAGCAACCGCTGGAGGAGCCCTGCAGTTGCCATTCCCTTCCCTATGACAGAGCTCTCACTGCTGGAGCCCTTGGCAGTGTGCAACACACCGGCCCCTAAACCCACTGCAAGGACGCCTGGGGACTATGTGCAAAGGCAAGGCAGGAGTGGACCTGAGGCCAGGAAGGCGCCTGTAGCGTCTCCCAGTCTCGCGCAGCCTGCTCCTTCCTGGTCAGGAAGCCTAGACACGAGGCAAGTCTGGGCCAGGCTCGCCCAGGGCAGGGCAGCCTCACGCCAGCAACTCTGCCACATCGGGCCTCTGAGCAGAGCTGGAGCTCTGCCGTACAGGAGGCGCACTGGGCTCCGCCCAAGGGATTGCAGCCACACGCAGCTGGGCTGCCTCCTCTTCCCCCGAGGAGGCTCGCTGCCAGCATGCTGTGCACTAGGCTTCCAGGAGGGGGCGCCCCGCGCTTCCTGCAGGTCTTGGCTCAGGGGCTGCTTCGCCTGAGCTGGGGCTGTGGGCGGGAGCCCAGACACGCAGGGGCAGGCCCCAACCACCTGCACACGTCTCTGCTGGGGAGGAGAGCACTCGGGAAATGACGTCTGTCAGGCAACTTCTGGGTGCCCACGGAGTCAGCCTCCGGGTGTGTGGGGCTGCAGACCACAGCCAGGGGACCTGGGAGCCTTCTGCTCTCCGAGCGGCGCTGAGTCTGGGCGCCCAAGCAACCGCTGGAGGAGCCCTGCACTTGCCCTCCCCTTCCTCTAATAGAGCCCTCACTGCTGGAGCGCTTGGCAGGGTGCAAGGCACCGACCCCAAAGCCGTCCCCAAGGACGCCTGGGGCCTGGCTGCAAAGGCAAGGCAGGAGCCTAGCTGAGGCCAGGAAGGCGCCAGTGGCCTCTCCCAGCATCACACAGCCTGCTCCTTCCTGGGCAGGAAGGCTAGCAGCGAGGCAAGCCTGGGCAAGTCTCGCCCAGGGCAGAGCAGCCTCGCGCAAGGAACTTGACTAGATCCGGCCTCTGAGCAGAGCTGGAGCTCTGCCCTTCTGGAGGCGCACTCCGCGCCACAAAAGCAGGGATTGCAGCTGCAAGCGGCTTGGCTCCCCCGGCTCTTCCAAGGAGGCTTGCTTCCCCGCGAACTGTGCACCTGGCTTCCAGGCAGGGACCCACCGCGCCTCCTGCAGGTCTTGGCTCAGGGGCCGCTTCCCCTGAGCTGGGGCTGTGGGCGGGAGCCGAGACACGCAGGGGCAGGCCCCAACCTCCTGCACACGTCTCTGCTGGGGAGGAGAGCACTCGGGAAATGACGTCTGTCAGGCACCTTCTGGGCGCTCACGGAGTCAGCCTCCGGGTGTGTGGGGCTGCAGACCCCAGCCAGGGGACCTGGGAGCCTGGTGCTCTCCGTGCTGTGCTGAGTCTGGGCGGCCAAGCAACCGCTGGAGGAGCCCTGCAGTTGCCATTCCCTTCCCTATGACCGAGCTCTCACTGCTGGAGCCCTTGGCAGTGTGCAACACACCGGCCCCTAAACCCACTGCAAGGACGCCTGGGGACTATGTGCAAAGGCAAGGCAGGAGTGGAGCTGAGGCCAGGAAGGCGCCTGTAGCGTCTCCCAGTCTCGCGCAGCCTGCTCCTTCCTGGTCAGGAAGCCTAGACGCGAGGCAAGTCTGGGACAGGCTCGCCCAGGGCAGAGCAGCCTCACGCCAGCAACTCTGCCACATCGGGCCTCTGAGCAGAGCTGGAGCTCTGCCGTACAGGAGGCGCACTGGGCTCCGCCCAAGGGATTGCAGCCACACGCAGCTGGGCTGCCTCCTCTTCCCCCGAGGAGGCTCGCTGCCAGCATGCTGTGCACTAGGCTTCCAGGAGGGGGCGCCCCGCGCTTCCTGCAGGTCTTGGCTCAGGGGCTGCTTCGCCTGAGCTGGGGCTGTGGGCGGGAGCCCAGACACGCAGGGGCAGGCCCCAACCACCTGCACACGCCTCTGCTGGGGAGGAGAGTGCTAGGGAAATGACGTCTGTCAGGTAACTTCTGGGTGCCCACGGAATCAGCCTCCGCGTGTGTGGGGCTGCAGACCACAGCCAGGGGACCTGGGAGCCTTCTGTTCTCCGAGCGGCGCTGAGTCTGGGCGGCCAAGCAACCGCTGGAGGAGCCCTGCACTTGCCCTCCCCTTCCTCTAATAGAGCCCTCACTGCTGGAGCGCTTGGCAGGGTGCAAGGCACCGACTCCAAAGCCGTCCCCAAGGACGCCTGGGGCCTGGCTCAAAGGCAAGGCAGGAGCCTAGCTGAGGCCAGGATGGCGCCAGTGGCCTCTCCCAGCATCGCACAGACTGCTCCTTCCTGGGCAGGAAGGTTAGCAGCGAGGCAAGCCTGGTCAACTCTCGCCCAGGGCAGAGCAGCCTCGCGCAAGGAACTTGACTAGATCCGGCCTCTGAGCAGAGCTGGAGCTCTGCCGAACTGGAGGCGCACTCGGCTCCGCAAAAGCAGGGATTGCAGCTGCAAGTGGCTTGGCTCCCCCGACTCTTCCAAGGAGGCTTGCTTCCCAGCGAACTTTGCACATGGCTTCCAGGCAGGGACGCGCCGCACCTCCTGCAGGTCTTGGCTCAGGGGCCGCTTCCCCTGACCTGGGGCTGTGGGCGGGAGCCCAGACACGCAGGGGCAGGCCCCAACCTCCTGCACACGTCTCTGCTGGGAAGGAGAGCACTCGGGAAATGACGTCTGTCAGGCACCTTCTGGGCGCTCACGGAGTCAGCCTCCGGGTGTGTGGGGCTGCAGACCACAGCCAGGGGCCCTGGGAGCCTGGTGCTCTCCGTGCTGTGCTGAGTCTGGGCGGCCAAGCAACCGCTGGAGGAGCCCTGCAGTTGCCATTCCCTTCCCTATGACAGAGCTCTCACTGCTGGAGCCCTTGGCAGTGTGCAACACACCGGCCCCTAAACCCACTGCAAGGACGCCTGGGGACTATGTGCAAAGGCAAGGCAGGAGTGGAGCTGAGGCCAGGAAGGCGCCTGTAGCGTCTCCCAGTCTCGCGCAGCCTGCTCCTTCCTGGTCAGGAAGCCTAGACACGAGGCAAGTCTGGGCCAGGCTCGCCCAGGGCAGGGCAGCCTCACGCCAGCAACTCTGCCACATCGGGCCTCTGAGCAGAGCTGGAGCTCTGCCGTACAGGAGGCGCACTGGGCTCCGCCCAAGGGATTGCAGCCACACGCAGCTGGGCTGCCTCCTCTTCCCCCGAGGAGGCTCGCTGCCAGCATGCTGTGCACTAGGCTTCCAGGAGGGGGCGCCCCGCGCTTCCTGCAGGTCTTGGCTCAGGGGCTGCTTCGCCTGAGCTGGGGCTGTGGGCGGGAGCCCAGACACGCAGGGGCAGGCCCCAACCACCTGCACACGTCTCTGCTGGGGAGGAGAGTGCTAGGGAAATGACGTCTGTCAGGCAACTTCTGGGTGCCCACGGAGTCAGCCTCCGGGTGTGTGGGGCTGCAGACCACAGCCAGGGGACCTGGGAGCCTTCTGCTCTCCGAGCGGCGCTGAGTCTGGGCGGCCAAGCAACCGCTGGAGGAGCCCTGCACTTGCCCTCCCCTTCCTCTAATAGAGCCCTCACTGCTGGAGCGCTTGGCAGGGTGCAAGGCACCGACCCCAAAGCCGTCCCCAAGGACGCCTGGGGCCTGGCTGCAAAGGCAAGGCAGGAGCCTAGCTGAGGCCAGGAAGGCGCCAGTGGCCTCTCCCAGCATCGCACAGCCTGCTCCTTCCTGGGCAGGAAGGCTAGCAGCGAGGCAAGCCTGGGCAAGTCTCGCCCAGGGCAGAGCAGCCTCGCGCAAGGAACTTGACTAGATCCGGCCTCTGAGCAGAGCTGGAGCTCTGCCCTTCTGGAGGCGCACTCGGCGCCACAAAAGCAGGGATTGCAGCTGCAAGCGGCTTGGCTCCCCCGGCTCTTCCAAGGAGGCTTGCTTCCCCGCGAACTGTGCACCTGGCTTCCAGGCAGGGACCCACCGCGCCTCCTGCAGGTCTTGGCTCAGGGGCCGCTTCCCCTGAGCTGGGGCTGTGGGCGGGAGCCGAGACACGCAGGGGCAGGCCCCAACCTCTTGCACACGTCTCTGCTGGGGAGGAGAGCACTCGGGAAATGACGTCTGTCAGGCACCTTCTGGGCGCTCACCGAGTCAGCCTCCGGGTGTGTGGGGCTGCAGACCCCAGCCAGGGGACCTGGGAGCCTGGTGCTCTCCGTGCTGTGCTGAGTCTGGGCGGCCAAGCAACCGCTGGAGGAGCCCTGTAGTTGCCATTCCCTTCCCTATGACAGAGCTCTCACTGCTGGAGCCCTTGGCAGTGTGCAACACACCGGCCCCTAAACCCACTGCAAGGACGCCTGGGGACTATGTGCAAAGGCAAGGCAGGAGTGGACCTGAGGCCAGGAAGGCGCCTGTAGCGTCTCCCAGTCTCGCGCAGCCTGCTCCTTCCTGGTCAGGAAGCCTAGACGCGAGGCAAGTCTGGGACAGGCTCGCCCAGGGCAGAGCAGCCTCACGCCAGCAACTCTGCCACATCGGGCCTCTGAGCAGAGCTGGAGCTCTGCCGTACTGGAGGCGCACTGGGCTCCGCCCAAGGGATTGCAGCCACACGCAGCTGGGCTGCCTCCTCTTCCCCCGAGGAGGCTCGCTGCCAGCATGCTGTGCACTAGGCTTCCAGGAGGGGGCGCCCCGCGCTTCCTGCAGGTCTTGGCTCAGGGTCTGCTTCGCCTGAGCTGGGGCTGTGGGCGGGAGCCCAGACACGCAGGGGCAGGCCCCAACCACCTGCACACGCCTCTGCTGGGGAGGAGAGTGCTAGGGAAATGACGTCTGTCAGGTAACTTCTGGGTGCCCACGGAATCAGCCTCCGGGTGTGTGGGGCTGCAGACCACAGCCAGGGGCCTGGGAGCCTTCTGCTCTCCGAGCGGCGCTGAGTCTGGGCGGTCAAGCAACCGCTGGAGGAGCCCTGCACTTGCCCTCCCCTTCCTCTAATAGAGCCCTCACTGCTGGAGCGCTTGGCAGGGTGCAAGGCACCGACTCCAAAGGCGTCCCCAAGGACGCCTGGGGCCTGGCTCAAAGGCAAGGCAGGAGCCAGCTGAGGCCAGGATGGCGCCAGTGGCCTCTCCCAGCATCGCACAGACTGCTCCTTCCTGGGCAGGAAGGTTAGCAGCGAGGCAAGCCTGGTCAACTCTCGCCCAGGGCAGAGCAGCCTCGCGCAAGGAACTTGACTAGATCCGGCCTCTGAGCAGAGCTGGAGCTCTGCCCTTCTGGAGGCGCACTCGGCGCCACAAAAGCAGGGATTGCAGCTGCAAGCGGCTTGGCTCCCCCGGCTCTTCCAAGGAGGCTTGCTTCCCCGCGAACTGTGCACGTGGCTTCCAGGCAGGGACCCACCGCGCCTCCTGCAGGTCTTGGCTCAGGGGCCGCTTCCCCTGAGCTGGGGCTGTGGGCGGGAGCCGAGACACGCAGGGGCAGGCCCCAACCTCCTGCACAAGTCTCTGCTGGGGAGGAGAGTGCTAGGGAAATGACGTCTGTCAGGCAACTTCTGGGTGCCCAAGGAGTCAGCCTCCGGGTGTGTGGGGCTGCAGACCACAGCCAGGGGACCTGGGAGCCTTGTGCTCTCCGAGCGGCGCTGAGTCTGGGTGGC